>NW_028258293.1:29441428-29743571 GCF_053883595.1 Heterocephalus glaber
GATTGAGAGTGAAGATTCAGTATATTGCTGAGAGCTGTAATCTCTCCCCCCTTTTTTTGGTAATCTTTCTTTAAGATACAGATTTTCTGAACTGGGATCTAAATTAGATGGCAGTACACATTCTTAACATAGACATCATTTTATTCCCAAACTGAACTTTTTTCCTTATTTTTTGAACTTAGCACTGATTTTTTCTTGCTGAATGTGTACAGGTGAGGAGTAAGGGCATATATATATTTACAAGTCAAGTAAGGTCATCCTGGGTCTACCATCAGTTTTTATTATCCTTATTTTGGTTTAGAAAATTCTGGAATCAGAAAGAAGTAAAATATAACTGTAGATCTTAAATATCTCAAACTCAGCATATATAGAGGGGTATTTATTCTCTTTCTTCCTGTGTTCCTTCTCTTGAAAAGTAACATAATTCTGGTAGGTAATCATCACTGTCTCTTCTCCTTCATGCTCCTTGTAACCACTTTTAAGTTCTGCCAGTCCTACTTCATAATGTTTCCTTTTTTACCCCTCTGCTACTCCTCTGTTGAACATTCAGGTTCTACACTTATATCAGGCCCCATCTGATGTGCTTGTCTCTGGTGTTAGTCCCCTCCACACCATCTGCTAGGTTGCCACTAAACTGACTTAAAAACAAACAAACAAAAAACCTATAAATTTGATTGTTATTTGCCTGCTTAAAATTTTCATTGTCTGCCTCAGAATAAAATTCTTCAGCTTTGTAAATAGCACTTCATTTCCTACTGCTTTCTCCCCTTGCAGTTTATATCTGTTTTCTGAACTAGTATAGACCAAAGAAAGGAGAGAAAAGTTTATTAATTATCTTGTTCACTTTCTAAATCAGAATGGGATCCTTCCATTGACACCACTTTCACTGTTAAGTCTCCTTCATCTCCTCAGTGTGAATTGAGAAGGAACTTTATGAAGCAATCTACTGAGGTCTTTGATATCACTGCATAGCTTCAGCTTTCACTGTAATAAAATAAGACAGTGGGGAATGATCATGCTATGTCATACTCAATAATTTTGTTTTACTTGACATACCCTTATGACCGAGATATTGTCCCTTTTTTTGCCTCACCCTCTCAAGGCCAGAGGATGTGTACGGAACAGAAAGCTGTAATCCCCAAATCACTTAATTCAGCAAAATGACTTTCTGCATTGTTTACATAGCCTTCAAACCTGGGTTGTGTTTAATATCCTTCATAATACTTCAGAAGTGGGATTCTTGATGTTATAAATGCAGTGAAATAAATCTCTTTGTAGAACTTTTTATTATTCAAATGTGCAGTGGAGAATTGTAAATGGAATGAGTCTCCACAGTGTTCTACCAAAGTCATCACATACCTTTCTCTGTGAACTGGGTAGCCAGCCACGTTTGGCATCAAGTATACTGTTTTGATTGATGGTGTCCTGCTTCTTCTGTTGGTAGTGTAGGGAAGTGATTTCTTTAAAATGGTTTTGAGTGTGTTTGCAATTGATTTTAAATTAAGGGAAAAGGGAAATTCAAAGTTTTTGATATTTTGTGGGTTTTGTGAGTATATTCAATTCTTTTTAGATTCTTCATACTGGAGCTTGGTAGGAATCAAGGTACCTTGTATACTTGTCACTTTAGGAATCTCTGCTTCAAGTTCTTTGTTTATAGTTATTTTTTTTGATGGTTAATAATTTCTTACACTTCATAAGTATTGTGGAATTGTGAAGAAATACGAGTTTTAAAAATCATAAAAGTCTGATTGAGTCTTGGCTTTACCACTTCTAGTGTACACATTTGGCAAGTTTTAAACCCTAGTGGTACCTGTAAAAGATAGTAACTGTGGCCCAGAGATTTAGCTCAGTGGCACTACGCCTGCCTCTCAAGGCCCTGAGTTCGATCCTCGGTACCAAAAAAAAAAAATCAGTAACTGTGTGAATAAATGAGGTAGTGTATATAAAATAGCATAATCTGTAGCACATATTTGCATTCAAGGGAAGGTAGTTATTCCTGGAAAACAAGTAGGATGCCTGTTTTCCATCCTATAAAGAAATTCTTGAACAGAAACAAAGTGAGATAAATTTAGCCATGTATACATTTGGTAAACTTAAGCTAGAAGTTAACAGTTTAGAAATCTTTTTCCTTTTTCTTCTTTATAAGGGTTCATATGGTTTATAAAAATTAATAGTCACTGATACTATATTATGTCTCTGGTTCAGAGAATACAAAAAAATGAGTTGTGTCTGTTATACAAAAAAATGAGTTGTGTCTGTTACCTAGTGGGGAAGACAAAACATGATGTAATTTATTATACAGTTTTAAATTAACAGCAGCTCAGTGTAGAGGCCTTGGGTTCAAGCTCCAGCACCATGGGGGAAAAAAGTTCAAACTTTTGAGGAGAAAGTATATTCACATATGAGGGTAGAATTAAAGGACATTTTCCATTTTTAGACTTGTAAGATCTCTAAATTTATTTCTCATGTTCCGTTTTCAAGGCATATACTAGAAGATATACTTCACCAGATGAAGGGATTAGTTAATCAAGGAAAGAGTAATCCTGTCATGAAAAGGGGGTCCAGTTCAAGAGGAGGGTTAAGGGAACCCCAACATCATAGTGAAATGTTAAGGATGACATTTATGCAGCAGGCATGGAAAACAGCGAAGTCTGAAGACGTTTCTCCAAGAAGATGCAATTCCCAGAATGCTGAATATGTTTGTGTATAACGATAGGAGATTTAAATACTTGTAGAATTTGGAAAGAAAGGTGATGAATATACTGTGTGACCCAAAACAACAACAGTGTAAAAAAGCTATGCAGAAAGTAAAAAGGTTTTCTAGTATACTACAGATTCATTTGTGAATAGCATTTATGGTTATAATGTAAACTTCAACCAAATCACGATCTAACCAAAATTAAGGTATTATGTAAGACCAGATCAATACTAATCTATAACTATTAAAAAAGCTTGAGAGAAGCAGGAAAAAAAAGTGTGGCAGTTGGTAAAACAGCTAAATCTCATCTTCCCTAGGAAGAAGTCAATATAATGTGAAAAACTGAAAAGAAATAGCAGTATCCAATTTTTAAAAAGAGATACAGAGGTAAAAATCAAATAGTCAGCTGAAGGAAATGAAAATAGTTGTCCCGCTTCCGAGAGTGGGAAGTGAGGATGGCAAGGCTCTTAAGGAGAAGGAGGAACTGCCTTTTTTTTTTTTAACTCAACTTAGGTGACTCTTATTCTTCAAACTGTGCATATATGACCTTGGTACACATAATAACTAAGTAAGTAAATACATTTGACTAACTGTCCACTTTCTTGTGGCTGAGACATAATACCCAACAACCACAACTTAAAAGAGGAGAGACTAATCTTGACTTATGGTTACAGTCACCGGTTGGCTGGCTCCAAGGCAGAAATGGCACGGTGGAAGGGCCTGATTGGAGAAAAACTGCTCATGACATGGCAACCAAGAAGCAGAGAAAGGAGCTGGAGAAGGAGATAGGCCCTTCTAGGTCACAGGCCCAGTGACTTGCCTCTTCCATCCAAGCCCAACTTCCCAACATCACATTCAGCTACAGTGACCCCATGATCCAATCACTTTCTAGAAGCCCTGCCTCTGTGCACATTAGAATTTTGGGGGGTCCTTCTTTTTTTTTTTTTTGTATTAAATTCTTTTATTGGTATATTGTAGGTATACAACACAATTACATTTCTCATTGGTAATTGTACCTTTATATAATGCATCTTGGTTCTTATTTTTTCCCCATTCCTAGCCCTCCACGCCCTCCACCTTTCCCTATTTACAAAGACTTTATTTCCATTTTTTCCATTTCTCATCATTTTTTCCTTTCCCTTCTTTCCTTTCCCCTGTGCCTCCCACTACCTGTACCACTTTGGACCTTTTATTCCTATTTTACATTATCGATTATTCATTCTAATCATTGGTACATTTTAGGTATACAATATAATGACATTCATCATTGGAAATTTGCACCTTTACATAGTCTCTCTTGGTTCTTGTTTTTCACCCTTGCCCAGCCCTCCCTTCAACCCCTCCAGCCCTCCCTGTTTAAAAAAATTTTGTTCCTATTTTTCCATTTTCTCATATTAATCCCATTCCCTTCTATCCTTTCCCTTAGCCCTCCCACTTCCTTCCCCTTTGCCCCTTTTCTTCCTGTTTCACATGACCTATTGTACATTTAGTCCTTATTTACACTTTCAGTTTCTCACACCAGAGAAACTATTCGGTATTTACACATGTGTGTCCTATTTATTTCACTTAAGAGTATTGCCTCAATGTGCACCCACTTAGCTATAAATGTCTCTAATTTCTCATTTTTTATGGCTGAGTAGTACTCCATTTTATAAAAAACCACATTTTCTTTATCCAGTCTCCAGTTGATGGGAATTTGGGCTGTTTCCAAGTTTTAGCTATTACAAACTGTGCTGCTATGAACATGGGTGCACATATATCACTGTGGTATGATTCTTTTAATTCTTTGGGGAAGATCCCCAGCAGTGGAATAGCAGGGTCAAATGGGACTTCCAGTCCTAGTTCTTTGAGGTATCTCCATACTGATTTCCACAGTGCTTGCACCAGTCTACACTCCCACCAGCAGTGGACCAGGGTTCCTCTTTCCCCACAGCCCCACCAGCATTTGTTATTGGTTGATTTCATGATAGCAGTCATTCTTTCTGGAGTGAAGTGGAATCTCAGCGTTGTTTTCATTTGCATCTCTCGAATGACCAGTGACGTTGAGCATTTTTTCATGTATTTATTTGCTATTTCTACTTCTTTGTCTGAGAAATGTCTGTTCATTTCAGATGCCCATTTTTGGATTGGGTCTTTAAATTTGGGAGGTCTGATCTTTTGAAGTTCTTTATAGATTCGAGATAGTAGACCTTTGTCTGAGGAAGAGCAGGTGAAGATTTTTTCCCACATTGTGGGTTGTCTCTTCACACTGCTGGTGGTTTCTCTTGCTGTGCAGAAGCTTTTTAATAAGAAGAGATCCCATTTGTTGATTGTTTGTGCTAGTTCATGGGCAACTGAGGTTTTGTTCATAAAATCTTTTCCTACACCGATGTCTTCAAGGGTTCTACCTAACCTCTGTTCCAACTGGTTCACAGTTTCTATTTTAATACTTAGATCTTTAATCCATTTTGATTTTAGTTTAGTGCATGGTGAGAGATACAGGTCTAGTTTTAATCTTTGGCAAGTTGAAGCCCGATTTTTCCAGCACCCTTTATTAAAGAGGCTATCTTTCCTCCAGTGAGGGTGTTTGGCTCCTTTGTCGAAGATGAGATGGCTGAGTGTGTCTGGTGTTGTTTCTGCATCTTCTAATCTGTTCCACTGGTCCTCAAGTCTGTTTCTTTGCCAGTACCATGCTGTTTTTATCACAGTAGCTTTGTAGTAGAGTTGCAGGTTGGGGATTGTGATACCCCCTGCCATGTCTCTGTTACCTAGAATTGCTTTTGCTATTCTGGGTCTCTTCTTGCTCCAAATGAATTTTTGGATTGTTTTCTCAAGGTCTATGAAGTATGCTGCTAGGATCTCAATTGGAATTGCATTAAATCTATATAGCAGTTTTGGAAGTATGGCCATTTTCACTATATTAATCCTTCCTACCCAGGAGCAGGGGATGTCTGTCCATTGTCTGATACCATCTTCAATCTCTCTTTTCAGAGTGCCATAGTTTTCAGAGAAGAGGTCTTTGATTTCTTTCGTTAGGATGATTCCTAGGTATTTCAGTTTTTTGGATGCTATTGTGAAAGGAATTATTTGCCCTATTTCTCTCTCAGTGAGTCTGTCATTCATGTAGAGGAAAGCTATTGATTTTTGTGAGTTGATCTTGTAACCAGCTACTTGACTGAATTTGGTTATTAAGTCTAGAAGACTTTTGGTGGAGTTCTTGGGGTCTTCTATGTAGAGTATCATGTCATCTGCAAATAATGACAATTTGACTTCTTCATTCCCTATCTTTATTCCTTTTATTTCTCTTGTGTAATTGCCATGGCTAATGTTTCCAGAACTATATTGAACAAGAGTGGTGATAGTGGACATCCTTGTCTTGTTCCTGATTTGAGTGTGAAGGATTTCAGTTTTTGACCATTTAGTATGATATTGGCTGTTGGTTTTTCATAGATGGCTTCTATCAGTTTGAGGTAGAGACCATCTATTCCAATTTTTTGTAGGGTTTTTATCATAAATGCATGTTGGATTTTGTCAAATGCTTTTTCTGTGTCTATGGAGATAATCATATGGTTTTTGTCCTTGGCTCTATTGATATAGTGTGTTACATTAATTGATTTTCATATATTGAACCATCCCTGCATCCCTGGGATGAATCCCACTTGATCAGGGTGTATGATCTTCTTGATGATCTTCTGCATTGTTTGCCAGTATCTTATTAAGGATTTTTGCATCTATGTTCATTAGTGAGATTGGCCTATAGTTCTCTTTTTCAGTTGGGTCTTTCTCTGCTTTGGGGATCAAGGTGATGCTTCCTTCCAGGAATGAATTTGGGAGTATTGCTTCCCTTTCAATTTCATTGAAGAGTTTAAACAGTAGCGGCAGCAGTTCCTCTCTAAATGTCTTGTAGAATTCAGCAGTGAAGCCATCAGGGCCCGGCCTTTTCTTAGTTGATAAGTTTTTAATTACATTTTCAATTTCATTGGTTGATGTTGGGTTGTTCAGAATTTTTAGGTCTTCTTCGTTCAACTTTGGTAATTCATATGTATCTAGGAATCTGTCCATTTCTTCTGTGTTGTCCATCTTATTGGCATATAGGTTCTGGAAGTAGGTATTGATGATCCTCTGGATTTCTGCTGGGTCTGTTGTAGTTTCACCCTTTTCATTCCTAATTGCATGGATTTGGGCCTTTTCTTTCCTTTTTCTGAGAAGGTTGGCTAAAGGTTTGTCAATTTTGTCGCTTCTTTCGAAGAAACAATTCTTGGCTTCATTGATTTTTTTGTATCATTCTCTTAGTCTCCATTGCATTGATTTCTCCTCTGATCTTTATAATTTCCTCCCTTGTATGAGCTTTGGGGTTGTCCTGCTCTTATTTTTCTAGAAGCTTGAAGTTCAGCATCAGGTTGTTTAATTGGGCTCGTTCTGTTTTCCTAATATGCGTATTCACTGCTATGAATTTCCCTCGTAAGACTGCTTTCATTGTGTCCCATAGATTCTGATATGTTGTATTGTCATTGTCATTTAATTGAAGGAACTGTCTGATTTCTTCTTTAATTTTCTCTGTGACCCATTGCTTATGCAGAAGTGTGTTGTTCAATTTCTATGTGTTTATGAAATTTTTTGAGTTTCTTTTGCTATGGATCTCCAATTTCATCACACTATGGTCTGATATTATACAGCGGATAACTTCAATTCCTTTGCACTTCCTTAAACATGTTCTATGTGTGAGTATGTGGTCTATTTTGGAGAATGACCCATGTGCAGCTGAGAAGAATGTGTATTCTGACTTTGTGGGGTGGAAGACTCTGTAAACATCTGTTAAGTTCATTTGTTCAAGAGTTCGATTGAGTTCTAGTATTTCATTACTTATTTTTAGTCTAGTTGATCTATGTATTTGTGACAGTGGGGTGTTGAGGTCCCCCACTACTATTGTATTAGTGCACATATGGCTTTTCATGTCCGTTAGTATTTGTTTTATATAGTTGGGTGCACTAGTGTTTGGAGAATAGATATTTATGATTGTCATCTCTTCCTCTTGGATTCTTCCCTTTACAAGGATGTAATGTCCTTCTTCGTCTCTCTTAATTAGTGTTGGTTTGAAATCCACTTGATCTGCCAAGAGGATAGCTACTCCTTCTTTTTTTCGGGTTCCTGTCCCATGCAGTATAGTTTTCCACCATTTAACTTTCAGTCTATGAGTTTCCTTTTGAATTAAGTGTGTTTCTTGTATGCAGCATATTGTTTCTTGTATGCAGCATATTGTTGGATTTTGCTTCTTGACCCATTCTGCCAGTCTATTTCTTTTGATTGGTGAATTGAGACCATTAATGTTGATGGTTATAACTGAAACGCATTGACTTGTCACTGCCATGACTTTTTCTTTTTGTTGGGTTCTTCCCGTTTACATTTAATTTCTTGTCATGCCAGATGGGTTCATTCTGCTTTGCTTCCTGGGGTTGTGATCCTCAATGTCTGTTCCTAGGCTATTGTGTAAAATTCTTTGGAGTGCTGGTTTGGTATTCACGAAGTTCCTAAGGTGCTCTTTGTCATGAAAGTATCTTATTTCTCCATCCATTTTGAAAGATAGTTTTGCAGGGTACATCGATCTGGGTTGGAGGCTGTTTTCTTTTAGGGCTTGGAATATGTCACTCCAAGCTCTTCTTGCCTTGATGGTTTGTGTTGAGAAGTCTGCTGTGATTCTGATGGGCTTTCCTTTGTATGGAATTTGTTTCTTTTCTCTGACAGCTTGGAGAACTTTGTTCTTCTGTTGAGTTTCTGGAATCTTAACAATTATATGCCTATGTGTAGATTTTTTTTGATCAAGGCTATTTGGAGTCCTATATGCCTCACTTATCTGTATGTCAAGCTCTTTTCCCCTGCTTGGGAAGTTTTCTGCCATTATTTCTGTGAAGAGATTTTTTATGTCATCTGCACTCTCTCCTGTTTCTTCCTTGAGCCCAATCAGTCTTATGTTATTCTTTTTTGCATCATCTAGCAGCTGCTGGATTGATTTCTTATGTTCCCTTATAATTTTGAAGCAATTTTTCTTTTCCTGGTCACTAATTGCAATCTTATCTTCTATATCTGAAATTCTGTCCTCACATTGGCTCATTGTGCTGTGTAGACTTTCAATGGAGTTTTTCATGTCCTGGAAATCTATTTGCATCTGTTTTATGGATTCCATTTGTTTCTTATGTTGGGATTCCATCATGTTCCTCAGCTCCTCTCTAGATTTATTAATCATGTCTTGCACTAAGGGCACAATTTCTCCTGTTATCTGAGAAGTTATTTCTGATTTCATTTTTCCAGATCCCCTTTGTTGCCAGTTCAGTGGGTCCAGGTGGTTGATTATCAATGTTCCATCTCATTTCCCTTTGGGGTTGCTGTAGGTGATCTGGAAGTCTGGTTTTGAGACTTATTTATGTGTTTTCTCATTTCGACTGGGGCGGGGGGCTGTTAGCGACTGCACGGATTACCTCCTCTGAGCTGAGTGAGGTGGGACAGGGGCTGGGAGCAGCGGTAGGGTTGGTGACCCAAAAGCCCTTTCCTGTGGGCTGGGAGCAGCCGGAGGGATGGTGGCCGGGAAACCCCTTCCTCTGGACCAGGACCAGTGGAATGGTGGCTCAGAAGCCCCTCCGTCTGGGCCGGGAGCGGTGGGAGAGATGGTGGCCCGGAAGCCCCTTTCTTCTGGGCTGGGAGCAGCGGGAGGGATGGTGACCAGGAAGCCCCTTCCTTTGGACCAGGAGCAGTGGGACGATGGCTCAGCAGCCCCTACCTCTGGGCCGGGAACAGTGGGACTCAGTACCTTGGTCTGGTGGTCTGGTGTCCTCTGCGCCTTGGTAATGTGGAATCAGGTAGCTGCCTGTCTGCAGTGGGGTGATTTGGTGTCTTCCGCGTGACTCAGGACCTCGGTAGGGCGTGCACAGACCTGCCTGTCTGCAGTGGGCTGATTCGGCGTCTTCTGCGTGACTCAGGACCTCTGTCATTCTTGATCTAAACCATTACATTATACGTTTGTTTGTTGTACCAAAATGCATGTATTTGTAATATGCCAGAGAGAATGAGAAGAGGAATTGTGTATTAAATTATAGTATCTGATATACCTTACAGTTGGCCATACAGCATTACTCATATCAAGGCTCCCCAAGAATACCGAGACCGACAATTTGCTAGAAGGACTCTTAGAGCGCTAGTAATGGGTATGATTTATTACAGCAGAAGGATACAAAGCAAAATCAGCAAAGGGAAAAGCTGTATGGGATGAAGTCCAGAGGAAACCAAGTGCAACATTCTGAGTCCTCTGCCATTGAAGTCCCTTGGGAATGCTTTATTTCTCAGCAAAGAGTTGTGGCAGAACATAGGAAGTATCTGCCAGGGAAGCTTATTAGGGCCTCAGTACCTGGTTTTCTTCAGGGCTGGCTAACTAAATACCTTCTCCCTACCTGTGCCAGACTCCCAAAGGACAAGGTGTTCAGCATAAATCACATGGTTTACACAAACAGTTTAGGCAAATTAAGTCACTCTAATTGCTTAGAGAATGTCTTTTATTAGTGTTGGGAACTGTTAACCAGATGTCAGCCAAGGACCATCCTTGCGAACAGGCTTTTCTGGGCTGCCGTCCTCCGTGAGTCCTCCGTGAGTCCTCATCCTCCCCGTCGAGCAAACAGGCTTTTCTAAAGGTGACAATCTCATTCTTAAATTAACTCATTTCTGCATACTGCCCTTTGAGGTAATTTATTCTGTGAAGTTCCATGCAAAAGACATTAACCTTTGCTTTGTCTTTTTTTTTTGGCTTTGTCTTTTTTTATTGCAGTTTTTACTTAGTGTTAAGCAAGATGAGAGTGAGGGGAAAAGAGTTTCTGAAATACTCTGAATATCAGCAAAGAGAACATGAGGAGTAACATAGGTTTCAGTTGAGCAGTTTTTGAGAATGATGGGAAATAGCAATCAGAAAAATAAGCATCTATTGTCAGTGCCCCTTCCCCCCTTCAGGTATCTTTCCCTCCTATATTAGAGATAGTGTTTGGTTTGAAATGGGCTGAGGTGTTTCATACATACAAAGTAGATGTTTCTGTGTCTTCAGAAATTAATACAACCTTATAATTTACATAAGTCACTGAAAATGTTCCTGCTTCACATACTGAAGATACCTTCTAGGTGCCAGACAATGGAGTTAGAGCTGAGGCTATATCAGCTATAGTTAAGTCTATATCAGCACGTGTTGCAATGACTGTGTTTTATCCCTGAAAATTGGTAAGAAATTATGCTGTGAATTGCAGAAGCAAGTTTCCTTTCTGTGATGCATTGCAGGCCATGGTATGTGGCTGGATCTCTATGGGAATGTGATTTTTCTTTTTTGCAATGACCCCCAAAATTTAAATGACTTTATTCTCACTTTATTTCACAAATAACTCAGTTTCTTGTTTCAATTTGTATTTTTAAAA
The DNA here is from genome assembly GCF_053883595.1 of Heterocephalus glaber. Taxonomy (NCBI): domain Eukaryota; kingdom Metazoa; phylum Chordata; class Mammalia; order Rodentia; family Bathyergidae; genus Heterocephalus; species Heterocephalus glaber. The sequence goes on from NW_028258293.1 coordinate 29,452,547, forward strand.
CTAGATGTCATATTTAATTTGTAGACTGGCAAATTGTAAGACTCAATATTACAAAATGCTACCATGAGTAATTTTCTCAAAGAAAAATTATAAGATACTGGAGGAAAAAAATGCAATTAACTTTTAGTTGCTGGAAGTATGACTATTTTAGTTTGTGGTTTTATTCTCAGCAAATTTTAGTTGGTATTTTTTTTGGTACTGCGGATCAAACTCAGGACCTTGCGCTTGCGAGGCAAGCGGTGGAACCACTGAGCTAAATCCCTGGCCCTAGTTTTTCCTTTTTTTGTGTATTATTATAAAGAATTACAATGCCCCCCTTCCCAAAAAAAAGATTGATGAGGTATAAATGTTTTCTTTCAGTAAATCCATTTTAAAGTCAGTTGAATTTTGAATTGTCTGCTGGTTGGTTGGTTTTCCCCCACCCTGTGGTGCTAGAGATTGAACCTGAGGCTTCATATATGCCAGGCTACCACTAAGCTATACCCCTAGCCGTGGTTTGTAATTTTTATGAAATGCAGTATTTGTATATTTGTTTTAAAAAATTAAGAGTTGGCTATTGTGATCTATAAAGGCCAGGTTTATCAGATTATTTAACTACATTCATATGTTTAAAAAAATTTTTAAAGATACACAGATAAATCTTATTGCCACCCATATCCCACCCTTACATGATATCTGGATGTACTTAGTTTGTCTATTCAGTCTCCTATCCATGAGCACTTGTTACTTCCAGTTTTTTTTTTTACTACTAAAAAGCAGTGTTGGTGTGAGTAGACTTACATATTATTTCATATGTATACACTTACAGAAAAATTCCTAGAAAGGACAGTTTAATCCAGTATGTTAAATAATTGACTTTGGTAAATATTTTTTCCCTTTTTTTGCAGGGCGTTGTTAGTACAGGAAATTGAATCTAGTGCCTCACACATGCTAGGCAAATGCTTCACCACTCAGCTACATCCTCACCGCTAATTTTTATAGATCTTGTAGTAACATTTTGGACATCTCCCAACAACATGTGAGAAAATCACTTGCCTTTGTATGGCAACGTTTGGGAAACTTTTTAAACCTCTATAGATGAAGGAAATTGAAGCAGAGTTTTCCAAAGTCACTTAATTGGTGGGACTGTGTGGTGGTTATGCTTAATTGTGTCAAGTTGATTGTTGATTGTCAAGTTGTAAGCACACTTCCGAGTGTATCTGGGTGAGTCATGGAGGCCTGGCATTGACTGAGTACTCTGGTCCCTGAGCCTTTCCTCTCTGGCACTTTCCCTCTGCTTTGCTTCCTGGCCACTATAAACTGAACATCTTTGCTCTGCCACACCCTTCTGCCATGATGTTTCTCCCTTGCAGCCATCTGACCATGGACTGAATCCCCTGAAGCTGTGGGCCAAATTAAACCTCTCCTTCTTTAAGTTGTGGGTATTGGGCATTGTGTCTCATGCACAGGGAAGCTGACTAATAAAGACTGGGTTACAGACTTAGTTTCTAATTGAAAACTTAGTATTCTTTTCAGTGGATTATACTGGATTTGCTGTCTAATTTAAGACGTTGATAAAATGTGCAAGTTGTAAAATGAAAAAAAGTATTAAAGGAGACCCTCCCTTGTTAGTGTCTATAAATTCCTGTATCTGTATTATTTGAATTTTGTGTTCCAGAATAAAATGATGAAAATGAGATTCTTTTCTGTGTTTGTATTTGGGTAAAATGAGGATAGTTCACAGCTATAGTCTCTAGTCCATCTAAGTATTCTTGTTCTGGGCTTAAAGATTTTGACTTTTCTGCATGGAGATTGGCAGTGTCATATGACTACCACCTGATTCTAGGGACCTAATCTCCTTCAACCTTTTGTTTTCTAGCTCTGTAACATCAGAAGATAAAGAATAAATGCTGCCGGGCTTGGTGGCACATGCCTGTAATCCCACCACTCAGAAGGCTGCGGCAGGAGGATCTCCGCAAGTTCGAGGCCAGCCTGGGCTACATAGTGAGTTCAAGGCCAGCCTGAGCTACATAGTGAGACCCTATCTCAAACAACAAAAAGGATAAATGCTGTGTATAGTTGAGAATGCTCTCAAAAACTAGCTCACTTTACTTTCAATAAGATGCCACATTTCATTATGCACAACTTTTCTGTTTGCTTTACAGTGGAAGATTGATGATAAGCCTGTAAAAATTGACAAATGGGATGGATCTGCTGTGAAAAACTCTTTAGATGATTCTGCCAAAAAGGTACTTTCTTGAAGAGTCATCCATGAGCATGTATAGAGAAGACAGATTATCTTCTTTGGATCTTTTTCTTCTGTTGCTGTACTTGGAATGACTTTAGTTTTCCAGTTAGAAATTGAGCTAGTGTGCAATTTCTAAAATTCTCTCAATAAGTAGGGGGAAGTATGTTAAAATGTAATTGTAGGCTACCCCAAGAAAGTTGAGATTAATTAGCTTAGAACACAAATGTTAGAGAAGTAGGATAGGATAGTCATCCACGGTTAGTCATCTCTTCATTTGAAAAGGGAAAAAAATTTTTAGCTGTATCCTGTGAGAACAGTTGAGAGTTTAAAAAAATTTCACATAAGGAGTTGATGGAATATTTCTCTGAGCTCCTTTATTATCAGCTTGAGTCTTGGCTTGGAGTCATAAAATACCAACTGGAGAGAACTATTTGTACACTTACGTAATTCTTAACATAACTTTTTATCGTAGAAATCAAGAATACAAGTGGGTATAGGAAGGAAACCTTCTTAGCTTAGTTTCTTGTTCTTCTCTCTAGGTACTTCTGGAAAAGTACAAATATGTGGAGAATTTTGGCCTAATCGATGGTCGCCTCACCATCTGTACTATCTCCTGTTTTTTTGCCATAGTGGCTTTGATTTGGGATTATATGCATCCTTTTCCAGAGTCTAAGCCAGTTTTGGCTTTGTGTGTCATATCATATCCTTTGTGTGTAGATTTTCTCATACTTTTTTTGAAATTTCTACAGATACTTCTCCCCACAAAAACTTTCATTTTAGGGCCTGTTGCTATTAGAATTTAACATTATGAGCTGTGGGCATCTAAATTCATGTGGTGCTGTTGATATTTTAGGTTTAATATGTTTTTTAAAATCTGTAATTTACTTTAGTTTTTGTAGAGGTTATGATAATATGAGCACTTAATAACAAAACACATAGTATTGTTGAGGCCTGGCCCTTCTCACTTCTAACCCAGAACTTTTCCCATTTGACCAGCCTGCTTGAAGCCACTCATTCCAGGATATTAGAAAAGCATTAGATTTTGAAGATTCAGATCTTGTGTCAAGTGTCAAACCTGAGGGGCTGGACTGAAGATACTGAACATAAGTTGTAAGTTAGGCTTGTGTTATGGTAGAATTAAGAACCTCTTCTGGAGCTAAAGAACGTGAGTTTGAAATCCAAGATGTTTGTGACCTCATGTCAACTTTTTTGAGACTCAGAATATAAATATGGGTAATACACATTCAGAATTATCATAAAGATTAAATGAGGGCCAGGGATTTAGCTCAGTGGTTCTGGTGCCTGCCGCGCAAGCACAAGGTCCCGAGTTCAATCCCCAGTACCAAAAAAAAAAAAAAAAGATTAAATGAGATATTTTATAATGCATTTGGTATGTAATACAATTCCCAACTTAAAATGTTTCAACTTAAGAATTTTCAACTTTATGATGGTATGAAAGAATTCTTAACTTTTAGTATAGTGTTCAATGAATTATATGAGATGTTCAACACATTATTATAAAATAGGCTTTGTACTAGGTGATTTTGCCCAACTGTAGGCTAATGTAAGTATTCTGATACACTCAGGCTTGGCTAGGCTAAGCTATGATGATTTTGCTACATTAGGCATATTAAGGAATTTCCACTAAGTTTGTAATCCCGTTTTAAATCTAGAATTTCTTCTTCTTTTTATAGTAAATGTAGATGGTTGTCACTTAACCTACCTTGGTTATTTCTGAAAGGATTGAATACAAAGAATTTACATTATTACTCTTACTACAAAAAAATAAGTTTTTTTGTTACTAGTCCATTTGTGCATACTGTATAGTCTATTTGTACATTCTGCTTTGCACTTTATTTTTTATTTTTTTATTTTTTGGTACCGGGGATCGAACTTGGGTTCCTGTGCACTTTATTTTTAACTTAAGAAATGTAATGGGTATCTTTACATATTAGTACATGCTCTCTACCTCATTTGTAATAGTTACATCTTGCTAGTGTCTACTGTGTACCAACACTGTTAAGAGTTGTTTAAAACAAATCATTAAACAATGTAGCCATAAGAAATTCTGCCTTTAGAGGCAGTTAGCAAGCCATGTAATAAAGCAAGCCATGTAATAGAGCAGATCCTGATCAAAAATAGTATCCAAATTGATGCCAAATCATAGTCCCCAGAATTGACATCAAGTGATCCTTGACTCCTTTCAGTTGTCACATTAATCGCAATTCAGAAAGATATGCCATAGGTTCTGGAGATGGTTCCCAAGGGAGTTCCAAAGAGGTTTGAACAATGACAGCAGCATTATCACAAACCTGTGGTCTCCTGGGAGAACTACTTTGATATTACTTCGGTTATCTTTGTTTAAAACAAAGGAAGATCTCGTAAGCATATCGGTTTTATATGTAATAGTATTAACTGCCATTATAAATGCTTTCTTTGTACTAGACACTGTATGTAAGCCTCAGAATATCTCTAAAATGTCAGTATTATTCCCATTTAGAAGTGAGGATACTTGAGGAAGAAAGTAATTTGTCACAGTTACACTGGTTAAAAGCCAAGATTTACATCTAGGACTTAACTCACTCTAAAGTCCATATGCTTTGTACTATATTTTCTTGTCTCCATTTTAATTTAAATGACACAATGTACATAAAACTCCCAGGTCAGTTTTTGGCTCTAATATTGTAGTGCTGTCAAAAGCTGAATGTAATGAATCTATACTAATATAGGAAGTAATTGATTGTATAGTAAACTAATTTGAAGTCAGTTTTCTTCTAATGACCCTTGAAATTGGTTCCATGTGGTCAAGTTCACTGATTTAATAGAGAAATTATCACAAGTTATAACAAAAATTTGACAAACTAGTGACAGGATTTTATATCTGTTGTCTTTGAACATAAAAGATGAGAGCTAGTTTGTTCCTTGTTCCTTTTTTCTTCCTTTTAGAGGTATTTGAAGAATTAACCACAGACAGCCTTGCTTCTCTTGGTGCATACACATAAAGATGAAAATGAAATAGCTAAATTTTTGGTGTTTTTGTAGTAGCAGAAAACTGACCATTTTTTTTAGGGCTGTCGTGAAAGTTTTCATGGCTCGTTTGTTTGCATGTTAGTGTGTTTTCACCTTAACTTTCTTTGAACCTATTTTGTGATGATGGGGATTCTGACCATTTATACCTCATATAAGGAGAAGAGCATCTTTCTTGTGGCTCACAGGAAAGATCCTACAGGGATGGATCCTGATGATATTTGGCAACTGTCTTCCAGTCTCAAAAGGTAATGATTGTTCTTCCAGATTCTTAAATCCTGGTGTTGGATTTGCTTGGGGGGTGGGGGGTGTTCATTATTAACAGCAAAATATCGTGTGCATATTTTGTGCAGATTATAGTGTTAGTCATGTAAAATGAAGGAAAGGGCGTGAATTATTTAGAAGGTTTATCCTAGCACTGTAGTTATGAGATTCCATTATCACAGAAATGCTCTGAGGGAAAACCTTGGAAGAAAGTAGTACTTTGGTGGAAGAGTATAAAGAATGACTTTCTTCTTCCTTGTGTCCAGTTAACAGAGGCCAAAAGTGTAATGTCAGTTATCTTTGAAGAACCACTATTTAGCTGCAGTGTCTTCTTTGATCCTGACTGCATTTTCAGGGTGATCAAGAAAAGCATAATCCAGAGTCAATATCTGACTGGTAGTGGGTATAACTTCATGCAGCTGACCCAAAATTGTAGGTACCTAGGACTGGGTTTATGTTCCAGCCCAGTCTGTTCTAGTTACATGCATTTTGGTATATCATGTAAGTCATCTGAACTTTGAGGGGCTGAGGATATAGCTCAGTAGTAGAGCACTTGCCTGGCATGCAAAGGGCCCTGGGTTCAATCCCCAGTGCTGCCAAAAAATAACAAAAAAGACTCCTTAGAGTTATTGGGAACATGAGATACCAGTTACAATATAGCAAACATCTGCTGAACATTTGCTATATATTGAGTAGTGTGCTGAATATATTATCTCTTTTAAACCTTAAAATACCAATTTATAGATAAGAACACAGGCCCAAAATGTTGAATTAATTCTTAATTAATACCAAACAGCTCAACAGTGGTAGAGTAGGAATTCAGTCCAAATTTGAGCCTAGAAATTATCTCTTAGTCACTAATTAAAAACACATGACATACTTCCTAGCATGTAGTAGGTCCTCAGTAATTATTCATCTGCATGAAGATAACTAATATAGCATCAGCATCCTCTCACACTTTACTCTGTTCACATTGCCCACTTTCTGTTCTTCAAGTATTTCTGCATCAAGGCTTTTGGACTTGTTCCCTGGAAGATACTTTGCCCATATAACTTATTCTCTTTATTAAGGGCTCTGTTTAAGCATTTACTTAGTGAAGTCTTTCCTGTTTACCATATGTAAAAGAACATCTTTTTTGTTTGTTTTCCTGTTCCCTCACAGACACTAAAATGAAAGTTACAAAAGTCAGACATTTGTTTTGGCCGATCCTTGCTTTTTTTTTGAGGTCTGGCTATATAGTTAAGGCTGGTCTTGAACTTACTGTAACATAGACTGGCCTCAAACTCGCAGTGATCCTCCTGCCTCAGACTCCCAAGTGCTGGGATTACAGGAGTGTTCCATCATGCCCACTTGGCCATTGCCATGTATCTAAAACTGCCTGACACATAAAGGGTGAGGTTCAGTAAATATTTAAATTAACTAATAACTTTGTAAAATCCATCAGATCGCAACTCCTGAAATGTCCTGCCATCAAAGCAGTGTAACTGCCAATAAAATTGGCCTCAGAAATCCAAAAATTATTGTGATGAGAATTAGCAGTAAGTGGTCAGAGGTTGAGAAAATTTCTTGAGGTGTCAAAAGTAGTTCAGGGACCTTCACTACTAGTTATCTAAGTTGGAAATTATTCCCTAGACCAACAATTTATTAAAGGGCTATGATTTTTTGAACACTAATTAATGCTCAAAAACTATTTTAACCATGGTAGTAATGTTAAAAGTAAGTAGAAGCTTTCCCATTTAATGCTGAAATACAAGCTCAAGGAACTGCTTTGTCTAAAGAGAATTTTTGCACAGTAATCCACTAAATTTGCCCTCATAAATGGTGATGGAAACAGGTGGTGAGAGTATGTTAGCCTACCAGAAGTTGGTGTCATTAAATACTCCTGAATGGATGGAAAGAGTAAAGGCCTTTAAGGTACCTTAGGATGTCATTAAGGAATCTCTGGAGTTCATGTAGGAAAGCTGTGGGTATTGGTTTGGGGTCAGAGTGGAACCTGGGACTTGAATGTTTACAGATTATAAGGGCTAAAGCATCCTCGAATTGGGGAGCCTCCTTGAAAGCAATGGTTCTTCATTCATAAAATTGTGATTGCCTTCTAAGTGCCAAGCTAAGATTTGAAAACAAGACAAAAATCCTTACTCTCAGGAACCCCCAGTCTGATGAAGGACACATACACAAATATTATTTCAATAATATTTCATTGATACCATGGGAACCTATCAATAGATCTGGCGTGTAATAGGTATCCATTGTTTGATTTGAATATTGATTGACGGTGCTGTGGAAGACAAAGGACACACATGTAACCCAGATTGGGAGGACCTTCCTAGAAAAATTTTATGCCCAAGTATATTGTTAACAAACAGGAACTAGTCAGGTAAGATAGGAAAGAAAAGCCTACTAGGAAGATTTCTTCTAGCATAAGTGCCAAATCCAGAGGTGAGAGAAGATGGTTTATATGGCTTACCAGTCTATGACCAGGTAAGAGAGATATGCTGTAATTAAAGAAGGAAAAATGTGTCAACACTTAGTAATCAGAATTGTATCTCAAAGGTGGTTATAACCCTGGGTCATTGTTTAAAAAAAACAAGTGTTTCTTATTTTCCCAGTGCCCAGTTTATCCCAGTCCTTTGGAAATACTTGGTGCTGTATTGTTATTGGTTGAATCTCGGTTTGGTTTTTGATTCGTTGTCTTTACCCTGATCCTTAGGTTTGATGACAAATACACCCTGAAGCTGACCTTCATCAGTGGAAGAACAAAGCAGCAGCGGGAAGCCGAGTTCACCAAGTCCATTGCTAAGTTTTTTGACCACAGTGGGACACTGGTCATGGATGCATATGAACCTGAAATATCCAGGCTCCATGACAGTCTTGCTACAGAAAGAAAAACAAAATAGATAATTCTAAGAGCTGCACTCTTTCTGCTGGATCATGCTGAATTACTGGGTGGGTAGGGTGAAGAAATAGAGAACTTAAAATGAGTAAAGTAAGAATTGTTAAAAACATCCCTGTTTTGTCTTAAAATTTTAGTTCATTTTGGATAAGTAGGATTTTCTAGCACAGATATGAGAAGTTGTAGTTCTGTCTAGCTGTAGCTTCCTTAGTCTGCTGATTGTGTTGTTTTGATTTGCTTTTCTGGAAAGGCATTTTTGCTGGAAGCTATCTAGAATTTTTCCTTCATACCTACCACTATTTTACATAGTATAGCTTTGTGCCATGCAACATTTGAAGACTCAGTTTTTAAAAATTGTTAACCTGTTGTTAACTTTGTGTTAATTCCTATTTCAACAGCTGTTTCTCTAAAGAATTCAGGATACAACTTGTGTATGACAGCTTTGTTACCACACCATTTTTGTGGGTGTGTATATGTCTGATTTGGGGAAAATTTTTTTAAAAAGCTTTTCAATTTGTTTAAAATAAATTTGTCTGTCACATTTTGTGCACTTAACCAATTAAAGAAACCAGTGACGTTTTTAATTTTGTTTTGTGTATGTTTTCCACTACTATATCCCTGTTGATTTGTTTGTGCCTTTTATTAACTACCATTTTCTAAAATTTTATTTCAATAGAAGGGAAGAAGATGTGAAAAAATAAAGTCATGGTCTTCATGGAACAGAGCAGAGAGTATTAACAATTTTACTATTACCATAGGCTTCTTTAGTTTCTAGGCTGCTTCACTATTCAGAGGCCCTGAGAACCTTAGCTAAGGACCTCGTAATAACACTCAGGACTTAGTTTCTACCCCATAATCTACATAAATTAACTCATTAATGCTCACAGCAACTCTAAAAGGTAGGTGCTCTGATTATACCCACTTTACAAATGAGGAAGCTGAGACACAAAAGATGAATAACCTGTTACATAGCTAATGCTAGAATGAATTTAAACCTGGGTAGTCTTAACTCCGGAGTCTATGTTCCTGCAAACAGCACAGCAGCACCTTTTCTAGTATTTTCCCAGCCTGGTAAGAGAAGAACTAGGCACTTGCCCAGATCCTGTGACCTATAGAAATCTACTGTCTCTCCAGCCCTACAAAAGTGCAATTCCAGATGAGCATATCTAAAACTATTCAGCTTATAAAAAAATTACCCTTACCATTTTCCAGTTGGACTTGGAAGTGTTGCCCTGTCTAGCGTCACTCAGTGGAAGATTGTCAACCAACACTGGATTGGCAATTGAAGCCTTGGATTTTGTACTGTACCTTCACTCCTGCAATCCTTGGATAAATCATGGAATTCTCTGAGCTTTTAGTTTCCTTTTTAAATTTTTTTTAAGGTGATAATTCTAACCCTGTGAACTACTTAAAACTTTTAAAAGTGTGTAATCAGATAATTATACTTTTACAATAGAGGAGTTACTGTTAGGCATGAATTTCAAGGCTTGTGGATATAGACACTGAATAACCCTCTCCATTATGACTGCTTGGAGTTCTTTGATACCTGCTGTATCTTTCTCTACATATACAAACTTTTTAAATAAAAATTCCAATTTTGTTGCTATATGTCCTGTAATTTTTGTTGTTGTTGTTTTCTTGAGATAGGGGTTCACCTCTGTTGTCAGGATGGTCTCAAACTCATGCACTGAAATGAGCCTCCCTCCTCAACCTCCCCTGAGTAGCTGGAACTATCGGTCACACCACTGCTTTGTAATCCCCCCAGCCCCCCAAGCCCCCCAGTACCAGGGATTGAACTCAGGACCTTGAGGTCCTGAGCTTGTGCTTGCAAGGCGGGTGTGGGGTCACTGAGCAAAATCCCCAGCCTTATAATTTGTTTTTAAAACATGTCTTAGGTACTTTCCCTGTCTGTATAAAATCATTTTAATAGCTGCATAATATTCTGTAGTTTAAATGTTTTTATTTCAACTTTTCTGTTTTTGATAAATTGATAGCTATTTCCCCCAAAATTTTCACTATCCCAAGAGAAAGTGTGATGAGGGAAAGGGGAAAAAATAGGTTCTCAAGTGATGTGACAAGAAACCTGGATTGATTTTAGCTTTCTTCTAGTTTATGAGCTTGAGCAAATCCCTTTTCTTTCTAGGGCAAAATCTCTATTAAAGAGGTTTCAAAGAATGTACCCTTTTGAGATAATGAAGACTCCTTATGTCCCAGAAATGCCTATATATGAATATCCTTTATTTTGAAAAACTGCCATAATCCCTAAAATCTGCTCATAATCCCACTTGGAGACTTTTTGGACTGCGTGCATCTTTTTAAGGTTTTTCTCTGACTCTAAAAGCCAGTTTAAACGGTGAAAAAATGGATTATCAGCCCACCCACTTGTTGCAGTTGGTGTATGTGCTCTACCTCTGCACTGGTGATATTTGAGGACCGTTTCTTATCACATGATTGAGGGCTCAAGCCTCATGACTAGGCACACTTTGAGACTGCAGAGTTCCTGTGGTCACTTTTGGATGCTGCTGAACTGCTTACCCTCCATAGTAGGTGTGCAACACCCTTCCCACCAGGAAACCCTGACATCCATCAAATTAACCTCTCCTCAACTCTTCACACTTGCCTCTGATCTGTTTGACTTAAGTCTTCAACATAGAGGACCACAAAGGAGGGGGGAAGATCACTGGTGTTTTCCATTATTTGGAAATTTCAGCTGCTAATATGTATTTAATGTTTACAGTGCTTTCATATATATATTTCATATATATATATTTCTAGAAACAATTTTTTTGTTTCAGAACTACCTTAGGGAATGGAAAAGATACAAAATCTCATTTTACATAAACGTAAGTTGTGTGTTCTTCCTTAGTTGAGTGTTCTTTGACCAACATTCTCCACCTTTATCTTCACCCCTGTTAAACCCCACCTAGCACCTCAAGCCTTGTTTCCATGATGGAAATACCAGACAAAGCTGCTAATGTCACAGTAATACTAATTTTATAAAAAATATCCTGTCCCATTGACAGCCTATTGTGTTATTAAATAGACTATTCTTAAGCTCGCTGATCAGGTGATTTCTGAGGCCCCCAGCCCCTAATGAGTCAACAAGCATTTATAATCTTTTTTGTGCCATGAATGTTTTGTTTTTCTTGATATTTTGGTGTTGTTTATGACCCACTTTCCATATCTGTAATTGAACTGGGGAGGTGGTTGCAAGCTCTGAGGAGTGAGAAATAAGTTCAAAGATAGTTGTTCAAAAAGTTCCCTGGTTGTTGCTTGCTCTCCCTTGGTTGGAAATACTCTTTCTCATGAGTAGCAGTTACCCTCTTTGAAAACAGTTCCAGAGATGTGCACTTACATGAGCCTGAAAGGAGGGCAATTACTTTTCTGCTGTGGGCAGAAACCAGGTAAGATGTTCTAACTTTGGCCAATTTGCTTAGGAAATGTATATAGCGATCGTAATGCAATTGTTGAGTGTCTTACAGCTGTCTCCTACAGTCTCATGCCAGCCTTACACTTAATGCAGATAAAACAGGAAAAATCTCAATGTTTGGCAGTGGGTATTGGCTACTGTAAAAGGACTTCAGTCCTTACAAGGAGATGTCTCTGTGATAAATTTTTTGGAAACCAGAAAGGATTGAGTAGTATTGAGGCTTTAGTGGTCTAGATTTGGTTTATAATTCTGTCAAAGATGACCCACAAGAGGAACTGGGAGAGGCAAGGCACCATGAGCCCTGAGTATCTGCATAGTCCTGCTTTGTATGAAAGCAAGACTGACCATTCTTCCGGGCCATTTCTCTGTTTCTGTTGGAAGTAAGCTACCTTGGGATTAGTATGTTTTCATATTTCTCATAAAAGGCTTGAATTTCACATGTTCAGGGTCTGCATAAGGAAGTATCCATCTAAGTCTGCAGCACTTTTGGGAGTAGAGGTCTTGGAGAACTGGTACAAAACAATGTGCTTGTGGTACTGGAAGTAATAAAGTTTATCTCTGATCCTGGAGTCTCATCTTCTGCCAACATCCATGAGAGAATAGAAGGCTAACTTGTTAGTTACCTTTTTTTTTTTTTTCCGGTACCAGGGATTGAACTCAGGACCTTGCACTTGTGAGGGAAGTGGAGCACCACTGAGTTTTCTAGTAGGATAAACTTATAGACCCTTCACAGATTGAAAGCTTTAGTAACAAGGATGGGGTCCTAACAGATAAAGTTTCCAAGAAAAGACATGGTTCTTCACGGACCAGTTTGGGGGATATGAGAAAATTCTCTAGAATCTGGTAGCAATAGAGGCCTCTTACACCACCTGCTCTCCTTCACTTGACACCATTTGCACACAAAAAATGAACACTAAAGCCTCTATTGTCCTACCTATTGTTTTAGGGGCTAAGCAGCAACAAGTAGGACTGAAACATGCTGTTTAAATGGTACTTAGATTGTTGTTCAGTCTCTGGGCAGGAGGTAGAAAGAATGTTCTGGCAATGAAGCAGCAAGCCCATGGCCCCAGCTAAAAGGGGCTGTGGCTGTGGCTGATGAGTACAGGGTTCTCCAAATGTGAAGTAAATGATGGATCTTTTAATGGACCAAAAACTTTAGTGTTCATTGAGTCAGTAAATACGTGGCTTTGCCAACTGACAAAACCATTCTCTCCTGTATCCTTGATTTCTTTCGATTGCTTTAGAGGAGAGAGTTGTATATTTTGGGGAAGGGAGGAACTTCCCTTTTATAGCTCTGTTGAATGGAGGTGTCCAAGAACCATCCTACTCAGTCCCTTTGGAATGGGAAATCTATGCTTCAGGATCAAAAATGCCAGTAACAGTGGGGTAGATGCACATTGGCCTGCAGGGGAGCAAAAGGCAAAAAGCAAAAAACAAAAAAAACCCCAAAACAGGCCTACATACATGGCTTTAGCTACAGAAGTGAAGAGGTAGTACTGACCCTTGATGAAAGATTCAGAAGGAGAAAAAAGGCCTTCCATCAACCTGTCCCCTCCTATCTCAATGTCCCTACACACCTGGCTAGAAGATAACATGATTCTTGGTGGCTGGGTCCTCCAACATGCTAACATAAATTGGTTGGTTTGGCAGCAAGGTAGTCTGAAAAGCTCACTCTGGCTCCTAGGAAAGGTGACCTGTCTCTGCCAGCATAGGTTAAGTCCAGAGAGGAACATGTCATAGTTCTATGGAGGAACAGTGGAACAGGCCAGAAGTGCTGGCCCCGAGAGAAGCCCAGTGTATTTTATCCTAAAAGTGACTCCTACATGACAGGCTAGAGTTGGAGAAGAAATCTAGTGCATACCCTGCTATATTTGAGAGGGTTTGATCAGGAGCCATTTTGGGAAAGAGTTAATTGTTTGAACTGAGCTGGAGAGCAGAATATATGCAGAGCAGAACCAGGCCAGGCCAGTGTGACTTCCAGGGCTGGGTTTAAAAGTGGTAGTATTAAGTCCAACAGACAGTCCCACTGCCTACATCAGCATAAAACTCAAAGATCTGTTTGCTTTCCTCTTGTACCAATGTGAGCAAGGATATGGCTTCACCGGGATAGTTGCTACAGCCTGGAGTGTATAGATAGAGGGAACTCTGGAGGAGGGGACACCTCACAAACCCACTCACTGTAAAGCTAGGCAGAGAAAATCATAATCCAATGAAACTAGAAATCAGTGGCAAAGAAACCAGAGAAATATGCAAACACGTGGAAATTAAACAATATCCTCTTGAGTAATGGATCACAAAATATCAAGGAAGAAATTAGATCCTAGAATCAAACAATAAAGCATTACAATGTATGGCATACAACCTATGGAAAACAATGAAAGCAGTCCTAAGGGAGATTTATAGCTGTGAATGCCCTCATCAGAAAAACAGAGGAAGTCCAAATAAGTAACTTAATAATGCACCTGAAGGCCCTAGAAAAACAAGAGTAATCCAAATCCAAAGCTAGATGAGTAAGGAAATTATAAAGATCAGAGGAGAAATTAATGAAATTGAGACTATAAAAAACAATACAAGGGCCAGGGATTTAGCTCAGTGGTGCCGCCGCCTGCCTCTCAAGTGCAAGGTCCCAAGTTCAATCCCCAGTTCCAAAAAAAAAAAAAAAAAATCAATGAATTGAGGAGTTGGTTCTTTGAAGGAATAAGCAAAATAAATCTTTAGCCTATCTTACCAAAATAAGGAAAGAAACGACCCAAATCAATGCAAGCAAAAATGAAAAAGGTGAAATTACATGGATTCTGCTGAAATGAAGATCATTGGTAACTACTTTGAGAACCTGTACTCTAATAAAATGGAAAATTTAGGAGAAATGGGTGGATTTCTAGATACATATAAACCAAGAAAATATGAAAACCCTGAATAATGCAATGTCATTCAATAAACTTGAAATAATAATAATAAAAACACTACCAACTAAGAAAAGCCCAGGCCCAGACAGATTCACTGTCAAATTCTACAAGAACTTTAGAGAAGATCTAATACCAATATTCATCAAACTCTTTAATGAAATAAAAAGGGAAGCAGTACTCCTAAAGTCATTCCTGGAAGCAAGCATTACTGTATTTTATAACCAGAAAATGACCCAGCCAAAAAAGAGAATTAAAATCAATCACTTTAATGAACATAGATGCAAAAATTCTCGGTAAGATACTGGCAAACAGAATTCAGGAAATCGTCAAAAAGATCATACATCATGACCAAGTAATTCATTCCACAAATGCAGAAATGGTTCTACATACACAAGTCAATAAATATAATATACCACATAAACAGAAGCTAGGACAAGAATCATATAATCATCTCAATAGACACAAAAAGGATTTGACAAAATCCAACATCCTTTCATGATAAGAACTCTGAAGAAAATAAGTGTGGAAGGTCTTATCTCAATCTGATAAAAGCCATCTATGACAAACCAATGGCCAATATATTAAATGGAGAGAAACTGAAGGCTTTCCCGATAAAATCAGGAACAAGAAAGGGCTGTCCACTGGCATGGCTCATGTTCAATATTGTTGTCAAAACATTAGCCAGAACAATCAGACAAGAGAAAGAAATAAAAGTGATATGGGTAGGAAAGGAAGAATTTAAATTACCATTATTTGCAGATGATGATCTACCTTGAAGATTCCAAAAACTCCACCGAAAGTCTCCTAGAATAAATAACAACAAAAAAGAATTAATAAATTCAGTAGCATAGCAGGATATAGTTAACATTCAGAAATCAACAGTGTTCCTGTACACCAATAATAATCTCATTGAGAGGGAAATTAGGGAAATAATGCCTTTCATAATAGCATCAAGAAAAATGAAATACACTTGAGAATTAACTTAACTAAGGAAGTGAAAGACTTCTACAATAAAAACTACATTACTCCGAAAAAGGAGATAAAATAGAACATCAGAAAATGTAAATACATCCCCTGTTCCTGGATAGGCAGAACCAAAATACTCAAAATGGCCACACTTCCAAAACTGTTATACAGATTTAACACAATCCCAATCCCAATACTAATAGGATTACTAAAGAAAGCAATCCTAAAATTCATATGGAACCCAAAGACACCTAAAATAGAAAAAGCAATTCTGGGCAATAAGGGCAAGCAGACTTCAAGCTATACTACAAAGCTACAGTGATAAACCAGCATACCAATGACAAAAAAACCCCACACTTGTGGATCAAGGAACAGAATAGAGGATGCAAAAACAACTCCATGCAATTCAGCTACCTTATCTTTGACAAAGAGGCCAAGTACTTTTGCTGAAGGAAAGATAGCCTTTTTAACAGATGTTCCTGGGAAAACTATCCACATGCTAAATATTGAACCCAGACCCACATCTCTCAGCATTAATTAAAATCTAAATGGATCAGAGATCTAAATATTAATATAGAAACACTTGGGGCCGGAGGTTTAGCTCAGTGGTTCCTCTGCCTGCCTTGCAAGTGCAAGGACCCAAGTTTGATCCCCAGTACAAAAAAAAAAAAAAAAAAAAAAAAAAAAAAAATATATATATATATATATATATATATATATATATATATACACACACATACACATATACATGGAGAGAGAGAGAGAGAGGGAGAGAGAGAGAAATAATCTCCTGGAAGACAAAATAGGTAAAACTCTTGAAGGCATAGGTATAGCAAAGACTTTCTGAACAAAACCCCAGTTGTGCAAGAAATAATATCAACAAATGGGATCACATCAAATTAAAAAGGTTCTGCACAGCAAAGGAAATCACCTACAGAATGGGGAAAGTTTTGACAGCTACTCCTCAAAGGATTAACGTCTAGAATATATAAAGAACTCAAAAAATTAGACTGCCAGCTTTAAAGGTCGAATCAAGTAATCAATGGGTATCTGAAATTAATAGACACTTCTCCAATGAAGAAGTACGAATGACCAATAAATACATGAAAAAATGTTCCATGTTGCTGGCCATTTCAGAATGCAAATTAATACAACACTGAGATTCCATGTCACTCCAGAAAGAACAGCTATCTTCAAGTAATCAAATATTAACAAACACTGTGGGGAAAGAGGAACCCTTCTTCAATATTGGTGGAGGTGTAAATTGGCACAACCACTATGGAAATCAGTATGGAGATTCCTCAGATAACTAAAAATAGAAATTTCATTTGACCTAGCTATTCCCCTTCTAGATATCTTCCTGAAAGAGTTAAAGTCTTCATATTACAGTGGTACATGCCTACCCATGTTTATAGGAGCACAATTTATAATGGCTAAATCTTGAAAGCAGCCTATATGCCCATCAGCAGATGAATGGATAAAAACAATGTGGTATTTAGACAGAATAGAGTACTACCGTGTTGTAAAGAAGGATAACTTGAGTCATTTGTAGGAAAATGGGTACACTTTAAGCCATAATGTTAAGTGAAGTAAATCAGACCTACAAGCTTAAATATTGCACACTTTCTCTTATATTAGAAACTCAATATATAAATGAAGTGCAAAATAAAAGACAGACAATAGTGGAAAAAAGTTATTGTAATCCAGCTTGGCCAACATCTAAAAATGAATCTTGTTTTAGTAAAACTGTTTTGTGTATTATCTATGCTTTTCAGTCTGTTGGTCTGGCTATTAATCTGTGTTTATTATAATTAACTTGATAAAGACTTTAACATAAATAAATCTCACGTTGGCAAAAAAATGTGTAATGTACATGTATCAACTCCCCATAATGAAAGCATTGCAAACATGTACTAATAAAAATTTTTTAAAACTCTGGAGAAAGGTACAGAAGGACCTCATCTTAATCCAATAAAAGCCATTTTGATGAACCTACTACCAACATCACACTAAACAGGAAAAAACTGAAGGTTTTCCCTCTAAAATCAGGAAAAAGACATGGATGTCCACTATCAGCACTCCTATTCAATATAGTACTCAAAATATTAGCCAGAGAAATAAGGCAAGAGAAAGAAATGAAAGGGATATGTATAGGAAAAGGAGAAGTCAAATTATTATTATTTACAGATGATATAATTATCTATGTCAGTGGTGGCAAACCTATGGCACACGTGCTGCAGCTGGCTGTTTGTTATCACTGAAAGCTCTAAAAGGTTCTCCATCCCTGCTCTATGTAGAAGACCCAAAAAACTCCACCAAAAGGCTCCCAGAATTAATAACCAACTTGTAGCAGGATACAAATCAACATATAAAATTCAATAGAGTTGTTGTAGATCAATAATGAACTCACTGATAGAGAAATTAGGAAAACAGTACCAGTCACAATAGCATCGAGAAAAGTTAAATACTTAGGAATTAACCTAACCAAGGAAATGAAAGACCTTTACAACAAAACAATAGTATTCTGAAAAATGAGAATGAAAAGGACATAAGAAAATGGAAAGAGGGCAGAGGGGGCGGGGGGCGAGGGGCAGCCCCGCCTCCCCCCCCGCCAGGAGGGGCCGGGCGGCCATATTGCGGAGCTGTTTGCGGCGGCGGCGCCTCTCCCCTCCCGCAGTCCTGCGCTCATACCAGCGACTCTCGCTCCCAGCCGCAGCCATGACGCCTGGTGCCGCCGCGCAGCGCTCCGGCCGCTCGGAGGGCGGGCAGGAGCCGCCGCTCTCGGAGGTGACAACAGGATTTATATACGTGAAGATTTTTTTTTAAAGACTAACAAAAGGAAAAGGAAAAATGCCGAAACCAATCAATGTAAGAATAACTACAGTGGGTGCTGAGTTGGAATTTGCCATCCAACCCATTACAACTGGGAAACAACTTTTTGACCAGGTGGTAAAAACAGTTGGTTTGCGTGAGGTATGGTTTTTTGGGCTGCAGTATGTTGATAGCAAAGGTTATTCTGCATGGCTTAAACTAAATAAAAAGGTGACACAGCAAGATGTTAAAAAAGAGAATCCCTTACAGTTCAAATTTAGAGCTAAATTCTTTCCTGAAGATGTTTCTGAAGAATTAATTCAAGACTTAATTAACCCAAAGACTTTTTTTCTTGCAAGTTAAAGAAGCCATCTTAAATGATGAGATATATTGCCCATCAGAAACTGCAGTCCTTTTGGCTTCCTATGCTGTCCAAGCCAAGTATGGAGATTATAATAAAGAGATTCATAAACCAGGCTATCTGACTAATGATAGACTACAACCCCAGCGTGTTTTGGAACAACACAAACTGACAAAAGAACAGTGGGAAGAAAGAATACAAAACTGGCATGAAGAACATAGGGGAATGCTAAGGGAAGATTTGATGATAGAATACTTGAAAATTGCACAAGATCTAGAAATTTATGGTGTCAACTATTTTGAAATAAAAAAAAGGGTACTGAATTGTGGCTAGGTGTTGATGCTTCGGGTCTGAATATTTATGAACATGATGACAAGTTAACACCTAAAATTGGCTTTCCTTGGAGTGAAATCAGAAATATTTCATTTAATGACAAAAAATTTGTTATAAAGCCAATAGACAAAAAGGCACCTGATTTTGTTTTTTATGCACCTCGTTTGAGAATCAATAAGCGGATTTTGGCCTTATGTATGGGAAACCATGAACTATACATGCGAAGGAGGAAGCCTGATACTATTGAAGTGCAACAGATGAAGGCTCAGGCTAGGGAGGAGAAACACCAGAAGCAGTTGGAAAGGGCACAGTTAGAGAATGAAAAGAAGAAAAGAGAAATAGCAGAAAAAGAAAAGGAAAGAACAGAACGTGAAAAGGAAGAGCTAATGGAACATCTAAGGCAAATTGAAGAACAGACAATGAAAGCCCAAAAAGGATATAAAATAAAAATATTAATGATTTACATATTAAAAAACAACTCAAAGAAGCACTGAAGAATGTAAGGGAGACAACATAAGAAAGAATATAAACATCTCTAGCAAGACAATTTCAAAGCAGTCATCTTTAAGGCAAAGGACATCCATTTTGTTTCTCCAATAAAGTTTTTCCAGGCTATTCTAAAAAAAAGAAAATGGAAAGATGCTCTTGTTCCTGAATAGGCTGAATGAATATTGTCAAAATGGCCATAATTATAATAGTGGTATACAGATTCAATGCAATCCAATCAAAATACCAATAGCATTCCTCACAGAACTACAGAAAGCAATCCTGAAATTCATACAGAATCAAAAGTTGGGTGTGGTGGCACATGCCCGT
Organism: Heterocephalus glaber; assembly: GCF_053883595.1. Taxonomy (NCBI): domain Eukaryota; kingdom Metazoa; phylum Chordata; class Mammalia; order Rodentia; family Bathyergidae; genus Heterocephalus; species Heterocephalus glaber. Next base: position 29,472,581 of record NW_028258293.1, read on the forward strand.
TATCTCAGCACTCTGGAGGCTGAGGCAGGAGAATCACTGGGATTTTGAGGCTATCCTGGGCCACAAAATGAGTGCAATAGCAGCCTGAACTACATAGCGATATCCTGTCTCAAAAAAACAAAACAAAACAAAACAAAGCAAACAAACAACAAAACACAGAAGAGACCCAGAATAGCCACAGCAATTCTGGGCAGTAAGAACAAAGCATGAGCCATTGTAATTCCAGACTTGAAGTTATATTAAAAAGCTACTGTGATAAAATTAGCATAGCACCAGCACAAACCCAGACATGTGGATCAATGAAACAGAATAGAGAATACAGAAACAACCCGCCGCAGATTCAGCTATCTGATCTTTGACAAAGGGGCCACAAACACACTGGGGGAAAGATAGCCTCTTTAACAAATGGTGCTGAGAATACTGGCTATCCTCATGTAGAATATGGAATCTAGACCCATATTTCTCATTGTGTACTAACCTAAAATCAAAATGAATCAAAGATCTAAATGTTGAAACAGAAACACTTAATCTGCTGAAATATAAAATAGATAAAATTCTTAAATGCATAGGCTTAGGCAAGGACTTTCTGAACAGAACTCCAGCTGCACAAGCAATAACATCAAAAATCAACAAATGGGATCATATCAAATTAAAAAGCTCCTGCATGACAAAGGAAACAACAAACGTAATGAAGAGACAAACCTACAGAATGAGAAAAAAATTTTGTCAGCTATTCCTTGGACAGAGAACTAATACCCAGAATAAAACTCAAAATATTAGACCCCCCAAAATAAAAGACCCAATCAAAAGTGAATAGACATTTCTCAGAAGGAGAATTACATATGGCCAATAAATACATGAAGAAATGTTCGATATCTCTGGCCCTTAAAGAAATACAACACTGAAATTCCATCTTACTCCAGAAAGAATGGCTATCATCAAGAAGTGAAATAATAACAAATGCTCACAAGGTTGCAGGGTAAAAGGGACCCTTCACCATAGTTGTTGGGAATGTAAACTTGTGCAACCATTCTTCAAAAAAGTAAAAGTAGAAATTTCATTTGACCCCGCTATTCCTCTTCTAGGTATCTTCCCAAGAGTTAGTCATCATATTACAGTGACACGTGCCTACCCATGTTCATACCAGCACAATTCATAATGGCTAAATCTTAGAAGCAGCCTATATGTCCATCAACAGAAGATAGCTTTTAAAATGTGGTATTTATTTATTGATACTGGGGATCAAACTCGGGTCCTTGTGCTTGCACAGCAGGCGGCGAAACCACTGAGCTAAATCCTTGGCCCTAAAATGTGGTATTTATACTCAATGGAGTACTGCTATAAAGTAAAATAAACTTGAATCATTTGTAGGAAAATGGATGCACTTTGAGACAGTAATGTTAAGTGAGAAAAGTTAGACACACAAGCTTAAATATCATATGATTTTTCTTATATGAGAAACCCCATGGGCCGGGGATTTAGCTCAGTGGTTTCACCTCCTGCTGCGCAAGCGCAAGGACCCGAGTTCAATCCCCAGTACAAAAAGAAAAAAAAAAAAAAAAGAAACCCCAAATATAAAGTGCAAAATAAAAGGTAACAGGAAACTGGGAGATAAGTCTTTTGCAAAAGGGAAGAGGACCAATAAATCGAGGGAAGGGGAAGGGAGAGGATAGGAAAAGGATTAAAAAAAAAAAGAACTAAGATGTGTTATGTACATGTACTAAGTCCTCGCAGTGAATGTAATTATGTACTGCAATCGTGTACTAATAAATATAAAAATTAAAGAAAGAGAAGGTAGTCAATAAATGAAACATTGTCAAGGAAGTTAACCACAGTGAGCATATGGTGCTTAATTCTGTTGAGTGGTGTGAAACACTTGTTTCAAGACATTCTGATTGGAGGGTTGAGGAAGCTTATGTGATTAAATACCCAATTATTGAGAGACAATGGTGTAGGGTTGCTGGTGGATGTGATTTCCTCAGCATTTGCAGCTGCATTTATAGTTGGCATGGTTAATTTTGTTTAGATGCAAACATCGGATAGCAGTACTATGTCCATGGTGGGAAATTTAATATTAAAATATATATTATTCTATCATAAATAGTGTTTTATTTTTTTCTTTATGTTATTTTGTTGATTAAAAATATGTAGCTAGATATTTATGAACACCACTTCAAGTAGTAAAATGCAGCTGTTTCCTAGGGCATTCGCCTTTCTTTCCACCTCAGCTGTGATCCTTAGAATGCCAATCATAGATGACTGCAGACTCCAGTTAGTTTTGTGCTTTAGTTGTAATGACAGTCTGAAATCTCTTACAATCAAGTTATGATAGAACAGCCCATCTAGCAGCAGAAAGAACCAGCTAGGTCATCCTACATCTATATTTTTTGGCAGGTTCATCATATGTTGACCAGGTACCCAGACCAGTTCTCTGAGTCTAGAAAATGTAATCAAGGGTTTGGAATCAGCCCACAGATAACTCAGTTACCATTCAGGTATTTCAGGTTGGGTTCCCCAGGAAGCAGATGCTGGATGGAGTTTGGCAAGATGTTTAAAATATTGCCGCTGGGGCCAGTGCTGTGGAACATAGGGCAAGCAAGCAAGTTCAGAGGAAGATGAGATATGACACAGGCCTTATGACAACTCTAGCTCGCTGTATGAGTTGTTGAGGAATACCAGAGTGGCCAGAGCTTTATCCTTTCACATTAGTTATTTAGTGTTGCAGTAACGACCAACATTGCCAACCTGGGAAGGGACACCACTTTGGGTAAGATAGCCACTGGAGCTGAGACAATCCTTGAAGGTTGTGACAGCTGCTGATTGTCCTGGAAACTTCCCCATAGCTGTGGTCACAGGCCGTCACTGAAGAAGAATCTTGGAAGTGTGTCCCAGTGCCCATCATACCAGGGAAGCAGAACCAACTCATCCTGAGCCAGAGCCTCAGATTCAAATGAAGCACTGAAAAATGGCTATGGATCATTTTCCTACTTTAGAAATAAAATTATAGTTTCTGCATCATCTTGTTAGTGTGAAGTCCTTTTGCCAGCATTTTTTTTTTTTTTTTTTTTTTTTTGGTATTAGGGATTGAACTCGGGTCCTTGCGCTTGTGCAGCAGATGGGATTTTGCCAGAATTTAAAGGAAGGCTAATGGTGATTTCCTATTTCTCCTACATTTATCAATTGGAATTCTATTGTACAGAAGACCTTTACCTTCTTAATTTATTCAATTATTATTCATATCAATATGGACTTGGTTTTATTTTATTCTATGGGCTATAGTCTAATTCTACCAATATTTCCCCATCTATTTAATAGAAGCTCTTCTAAGTTGGCTCCTATGTGAGAAAGCTCTGTCCTTTTGGGAGCTCTTTCTTACTTTATGGCACCACAAGATGTTCCAGACTTATCTTGTATTTTGCCCTGCACAGCTCCAAATCAACCATTTCTTGAGGAGTTCTGTTTCCTTTCATCAAAGAATGATATTAGAAACCAATATCTGGGGACTTGGTGTTCACTGCTACTTGGGAATATTTTCCTAAAACATAATACCACTATCATCCCTAAAAATTAACAATTGTTGAATATCACCTACTATCTGATCAATATAAAATTGCATCAATTGTCACAATGTCTTTATAGAGTTGATTTATTCAAACTAGGATCCAAACAAGGCTCACAGTTTTTCTTTTACTTGGTTTTTTTGTTCTAATCTATAAGTCTCCTCTTTTTCTGTCTTGCTATTTGTTAAGAAGCCATATCATTTTTCCTGTAGAACTTCTTACATTATGGATTTGGTTGATTGTATCTGGATGGTGTCATTTAACATCTACTGTTTCAGATTTGATTTTTTGTGCAAGATTTTTTTGTCCAGTTTTTTGTGCAGTTTTTATTGCATCACAGCAGAAGACCATATAATACCTAATTCAGCATTTATTAGTTGATTGTATTATAAAGGAAAACTGCTCCCCTTCAACTATTTAGTTACCCTGAAACATAGTATATATAGAAAAGACAGAAAGAACAAAAACTCGATTGTTTCCTTCACAATCTCTGAGTGACCAAAGAGACTTTCCCCTGCCATATGTCAATATAAACCCATGATTTTTTTGTATATCCTTTTATTGGTATATTTTAGGTGTACAATATAATGACATTCATCATTGCAGATATGCACCTTTACATATTCTCTTGGTTCTTATGTTTTCTCCCTTCCCCTGCCCTCCCTTCAACCCCTCCATCCCTCTCTATTTACAAAGACTTTGTTTCCATTTTTTCATTTTCTCATATTAATTCCATTCCCTTCTTTCCTTTCCCCTACCCCTCCCACTACCCCCTCCCCTTTGCCCCTTTTCTTCCTATTTCACATTAGCTATTAGCTATTACCCTGCTGGGTATCTTCCCCAAATAATTAAAAGAATTAAACCCATGAATTTTAACACTTAGTTTAATCCTTTCTGGCAATTTTTCTTTCTGAGGTTTAAAATTTTCCATATTTGGCCAGTGGCATCATCTTCAAAATTGGCTCTCGTGACATGACCCAAATATTCTTTCATGGCTTCCTTGCTTTTTGGTAGGACAAGATACTGTAGGCTTATCTTGTACAATTTCTTCCCTAGATGTGAAATCGGCCATTTTCTCACTGAATTGTGATTCCTTTTAGGAAGAAATCGTATTTTGGGGGCTCATTGGTACTAGATTAGTCTCTGATCCTAACCCTGTGTGTATTTTTTTAACTTAAATTTTTATTTTTATCAGTATATGTCTGTAGTAAATAATGATTACATTCATTGTAGGAAGTTAGTACATGTACACAACATCTTAATTCTTTTTACAACCCTTTCCCTCTCCTCACTCCCTACTCTCTCCATCTACATATTGGTCTCTTTCCCATTTGCAAAAGAAGTCTATCTCCCTGTTTCCTATTATCTATCTTTTATTTTATTTTATTTTTGGTACCGGGGATCGAACTGGGGACCTTGCGCTTGGGCGGCAGGCCGCGGAACCTATTTTATTTTTTAAAATTCTCATATGTCACCTGTTTTAGGAGCTGTCCGGAATTTCCCAGGCGGAGGTCTTCAGGCGGGTGCCTGTTAGTTTTCATGACAGTGAGACAAGAAAATCTACTCAGTGTACGTATACATGTATATAATAAATTTTATAAATTTTCAAATTTGTATTTATTTATTTTGCAAGGAAGGCACCCAATGCATAGGGGCATTGATCCTTTTTATAGTCCCCTCTGAGGCCCGGAACCTTTTCTCCACTCCCAGCCTATCCAGGGAAATTTTAGGCGGTGATACTTACTAACAGACTAACCAATCAAAGAAGAGCATGGGCTTGGGGACCCGAGCGTGGAGACTGCGAGGGAGGGGCCAGGGCGGGCGGAGGAGGCGGGGCTGCGGCCGAGGCTGGGTCTCGGTTGAGGGATGCCCCGCCTGGTGGCCAGAGGTTGGTCTCGTTTCCCGGCCCGCGAGCTACTGACTGTCCCCGCCAGCTCACCGACGTGACTTTTGATCTCCGATCTGTCTCCAAGTGTCTGCCGCCACTTTCAGGCCAGCTGCCGGGTCTTTACTTCTCGGGGTTTGTCTTCATGTCTTCAGTTAACGTCTCTTCCTGTCCCTCTCTGCTGTCTCCTTCTCCCCAGCCCTGGAGCGACACGGAGGAACTGGGGTCCCGCGCAGGTGAGCGGGGCTGGGAGACTGGAGAGCCCCCCCCACCCCGCCCCGCCCCAGCATTGGGGCCCTGGGCCTGTGGAGCATGGGCAGCAGCACCATTTGCACTTAGGAAATCCAGTTTTGATGGAACGTTGAGTCAGCCACCCAGTAGGTAGGGCCTGACAGAGTATTCTTAGCTATTCTATTTTTGATTTCTTTCCTTTAGCCAAACATAAACCTTAGATTAGGATTGTGAGTTAAGGGGAACTGAGAGCAGGAAAATTTCCTCTTCGTACAGAAGGGATCTGTGGGCTGCAAAAAGACTTGAGCTGGAATTTTGGAGATCTGGGATTTGATGCAAGTTTTGCTACTTAGTGGCCTGGAAACTAAAAGCAAACTGAAAACCAGAGTATTTCACTCCTTAACCTGCCCCTGCCTGCCCTAGATGTTTGCTGGTCTCACTTGGAAACTTGGGCTTCAATAAGCTTGCTGTGCAGCAAGCTTGTTTTTGTAGTAAGAGAAGCTACAGGTCCACATCTAATTGGAGCAAAGATCTCTACATGAAGCTAGGTTTCTTGAAAATGTATGTCCTCTGTTGGATGTACACTCTGATAGGGTAGACTAGGGGGAGAAAATCTACCTACTGACCCCTGGATGCCAAGAAACACACTTGACACAGGCTGCATAGGATTCCTCCAGAGTTTGGAAAATAGTGTTGTTAAATGAGAATGCATATAGCTTTCTTTGTGCTGTTGAGACAATGATTCTCCCTTCGTAAGAAGATACTAACATTTGAGGGCATCTGTGTCTCCCCTGTGCCCTCCAGAGATGGAATGATAGAGAACTTGTTTGGAGACCAGCTCCTGGGTATGGACACACATTGAGTTGCCTTCTGTCTTGCAGATGTCAAGGAAGAGGTGACACCATGCTCCTTCAACAGCCCTCTGTTCCAGCAGGAAGACAGGAATGGGATTACCTACCGGATCCCAGCCCTGCTCTATGTGCCCCCCACCCGCACCTTCCTGGCCTTTGCAGAGAAGCGTTCCACAAGCAGGGATGTGGATGCTCTCCACCTGGTGCTGAGAAGAGGGTTGAGGACTGGACACTCAGTACAGGTGATTCATCCCAGATGTTGGCCCGAGCCTCACTTTGTCTCTACAATGCTTTGCTCACTTTTCTCATCAGTGCTGGAAAAGCCCTGTGTGAGAGTGCAGGAAAAAACAGCAAAAACAGAGGCTCTCACTAAATGTTTGGTGTGTGCCAGGTCACACTGAATCTTCACAGCCATTCTGTATCATGGGTACTGTTGTCAGTCACATCTCACCTGTGAGGAAACTGAGGATCAGAGAGGTTGCCATTTGCTCAAAGTTGTGCAGTTATAATGTGAAGTGGGCATCAAACTCAGTCTCAAACTTCAGAGACCTCTGTGGTTTATTCACATTCATCTAATATGTGCTGTGCTTTTCATTTCTCTTCCCTTCAGTCCTCATAAATCACTTAGGGAAGTCAGCATTGTTAGTCCAGTTTTGCTGGTGAGAGATTAGGGTGCTCCAGAAAGTAAATAACTTGTTCAAGACCACATTTAGTAGATAACAGAGAAGGAAGTAACAGCAACAACCATATTCTTAGTACTACAAAGTGCTTTATGTGAGGTACATATTATTATCTCAATTTTACAGGAGAAATTTGGGCCAGAGAATTAAAGTGACTTGCTTTGGGCACATATGTAGTATGTGACAGAACTGAAATTGAAGAACTTGCTTTTAAGTAGCACATTTTTACTGATATTTTTGTGGGGAAAAGTGTTTGCTGCTCTTCGGGCCTTGAAGCTAAAAGATTTATTTCAAACCTCATATTTCTTATTGTTACCTTCTTCACTTTCGGAGCTGGCTGAAGTGAAGATAAAATGAGAATGATTTTTGAGAGTCTATTGTAAAAATTGTATAGCTGTCTGTCCATCTTTTGTTTTTGTAACAGGTACTTTAATCTCCCTAATCTGTTCTGCTTTTCTACTTACAGATACCTGAAATCTCAGCATTGAACCTTTATATCCATAACAGATGCCTTGTTCTGTTATAGTGCAAATGTCATTCTGCTGAACATGAGTTTGCCAGCAACCCCTGTCCTTACTTGTGACAACACTGGCTCACATTTCCCTATGGGAATTTTTTTTTACTTTTGGGAATTTTCAGTTTCTGTTCTTTCACCTTAATCTCACTGAGTCTTTGTGGCTTCCCAAGACCAGACTCCTGCTTGCAAGTGGCCTCCATACAGGCCCAGTCCTGCAGCCCAACAGAGCTTGGAGTTCTAGCTGTTTCATTATCTCTTGGATGAGTGTTACCTCTGGTCATGTTGCCCTACTTTCTGTCACAGCCAGTGGGCTGGTAAGCTTGCCTTTCTCATTTATTTCCTCTTCTCTCCTTTCCTTTGCGTTTTTCTTTTCCCTCCCTCCCTCCCTCTCTCTCTTTCTTTTTTCTTTCCTTTTCTTTTTTCCTTCCTTCCTTTTAAAAAAAATCGGACCACACCTGTTGCATAACCACATTGTTCAGTAGTCACATTTACTTGTTGTATAACCACATTGCTCAGTAGTAACATTGTTCAATAGTCACAACTGTTTTTTTGACATTGCTGTTGTTGTTTTGTTTGAATTTTGTAGAGTGTTTATTGGAAATAAGAAGAAAAGAGTTCTTGGTGGATACCCATCAAGAGAGGATTCTAGATGGAAGTCCAAATTGGCTTCTTTGTCCTGCTGTTGTATAGATAAGCAGAGCACAGGAGGCTTTGTAGATCTTAAAACAAAAATCATTTACTTAGTTGAATACTTTGCTGGATACTCTACATTTCTCAGTTTCTCCAGGCCTAGCCTGGAGCTTAGGGAGGAGCTGTTAATTTATCATACTCTGCCTAGCATACCTTTTACCTGGGAAGAAAGATTCTTATCTTAACCGTTCACTTTTTTTCCTTGTGTGTTCTTTTATATTTTTAAATTTAATTAGCTGCTTGAAGTAGCTCTTAATTTAGTGTGTTATGAGGAAAGGTTCTTATCTCTCCATTCTTATATTAACTTTTTATCTTTTTTCCTTGAGTTTTCTTTTACATTTCTTTTTGCTTTGTTTTTGTGGTGCTGGGGATTGAACCCAGAGCCTCACATATGCCAGGCAAGTGCTCAACCACTGGACTACACTAAGTTTAACTAGCTGCTTGAATTAGTTCTTAACTCAGTGTGTGCTATTTTTAAAAAAATGTAGCTGACTTTATCTTAGCACTCTGTTATAATCCCCCCTCTGAAGAAGTATTTCTAACTGTCATTAGGGAAGATGGATGAAGATTTCCATTTACCTGCTTTTTGCTGAGAGGGGTCAGTGTAGGGGGCTAGCAGAGATTTTCTTCAGAGAGCTCACCTCAGGGGCCTTTGGTAGAAGTCTTATTGGGAGAGTTGGCAATTATGGATTCTCTTCAGAGGGTTGATCTAGTGGACCCCGGTAAAAGGAGTTAGGCACATTCGACATTGGCTCCATCTGTACAACCATTTGGAGCTTGTCAGTCCAAATGAGAAGAAACAAGTTTACCAAGAGATTAAGAATGTACAGCCCAACACAAGAGCCAGAATGAAAGGACAGATTGGGGTGATTAAGGGAAGGAGCCAGGTCCAGACACTGTTAAGGGATTGGAGTAGGATTCTAACTAGCTGCGTCCTAGGCCTGTTGTGGAGGTTATCTGTAAGTTGGAATTTTTTTCTTATGGTTTTAAGGTCTTGTTCCACCTAATGTGAATTATTTATCCAAAGACAAGAAGTTTCATTTATCAGTGTGCAAGTCCCTCCGGTTTTGGTCAAAAGAAGATCAAGGATTCTATGGTTTTTAAAGGACTATTTCAGCTGAAGAATTTAAAGACTCTTGCTATATCTCTATAGCTGTCACCATGGCTCTTTTAGTCTTATTGAACCATAATAATGATAAGTTGTAGGTGTAGCTGGAGACTGTCAGCAAGGTCAGTGTAGTACTTGGAGCCCTTTTTAAAAAAATATCTAGCCTGTATTACTATTATTCTCTCTATATATCCTTTTGGTTATAATGTTCTGCTGAGTGTTTAAGACCAAGTTAAAATGAGAGTGTATTAATTAAAATTAACTCTGCTGTTTATATATATCAAGGTCAGTTAAGGCTCCTCAGGGATTACTTTTAGGGCCATGTACAAAGCCTTTCAGCTTTTAAATATTTTTTTTGTTTTGTTCTGCCAGTGTCATCTGCCAGGAAGAGTCATGGTCTTGCTTGACCATATGGCTTCCTTTGGAAGCATGGGAGACATTTTCCTTTTTAGTCGCTCTCCTTTAGTAGGATGTACAGTGGTTGACTCCTGTCCTCTGGGATACAATCTCTCAGGAGGGTGAGTGACTCATTGGAGTTGTAGGAACCTTTTAGAGGGATCCTCTCATGTCCTGGATCCTAGTTGACCTTGGAGGTCCAGGGCCAAAATATTGGCTGCCTTCAACCCAGTTACTCTTTTTTAGCTTTGGTCTCTAAGCCTCAGTTGTTGAACACCCAGAAGGTCAGTCACCAGTATTGAAGTGGGACCAGTAGGTTTTTTTTTTTAAACATTTGACTAACAGAGCTAAACTTTATTTCCATGTTTATTACATGTTTGTCTTTGATGTTGAGTACCTATTAGGACTGATTTAACATACAGCTTGGGAGAAGATTTGACATTCTCCACTGAATGGATTAAAAAGGAATGTAAAACTACAAAATACTAATTTAAATGTGAGTTCTAAATTATGGTAAATAACAATAAATACCTTGCTATTTTTCGCTAATTAACCAAGATGAATTTCATTATAAAAATTTTTCATAACAATTTATTTCAAGAAAGGAAATAAGATCGCTTCTCGACCTTTTGGCTAAGATGCAAGTGTAAGAAAGGAAATAAGGGATAATCATAAAACCATTTAAGTACAGGCTATAAATAAATTAAGAATTTTATCACACAACTTCTATCTTGTATTTAAAATTAAGATTTGAGAGGGATTAATTAGTGTTAACTATAGATCTAAGGACTTAAACCCACCTGCTTTTGTCAGAAAGAGTTAGGCTGACTTAATGGTGACAAAACCCAGTTCTATTTGGCATTCATGTTTCACCATTTGGTGCTCAGAATGGGGATGGCCAAATACTAAGTGTGTGTTCAGAAATTCAGAATTAATCAAATCAAGTGTCTCAGACCTAACAATTAATCATTCTACCTCTTGATCTATAGTTATGCACAAATGTATAGGTTTTACCATTCACTGAAAGTTTCAAGCCAAAATTCCTCTAGATATTCTGAGCTGCTAAAATTCACAGAACATTAAGAATATTAAGAACTGTACTGTAGTATAATTCCAATGTTTGAACATGGACAAAATAATGTGGATATCAAAGTTGGTATTGGTATAGTTTCTTTCGATTCTTTGTATGCCCCTTAGCACATTTCAGGAAGAAAGGTGTGTCTTTTCACTACTAATCTTTATTTATGTATACGAAAAAGGAACTTAAAATTATTTTCTCTCATGGATATAGAATGAAGACTCTTATAGTTTCTAAGTGTTTAGAATAATCTGCAAAAACCTATATTCTTTCTAATGCTGCTTCGACCTGATTAACTCATCTATCTTTACATTATCCCAGTGATAAAACATTTCCTTATGTAACTGTTCAAGAGAGATGATTTATGGCTTTTCAATTTTTAAAATTTCATATTCAGTGTCATATTAAGCTTTTCTAAACCAGTCTTCTAGTATTAGCTCCTTAAGAAAGGACAAAAGATAATGCCACATCACATTTTAGCTTCCTCCCTTTCCTGAAAACCAACATTTCTCTTAATGGCACACCGTTTTCTTATAGCGTAGGGCCAGTTCTCTTGTGTAATTTTGTGTAGAGGGACGTATTATAAACATTTCAGGCTTCCTGTGTTATGTGGTCTCTGTTCCAACTTCTGTTGTTGTATGAGAAAGCAGCCACAGTCACAGTGTATGTACAGAAAAAAGGAACAGCCCACCAGTTGTGGCCTGTGGGGCAGCATGTGTGGCCAGTCCCTACCGAAAACGAACAGGCTTAATATATGAGAGCAGTTTGGAAGAAACTGGTCTCTAGTCAGAACCTAGCAATTAATCACTCTAACACCCTGAGGTCGAACACTTTGAATTCAGTTATCTTCTTTTAGTTAAGATTCTTCTACTAAAACTCATTACATCATCGTGCTTTTTATCAGGAATAATTTATCCTCATTTAAGAACTTTCTTTTTTTTTTTAAAGAACTTTCTTGAGTATTGTTATTGAGAAATTCAACTTTAAAATTAGTAAAGGCTATCCATACAAGTTAATATCCAATTTAATTTTCTAAAAACTTAATGAAAAATATAATAGAATCAAAATATTTAAAATAAGTACACTCCCTACCCACTCCAGTTAATTCATTTAAGTCATACCAACTATAGAATATGAAAAATAAGTTCAGAAGTATAATTACTTTAAAATACTTTCCACTTTTGTCAGTATTTTACATTTATATATATATATATATATATATATATATATATATATATATCTGTAGTGGAAGCAGAATTTCTCTCTAAAAACATTATCTCCTTAAAATCTTGAGGTGCATATTAGAGTCACAGGCAATATCTGACATATAAAACTGTAGTACAGGCCTTTCAAATTTGGCATTTCACTGGTACAATACAATGACCAAAGTATGCAACTGTACAGTGTCTAGACATTCTAGTTTTTCTTAGATGTAGAATGATCAATACATATTCTACAAGGGGCAGTGAGTTTAGTAATTCTATAGGGTATGTCCTGACACAATTTCAGTTGTACAGTAACACAAACAACTTTGTTAAGGCCATGTTTTATTTGCTGATTAATGGACAAAAGGCAATGTAATTTATTTTCAAGTATTTTCTTGAAAGTCTGTGCTCATAAAAATCATGAAAAGTTGGAAAGACTGTTAAATCACTGAAACTTTAAATATATCTTACACAATCTTGTTTGTACAAAAATACAAGTTAGGGGCCGGGGATTTAGCTCAGTGGTTTCACCGCCTACTGCACAAGCACAAGGACCCAAGTTCGATCCCCGGTACCAAAACCAAAACAAAACAAAACAAAAAACTAAAAAACCAAAGATACAAATTAAATATAAACATAAAGTAATCATGATAATTTTATGCAAATCTGTTTTATGTGCTCTTTAGTTATATATAAAAGTTTCTTGGTTCTGTTACTTGTGAAATGATCAATACCAGATTGAGTTACTATCTTTTGGCAAAGGGCCCTAAAAAGCTTACTTTAGCATTAATCTTTCACAATGGTTATGTGTTGCCTAATTTGAGATCACCTAAACACTGGAAACAAACAAAAAAAAGGGCAGTTATGTCCGTAAACCAACAAATAATTTGGCTGTAATGTATCATAAAACACCAAGAAAGCCCACACAGCTGTACAATACACATTATGTACTGCATACTCTCATTCAGGGGCACGTGCGCGCATGCACCCACTCATAGGGCAAACCCTAATGAGGCGCTACTTGCAGTTCTATATTCAGCTGTGCATTCTTTCTTCATCAAACGGATAGCTTTCGGTCACCTTTCCATTCTAGAAAACAGTATGGAAAAGATCCTGACCATATTCCTCAAGGTCTCCTTTTCCTTCCTCAAGTGTAACAAAATTCCCTGCTGGTGTCCTATATAATGATAACCGTCCCTTTTTGGACCTTTTGTTGGGATCAGCAACTGGGTCCTTGAAGACATTAATCCCAAGGCCATAGGTGACAACATAGCTACACTTGAAGGAACAATTCAGGAGATCTCTGGTTAACGTCTGCAGCAAAGCTCCACCGGAACCAAAGGCAAGATTTTCAATGCTCCACTTTTTTTGTTTCATGCCTTCTACAGTCTCTTGTAGGGTATTAATATCTACTCCATCCCCTTGAATAACTCTAAGATAAGGTGGCAGCAACTTGTAGCCTTCTGAGTTCTCAGTTACAGGAAATTTCTTACCTAAAATAACTAAAACCTTTAATACAGTATCGAGAGGATTTCCAGAATCAGGTCTGATTATTAGTGGTGCCTCAGTACTTCTTGACAATATTAAATGCCTTAGATCTTCACCCCATATTTTCTCACATGCATTATAAATGTCATAGCTATTGCTGACCACAGATACAGGCACTGATGAAAGCTGTGTTACTATGTGTTCAAAAGCATCTTTTTCATGGTTTTTCCCCCAAGCTGTTATCATACTATGTTCTGCTGCTGGAACAGAATAGCCTGGAACAGGATCTTTTGTGCCATAGTATTTTTTAATTAGAGCAGTTCCCTCTACTGTATCTGTTCCTTTGAAGTTAACCAAATGAGCAGATTCCTCTATGCTAGCAGTCTCTTGGGAAGAGACTCCTCTGTAGCCAAAATTGTGTAACTTGTATTCCAGACCATCTAAGTTACCAGAAATTTCTAACAAATATTTGGCCAATATTTTCTTCTGCTCTCTAGAATTTGTGGCCACTGTGATTGGATACTAGCATTGAACAAGAATAATCTCAATCCAGTTTGTAAACCAGTAGCACTCTGGATCAGTGTTTTCCACTGTGAAGAGAACATTTCCTCTGGGAATGACAGAGCTCTCAGGAATGGCCTTTACTTCTATAGGGAGATACCCATCATATTTCTCAAGAATGTAGTTCTATCCCTTTTTTTTCCCATTAAGTTTATTGGTACATATTAGGTATAAAATACAGTTACATCCATCATTGGTATCTTGTACCATTACATGAGTATCTTAGTTCTTATTTTTTTCACCTTCCTCTACCCTCCCTTCACCCTCTCCACCCTTCTGTATTTGCAAAGACTTTGTTTCCATTTTTTTCCTTTTCTCATATTTTTCCTTTTCCCTTCTTTCCTTTCCCCTACCCCTCCCCCTGCCCCTTTAGACCTTTTCTTCCTACTACACAATATCAATTCTACATTTTTAAAATTACAATATCAAGATCTTGGAGACATTACCATAGATTTTACAGAATTTAAAAGGATATAGAAGGCATATTACAAAAATCTTTTTTGAAATAAATTCGACAACTTCTAAGCAGTACCTTGGAAGACAAATTAATGAAACTAACTCTGGAGGAAATATAAAATTTGAATAGCGCCTGTTAAAGTATATTGCTAGCTTGAAAACCTACCTATATGACAACAACAGGCTAATATACATTTTAACTGATAAATTATATCAAACATTTAAGGCAGGAAAAAGAAGGAACACTTCTCCCCACATTTTAGGAAATCAACATTGTGCTAATCCTAAAACTGGATAAAGGTAATAGAAGAAAAAAGTATGAACACAGATAGAAATTTGTTTAACAAAACAAACTATTAGAAATCAGATCTGGCAGTATGTAGAAAGTGGTTTTATTATAGGGATGGCAGTGTTAGTTCAGCATTGAAAGATCCACCCCCAAAAGTCATCATTTTAACAGAGGAAAGGAAAAAGCCATATGATCCTGTCAGTAGTTGCAGAAAAAGTATTGGACTAAATTCCACAGCTGTTCATGGTAAAAGCTATCAGGATACTAGAAGTAGAACAGAACCTTCTTAACAGATTAAAGACATATACTCCATACTTCCAGCAAAAATGCCTTATATGAATGGAAAAGATACAATGTTTTCTCCCTAAGGTGGAGAACAAGGGCAGACATGCCTACTCTTCATCTGTCCATTAAACTTTGAAACATGGGCCTAAACCAAAATATTCTGGCAATAAAATGACACAAATAGGATAGGATTGGCAAGGTAGAAGCAAAATCTTTATATGTAGGTGAAATTATCATCTACAGAGAAAATACTAAGAAATCTCTAGGAGCCCCTAGAACTTGTATTTGAATTTAGCAGGATTAGAAAACACAAGGTATATATATAAAATTCAGGTCTATGTATACTTGGTATAAATGAAGAATTGGATATTGAAATTTAAAAGTTATGTAGGAGTACAAAGGACCTAGAAAAAGAAAAAGAAAAAAAAAACAGTGTTGGAAGACTTTTAGTACCTAATTTTAAGACTTCCTTTAAAGCTACAGTAATCAAGGCAGTGTTGGTGTAAGGAAAGACATATAGATCATTGGAATAAAACAGAGAATCTAGAAATAGAACCACACATATATGGTCCACTGAGTTTTGAAAGATTATTTAACATTAACATTTTATAGAATATAAACTCAATTCAAGAGCCAAGGAAGAGATAGTGTTTTCAGCAAATGGCACTAGAACACCTCGTATCTGTATATAAAAAATTAACCTCAACCCTTTATTTCCATACATAAAAATAACTTGAAGAGATCTATGAACCTAAATATGAAAGACTAAAACTATAAAACTTTAAGAAGCAATTATAAAGGAAAATGTTTGTGAATTTAGGGTAGGCAAGAACTTCCTAGGATACAAAAAACATGATGTATAAAAGGAAAAAATTGATAAATGAGATTCCATCAAAATTTAGAACTTTAAATGACATTGTTAAAATGAAAAGTAGTCCTTAAACAGACCATATTTACAATGAATATAACCTATGACCAGAATATATAAAGAACTCTTAGAGCTCATTAATAGACAATCCAATTAAAAAGTAGACACAAGAAGATGATAAATAGCCAGTACAGCACAAGGAAAAGTGTGCAACACTAGAATCAGAAAATGCTAATCATGAACTATGACAAGATTGAATTATACACTCATTAGGGAGATGAAGTTAAAGGTTTTAAAAGCCTTGTCATGATTTTTTCTTTTTGTTGGATTCTCCCCCTTTGCGTTTAATTTGTCGCACCCAATGGATTGATTCTGCTGGGCTTCCTGGTGTGATCCTCATTGTCTTTTCCTAGGATATTATCTAAAATTTTTTGAAGTGCTGGTTTGGTATTCATGAAGTTCCTAAGGTGCTCTTTATTATGAAAGTATCTTATTTCTCCATCAATTTTGAAAGATAGTTTTGCAGGGTACATCAGTCTGGGTTGGAGGCTGTTTTCCTTTAGGCCTTGAAATATGTCACTCCAAGCTCTTCTTGGCTTGAGAGTTTGCATTGAGAAGTCTGCTGTGAATCTGATGGGCTTTCCTTTGTATGTGATTTGTTTCTTTTCTCTCACTGCTTGTAGAATTTTGTTCTTCTGTTAGGTTTCTGGAATCCTAACTGTTATATGCCTATGTGTAGATTTTTTTTGATCAAGCCTAGTTGGAGTCCTATATGCCTGACTTATTTGTATGTCAAGTTCTTTTCTCCTGCTTGGGAAGTTTTCTGCCATCATTTCTGCGAACAGTTTTTTTTATGTCATCTGCACTCTCTCCTGTTTCTTCATTGACTCTAATCCGTCTCATGTTATTCTTCTTTGATTTCTGGTGGTCCCTTACAATTTTAAAGCAATTTTTCTTTTCCTGGTCACTAATTGCAATCTTATCTTCTATATCTAAAATTCTATCCTCACATTGGTTCATTCTGCTGTGTAGACTTTCAATTGAGTTTTTAATCTCCTGGAAATCTGTTTGTATCTGTTTTATGGATTCCATTTGTTTCCTATGTTGGGATTCCATCGAGTTCATCAGCTCCTCTATTTTTTTTTTTTTTTGGTACCAGGGATTGAACTTGGGACCTTGTGCTTACAAGGCAGGTGGCAGAACCACTGAGCTAAATCCCCGGCCCCTTCCTCTATTTTTTTATCTGTTTTCTCTCTAGATTTATTAGTCATGTCTTGCACTATGGGCACAATCTCTGCTGTTATCTGAGAAATTATTTCTGATTTCATTTTTTCCAGATCCTCTTTTGTTGCCAGTTTAGGTTGTCTAGGTGGTTGAGTATCAGATTATTCCATCTTGTTTCCTTTTGGGGTTGCTGTAGGTGATCTGGAAGTCTGTTTTTGAGGCTTGTTTATGTGTCTTCTCATTTCTATGGGAGGGGGGGTGGTGCTGCTGGCACCGGCAAGGCTCACCTCCTCTGCCCTGGGAGTGGTGGAAAGGTGGCCAGGGAGCCTCCTCCTGGGCACTGGGATTGGCTCACCTCCTCTGCCCTGGGAGTGGTGGAATGGTGGCCAGTTAGCTTCCTCCTGGGCGCTGGGATTGGCTCACCCCATCCCTTTTCATTAAAGACATCATCCTGGAAATGTTCTTTGTACACCTCTTTGGCTTCCTGGATGTTCTCTTTGGTCACAACTTTACCTTTTAAGAACTTATTAAGAATGTACTGCAACCCATAAAATATTGTTTCCTCATATTTCCCCTTCTTTCCTTTGGAGTTTTCAGTCTTCTTTTCACGGCATTCAAAGTAGGAATGAATTTTGCCTGTGTTGGATGGATATTGTTTATAGTGAGTAACCTTGTAGGAGTCGGTGGCCAGGAGGATGTTGAACTTGGCTTCTGCCACAGTGTTCATCTCGGGCCGGAATGGAGGGGCTGCTCTCCGCGAGGTCCCCCGGTGTGCCTGCGAGGAAGGAGAAAAACGGGAGCAGTAGGTTTAACATTCGTAAGCTTATCTGAATATTGAGCACTTTGAAATATAAATTATGGCCAGAGAACCGCTATCTCTTATCAGTCATAGTTGAAGTCAAGTTTCTGTATGTAGAATGTTAACGTATAACAGTTATAAAGTCTTTTTTTTTTTTTGCTTAAATTCTTTTATTGGTACATTTTAGGTATACGATACATTTACATTTATCATTGGGTGCTTGTACCTGTATGTGATGTATCTTGATTCTTATTCCCCATTACCTGTGTGCCCTTCACCCCCTCCACCCTTACCTATTTACATAGACTTTGTTTCCATTTTTTTCCTTTCTCATAATTTTTCCTTTCCCTTCTTTCCTTTCCCCTTCCCCTCAGTTATAAAGTCCTACAGGGAAGTTTGAAATCAAGGTCAAATATAGCCATCTTCCCATAAGATTTTTGATGGACATTATTATATTAGAGCTGTTAGGCTTTTGTTATTTCTCAAATACATTTAAAATCTTATTTTATCAATTGGTTACCTTGTCTAATTAGAAGATACTGTAAATGACAAACCCTTATTTAAATTTGCTATCTTTTAGTAAAGTGTCATTTAAGTAGAGGGCACTTGTTTATAGATGTAAATTATAGGTTATTAATCCTAGTCTCTAATTGTTAGACTGACATTGTTTGGATTGGATAGTGTTTAGATACAGCTAACATAATTATAAAACAATCACATGGACAGAAGCCTGAAAAGCATTCCACCATAAACAACTTTAGTCTGGAAGTCATCAGAATGATAAGTTCTTTTTCTAAGTTTTGTATTCTCTAAGGTTTGTATACTTGGGAAACATAAATGTATTTAATATATTTAATATAAATGTATTTAATATATGAGGTTATACATGAGGTTAGCAATAATTAACATCACAGCTATATAGAAATATTTATATATATTTACTTAGTTTTTGCTCTTAAGGCAAAATTTAGACTTTTTTAATAAGTTTATAGGATGTGACTATACTGACAAGAGTTAAAGAACATCTTTAGACCTTTTAAAAGTTTAGGAAACAGTATTACTGATCGCAAATAGACATATTCCCCAGCATACAAGTGAATCTTATTTATACAGTAACAATATTTAATCAAAGCCAATAGATGTAGATTAAGTTTTAAATAGCAGGACCAAATTTTTAAAATTAATTTTATTGATACATTTTAGGTATACAATATAATGACATTCATCATTGTAAATTTGCACCTTTACATAATCTCTCTTGGTTCTTATTTTTTCCTCATTTCCCTGCCCTCCCTTCAACCCCTCCATCCCTCCCTTTTATAAAATTTTCTTTTTCTTTTTCTCTTTTTTTAGTACCAAGGAGGATTGAACTTGGGACCTTGTGCTTTTGAGGCAGGCAGTGGCACCACTGAGCTAAATCCCTGGCCCCCTTTTACAAAGATTTTGTTTCCATTTTTTCATTTAAAGCATGAATTCTTTTTTTTTGGTCCAAATTTAAAGACATGTCAAAAATTTTCATTTTATATGGATATAATGTATATTATGTAAAAGAAAACACTTATTACTTTGTATCTATTAAACTTATGTAGTCTTAAATCTATAATCTTAACTTTAAAGCTGAAGACTCACATTTTGCATATATGTACATATACATACATAATAGATATGTCTAGTTCCAGATATATTGGTTGTATCATAAACTAAGATAATAAAATAATAACTGTTCATTTAACCAGTTATATCCTGATTTTTGAAAACATTTTTGTGATAGTTACTTTTTTCTCATTGCTGAGACAAAATACCCAACACCCAAAGTTAAAGAGGAAAGGGTTTATTTAGTTCACAATTTGTAGAAGTTTCAGTCCATAATCAGCTGGCTCCAAGGCAGGGTGGAACATGGCAGAGGGGAATTGCAGAGGAGAAACAATTCTTGGCACCCACATAGTAGCAAAAGCAACAAGGGACATTAACAGTGTCTTTCTGCCCCTTTTATCTTATGCAGACTACCAGGATTAGGGCAGTGCCAAACCAATCAGTGGACTGATCTAGTAATTGGACATCCTTAATCCCAGCATCACACACTCCATATTCAGGCACTTCTGAAAAAGCCCTATGACTGCATGAGGTTTTGGGGGTACATCTAGACACAAACCATAACAATTTTTCAAGTTTACATTTAAATCTTTAAATCTTAAAACTCAATTTCTTTTTTTTTAAGCAAAAGATTTACTAGTATAATTTAGATATACATGATGATAACATTCATCATAGAGAATTTGCACTTATACGTGATATATCCTGCTTCTTCTTTGTGCCAGAAATCGAACTTAGGACCTTGTACTTGCCAGGCAGGCACAGTGCCGCTGAGCTACATCCTTGGCCTGCCTGTTCCTTTTTACCCATTCTCCCTCACCTCAAGCCCCCCTCCCTTCCTTATATGCACTTTGTTTCCATTTTTCCTTCTAGTTTTCCTTTTATTCTTGTCCCTCTGTTTCTCCCTCCCCCTCCCCTTATTCCCTTCCCATTTGAACATTTTCTTCTCCTTTCCCAATATCTGTTATGCATTTTAGTTCTTATTTCCACTTTTGATTTCTCACAGCATAGAATGTGGTACTTAAACATAGGTGTCCAATTTATTTCACCTAAGAGTATGATCTCAAAGTGGATCCATTTAGCTATAAATGTCTCACATTCATCCTTCTTTATGGCAGAGTAGTACTTCTTTTTATATAACAACCACATCTTCTTTATCAGTTTGTTGGTTGATGGGCATTTGGGCTATTTCCACGATTTAGCTATTACAAATGGCCACTATAAACATAGGCATGCATAAATCTGTGGTAAGATGCTTTTAAACCTTTCAGGAAGATACCAAGAAGGGAAATAGCTGGGTCAAATGGAACCTTTAATTTTAGGGTTTTTTTAAATTAAGTTTTATTTTATTTTATCCCATTCTTCCTCTCAAGCCCCCTCCCCTCCCTGTGAACAAAAGCTTTGTTTCCATTTTTTCCTTCTATTTTCACTTTTTTTCTTGACCCTTCCTTTCTTCCTCCCTTCTCCCTTGTTCCCTTCACATTTGAACACTTTTTTCCCATTTTCCAACATCCCTTATATATTTCGATCCTTATTTCCACTTTCGGTTTCTCACACCAGAGAAACAATGGGGTATTTAAACACGTGTGTCTGATTTATTTCACTTAAGAGTATGGTCTCAAGGTCCATCCATTTAGCTAAAATGTCTGAAGCTCATCCTTTATGGAAGAGTAGTACTCCATGATATAAAAAAACCACTCCACCATCTTTATCCACTCGTCGGTTGATGGGCATTTGGGCTGTTTCCAAGATTTAGCTATTACAAACTGTGCCACTATAAACATGGATGTGCATATGTCGCTGTGGTATGGTGCTTTTAATTCTTTTAGGAAGGTACCAAGAAGAGGTATAGCTGGGTCAAATGGAACCTCTAGTTTTAGTTTTTTGAGAAATCTCCACACTGATTTCCATAGTAGTTGCACCAGTCTACACTCCCACCAATAGTGGAGAAGGGTTCCTTTTTCCCACAGCCCCTCCAGCATTTGTTATTGGTTGATTTCTTGATAGCAGCCATTCTTTCTGGAGTGAGGTGGAATCTCAGCATTGTTTTAATTTTCATTTCATGAATGACCAGTGATGTTTAACATTTTTTCATATATTTATTTGCTGTTTCTAATTCTTCATTGAGAAGTGCCTGTTCATTTCAGATGCCCATTTTTTGGATTGGGTCTTTAAATTTGGGGGCTCTGGTTTTTTTCAGTTCTTTATATATTCTAGATATAGTCCTTTATCTGAGGAATAGCTGGCAAAATTTTTTTCCCACATTGTGGGCTGTCTCTTCACTCTGTTGGTGGTTTCTCTTGCTGTGCAAAAGCTTTTTAATAAAATGAGATCCCAGTTGTTGACTCTTTGTGATAGTTTTTGTGCAATTTGGGGTTTCATTCATAAAGTTTTGCCTACACCAATGTCTTTGAGAGTTCTACCTATTCTATAGTCTACCAGATTTAGTGTTTCTGTTTTAATATTTAGATCTTTGATCCATTTCAATTTTAGGTTAATGCATGGTGAAAGATTGGGTCTAGTTTCATTCTTTGGCATGCAGAAAGCCAGTTTTTCACCACCATTTATTAAATAGAGTATCTTCCAGTGAAGGTGTAAAACTCAATTTCTTAAATAATCAAAAACATTTTAATATCTTAAGAAAACCTTATTGTTTTAGACATAGAAAACTTAAACCTTTTAATTACAGCCAACTTAATTATATATATATATCTATAATAATTTTTAACATTTGTCGGGGTAGGGCTTAATAAGACTCTGGGGAAAAACTTAAGCTACCCATCAGTGGAGAAAACTTATGCAAATTGGTTCAGGCAGCTGCTTTTTCAGCCACCAAGGGGAATTTTGTCTAGTAGTTCCTCAGGCACAAGGGCCCTCCTTATTTATTTAACAGTTACCTTAGATGACTCATGAGAACAAAAGGATAGCAGTTAATACTCTAAGCTATAATAGGTTATCTTTAACCTAGGAAAACTCTGACGTATACACAGAAAACAATAGACCTTGTACTTTTAAAACCAGTCTTTTAAGATATTATCTTCATTGGCTAACAACCTAGACAAAAAAATGTCACCAGCTTGTAAAGACATTTTTACTTTTATCAACCAATTTAAATTAGCTCACCGTTAAGCCATGCGAACCAAAAACATTAGGGCTAATATCATGAGTGTCTATTTGTGTATAAGCCAACTAAAATAGAACATAAATCTGAAAACATGTAGAAACGCTCACATTAGCCTAATCATATATAACCTTTCAAACTTTAAGGTTTTAACCTATACTCCTCATTTAAACCTTAAGCCTAGCAATTTTTTTAACCTTCTAATTTTTTAGGTGAGTTTGGCTATCCCCAAAACCTATACACTAGTTTTCTATGGAAAATCTGAAATAAGCCAGAAGTTTATAAGGACAAAAGGAAAAAAGAAAAAGGAAATTGATATAACCTCAAAAATCTTTAATGAAGCAGCTGCAAGTATTTTAACCAGTTATTAAAACTGATTAAACAGGCAGATGAGCAAACAAGAAAACAAATAGGACATATAAAGCAATCACTTCTAAATTAGAGTGCACTCTTATATGTATTGGCTATGCCGAATTATAATAACCCTTTTTATAGGTTTATGTTTATATCTATAAATAGACTAATCAGAACTTTTCCTAGGGAGTATCATAGCATTTTTTTAGGTGAATGATAACAGAGATCTCGTGTAATAAATTACATTAATAAGAGTCAGAAGAGGGAGAGAGACAAAAGCTATAAAAATTGTTAGAATCTTTATTTATTGTCCACCCTTATTATAAAACTAAGTTTGAGACCTTGTCTCTTTTATACCTGTGAAAGTAAGGACTGTTTTAAGAAAGATCTGGCCCGAAGAGGCCATCTTCCCTGGACTGTATACCTTAATCTGAAATAGCTGTAATCATAGTACAGGCTCTTTTGGGCCCTCTGTATTAGTTACTGGGCCAGTGATGGCAAAGCTTTTAGAGACAGAGTGCCAAGTGTAACCCCAAATCCACTTATTTATTGCAAAGTGCAACACTGTAATTAAACCTGAATACTGAGGTTTTAGTTTAGAAAAAACAGCTCTACGTTAACATCTTTTGTCTCAAAAGAAAAACACAGTAACATGAGTGCCATAGGTTCAGGCCACCACTGTACCTGCAGATCACCACAGCTGTTTCTTATGTAAATATTTCCTCCAAAGGCACAGACTTGTTAAAGGTACAGTGTTGTAATTTATATATTTCTCCGGCAACCACCTTTTCTCCCTTTTTTTTTTTTTTTAAGAGTTGAAGATCGAATGTAGACCAGTTTTGGTATTTTGTTTGTTTTTCAGTACATGTTTGCAGTACATAATGTTCACATTCCTTGTGGGGAGTTGGTACACCTATGTAACTCATCTTACTTCCTTTTTTCACCTCCTTGTCTTCCCCTACCTCCCCCTCTATCTCATGATCCCCTTCCTATTTGAGAAATGTGTATCTTTTTACTTCTTATCATCTAACTTTATTTTGCCTTTTATTTATATTTTGGGTTTCTCATATGAGAGAAACCATGTAATATTTAAGCTTGTGTGTCTGAATGATTTCATTTAACATTATGGGGACCAGTTTTTAAAAATACATCCTAGGAGGGCCGGAGATTTAGCTCAGTGCTGCCTGCCCTGCAAGCGCAAGGACTAGAGTTCAATCCCTGGTACCAAAAAAAAAAAAAACAAACAGACACACACACACACACACACACACACACACACATATCCTAGGAGGAGTAAGTCAGAGGCAACAGGAAACATGAGACCCACTGTGGGTCCTATGGAGATGTTATATGTATTCAAAGTGTCCATTAGGGTGACAAACCTCTTGTCCCAGGGGGACACATGAAATATACATCTCCTTTGAGGCATCCTCCAAACTGGGATTCTACCAACCCACAAAAGTGAAGGTCAGCTTCACTCTAAGGTCATCTTGGCTGGGGCTGCTGTCTGACTGATCAGGTCAGATGAGCTAGCAAGACAACTAGTGAGGCACTTGGAAGGGCAAGCTCACCATCCTGGAGAGATGGAAAACTTGGTCATTCAAGAGTCCAGCAGCCATGAGGAAGGGGTCAGCACAGATTTACCCTGGATGAGCTGCCACTGCCAACTGTGTTGTGTGTTGAGAGGGGAATCCCAAAAGAAGAAAAGGTGGCCCACTGTGAGTTGCTCTGGCCGGGACTGTCAGTTGTAAGCAGAAAGCAAGGCTTTCTGGCTAGGGCTGAAAAGAACTCTTTAGCTTGTATCTGACAGGCTGTGGCAGTTGGGGTCACAACCCTGTGGCCCTTGGGTCCCTAAATTTTGTTCTGTCAATGAAATTATCTGTGCTGTAATGGCCTCACCTCAAAAATACCAATTAGTCCACCCTACCCAGGCATTAATTCTCAGGGGAGGTACAGGGTAGAAGGAATAGGAGAGTGAGTGCCTAATGTGACAGTAGTTTTCTGTGTAACACAAAGGAACTTTACCTACAGGAAAGAAACATAGCCTATCTAATAAATAAAACCTCCTAGATATAATCATAGTTAAATGGAGGGAAAAAAAGGAAAAAGTTAAACATTCCCATCTCTTACTTCTGTCTATCTCAGTTTGCTGGATTCAAAGTCCAGGGTGCTTCTGGTGAGACCTCCAAATTATGAAGCAGTAAATTTTATATAAATTCAAACTGTCTCACAAAATCAAAGAATGAAAACCACAGACAAAAGAAAATTAGGACAATATTTATCAGAAATAGTAAGAAGAAAAAGCTTTTGGTGGGGATTCTAAATTGAAGTCCTCAGATTTGGCCACTTTTAACTCATCTTCTCTTCCATTTATTTAGTTTCATTCTCTAATTCACTTATTTGCAGAGTCTTGAAGTTAGAAGAATCATCAGTCCAATCTCTGTCTCAATATAACAATTTATATTCCATTGGTGGCGAGTAACAGCTCAGTGGTTAAGAGTATAGCTTTAGTACTGGGGATATGACTTTTATTATTATGTGCCAGGCAGTGAAGATATAATATTAGTATAATTTGGTGTCTGCCCTCAGAAGGGTCATAGTCTTGAAAAAATTGCAATGTTATATAATTGCTATACCTTATTAGAAAAAGAGATAAGGTTTCATGAAAGGCTTCACAAAGGAGGGTACTTTAGAGTTAGGTATTAGGATGATTTGGAAGCTCAGGTAAAGTGAGGAAGAACATTCTAGATAGAAGGGCAGCATGTGCAATAGGTAACATTCTCTCTTTCCAGCTTTATAAGTGATTCTGTGATATTTGAGAATTTAGTGAATACTTGAGCTTTATATTTTTATAGTTATCAATATCATTTATTTCTTGTCTGAAAAATATGAATGCTTTTAATGAGCCTCATGTCTTCCTATTAGAATCTCACTCCCATTCTTTCTCTCCCTTCCTTTTCTTTCTTCCTTCTCCTCTCTATTCCCCTTGTCTAGTGGGGTCCCATGGAGCCACTGATGGAAGCCACGTTGCCTGGGCATCGGACCATGAACCCTTGTCCTCTTTGGGAGCAGAAGAGTGGCTGTGTGTACCTGTTCTTCATCTGCGTGCAGGACCACATCACTGAGTTTCACCAGATTGTGTCAGGCAGGAATGCTGCCCGCCTCTGCCTCATCTGCAGCCAGGATGCTGGATGCTCATGGAGTGAAGTAAGAGACTTGACTGAGGAGGTCATTGGTTCAGATATGGAGCAATGGGCCACGTTTGCTGTGGGTCCAGGTCATGGCATCCAGCTACAGTCAGGGAGGCTGATCATCCCTGCATATGCCTACTGCTTCTCTCACCGGTTCTTTTGCTTCCCGCTGACATGCAAAGCCAGACCTCATTCCCTGATGATCTACAGTGATGATTTTGGGATCACATGGCACCATGGCAGGCTCATTCAGGACCTGGTGACAACGGAGTGCCAAGTAGCAGAGGTGACCAAGACAGGTGGTCACCCTGTGCTCTACTGTAGTGCCCGGACACCAAATAGGTACCGGGCAGAGGCTCTCAGCAGTGATTGTGGTGAACACTTTGAGGCACAGGCCCTGAGCAAACAGCTTTGTGAGCCCTCACATGGCTGCCAAGGCAGTGTAGTGAGTTTCCAGCCTCTGGTGATCCCAAATAGAAGTCAGAACTTTAGTGACAAAAGTTCTCCCTCCATTCAGCAGAGCCCTCCGCTGGACAGTTTATTGAAACTGGAGGAAGTTGCTGGAACACCATCAGAAACATGGCTTTTGTACTCACATCCAACCAGTAAGAAAAGGAGAGTTGACCTTGGCATCTACCTCAACCAGAACCCCCTGGAGGCTGCCTCTTGGTCCCACCCCTGGATCTTGCACAGTGGGCCCTCTGGCTACTCTGATCTGGCTGCTGTGGGGGAAGAGGGCTTGTTTGGGTGTCTGTTTGAGTGTGGAACCAACCAGGTGTGTGAGCAAATTGCCTTCTGCCTATTTACAGACCAGGAGATCCTGAGCTATGTGCAGAAGGACTGACCAGCCCTCATAGGAACCTGTGCCAATTCAAGACTAAATAATTAGCTGAGGGACCTAGCTTTCTATAGAAGGGAGAGCAGAGGTTACTGATGTCTATAGAGAATGCAAAAAATTCAATATTTTGCTTCCTAACAATTTTTCACTTCTCCTCCAAAGAGCAAAATGAAAATTTTGCCATAGCTATTGAATCCTAAAGATCACTGAACTGGGAGTTGGGAGACCATGATGTCATTCTGGCTCTGCCACTGACCTGCTTTAGGACCTTGGACATGTCACAGGAACTCTCTGGGCCTCAGGTCTCCCTCTATAAAATGAGAGGAGTGGTTCTGTGATTTCTTGTCTTCCCATTACTAGGAGAGGCAGAATGTCTGCATGCTCCATGATCAGCAAATTCTGCTGCATAAAGTACTCTGATCTTCACATGGAAATCAGAAGATTTCTGTTTTCAGTGACTCCTCATATAGATATGAGGTTATGTACAGGTATCAAGGCAAGAGCTGGATAGTTTGTTCATTTTTTAATAACAAAACCACCTTTTGTCTTCTAATCCTGCACTGATCACTGCATGCTCTCTATCCAAGAGAAATGAAACAAGTCAGTAGAATCATGAAGTCACTTACCTTCTCCAGCTTTGCAACTTTGCTCAACCTTCCCTCTTCACCTAGAAAGCAAATTTCCTAGGGAGAAAAATGAGAAGCTCAATGCCAGCAGCCCTTGACAGTGGTGATTATTGCTTCTGATCCCAGTACCTCTATGGAAAATGATCCTAAAGTTCATTTAACTATTTAGGATGGTCCCTGTTGGGAAAAAAATATAGGTTAGAACTTTAAAACATTGGACAAGCTGGGCATGGTAATGCTTGCCTGTAATCCAGCCACTTGGGAGGCTGAGGGAGGAGGATCTCTTGAGTCTAGGAGTTCAAGGCCAGCCTGGGCAACATAAATGAGACTCTATCTCTAAGACAAATCTACAAGAAAAATGGACAAAACTTCCCCTCCTTAGGAGCTGACAATTTATGGAGCTAGAAGAGGGATAAAATTTGAGGGAAAAATGCTGCTGGTAGATAGTTTGTAGATGTTGGGCTATAAGGTGGGGTGATGGTAGCTCCTGATGTCATTGCGTTAGTTGCATTTTCAGTAGACTTAGAGTCATCTGTCCAAGCTGCTGGGTTTCCCCAAGTTTGTTTTACTCGGAATGTTATTATAGCCCAGCTACTTCTTTACTCATGGAATTGGGCTTCATCATTAGGAAGGTCTTTGGACTCCCAGACCTCTGAATTGGGACAATATGTTTGGATGTACTAGAATTAAACATGTGAAGTAGGGATGCCTTTCCATCTGATAGCTTTGAGGCTGAACTTAGCCAGTGCTGGGTTCTCAGATGATGACAGGTTGCTGTTGTGACAGGAATTCTATTGTGAAAGATTTATTTTTGTTGCTATTATTATCCCTATTTTAAGAACATAGTGCCTTAAATGAGTATACTTAGAACTGGGTAATGACTATGGAGAGTAAGTTTTGTCATAAAATATGGTGCCAGGCTAGGCTTGCAGTTACACCAGTCACATGGATAACAGTCCCACAGAATGAAAATAGAGATTGACTCTACCTACTTCAGCATATTGTTTAAGACTGTGGCTTAAAGTGGCTTAAAAATTCCCTTAGCCTCTCATACTTTTGCCAAAATAACTTTTCTAAACAAAGTTCTGGTCATTCACCCACTCATGTACACCTTTGTCTCAATCTTTCTTGAGTGGCTATGCATAATGTAGGGTACATTCTGCTGCTCTTTCTAGATTCAAAATTGTGACTTACCATTGATTACTGAAGGATGTGTACATTTAGCCTCACATAAAGGACCTTCCAGTTTTGGGGTAAAAGAATGCATAAATACTTCCTTATATGAAGCCCAGTGTCAGAGAGGACTTGTGTAAAATTAGCAAATGAAGGGTGGTGGGGGTCTAGGAATGGGCTGGATTGGGGCACAGGGAAGGACTGGGGAAGAAGAGAGAAGTAAAAGAGCACTCCCCTCCTGAGAGGTAGAAACTCCATGGTCAGCACAGCTTTCTTGAGCACTATGCCCTAACTAGACAGGAATAAGAAGGATGGCTAAGTTTATCATGACAGAAAAAGGATGAAAAGAATGAGACTATCAAGACGTCTTTAAGATGATCCAAGAAGGCAGTTGAGGAAGGGACCTTGGTTACATGCATGTGTGAGCCAGAGATGTCTAATACAGTACTTATAAGTGACCCATCGCTGTTGCCCTCTCTTATTCTTTCCCCCTTGCCTCATGTTTGTTTCTCAGTGACTAGCAGTGGAACTCTTGACTGGGAAAGAGCCTATGTGTTTTTCTCAGGAGCTATAAGAAAAGAGTTGGGACATAGGAAATCCAGACTGTGGACTAGAGGCAACAACAAGAGTGGGTGATGGCAGCTATGATGAAGAGTAGAGCAGACATGAGTCCTGGCACTTTTAGGAAGAGAGAGAACATGGCACAGACATGAGGCCAAGGCTAGAGAGATGGTGGGTGATTGCTGCTGTGACAAAGAAATGACAATAGGTTGGAGCTGTTCCCTGAAACCTATGGGAAGGGAGAGAGACCTGCACAGGCCTGCAGCCTGGCCTGCTGAGGAGCTCATCGCAACCCTGTACCTTTAAGCCAACTCAATACGTCCATCTTCCAAGTGACCAACAATGACAGCTGTAGGCACTCCAGCTCTGTGCCAGTCACTCAATACCTGCATGGCCTGGGACCAATGTTGAACTATTGGTACCCTTACCGAGTCCATTTTAACCACACTCAGGCTGATGGTGTAGAAAAGTTAGGGAAGGTGGTAACAGGTGTGAAGAATAAGAAAAAAACTGAAAAGGAGGCCTTTATCTTTAGGTATGAATAGAGGACCATGTAGGTTGTAGTCCTTTGTCCTCAGAAGTCCCCTACCCTGTCCTTTGGACTTTTAGAATGGTTCCATTCAGCACATAAGGCCTACCACTGGAAGAACAGGGCAGCATGGAGGGAGCCTCCCACCCATTCAGACTGTTCAGCTCACTGGTCTCCCCTCAGATGTGGCATAGGTAAGAGACTTTTCACTTTTGTTTGTTGAGTGGGTCACCCTTCGGTTGTAGGATTTGATAACTCTGCTTTGGCCAGGTTCAGCTGCTTAGTCTTCTCCAGTAGGCTCCATTTCTGTGCTACCTGAGCTCACAGACTGAGCCTCCCTTTGATACTTTTCATAGGCTGCTATGTACCATTATCAGTGCTGTGCCCTCTTCAGCCTCTGTTAGGCTCAGGACTCCTTGAGAGCCACATCTGTCTGACTTTTCTCTGTCCTTTTTACCTTGAATCACAATGATTTATCTATAAATAAATGCTTTTTCTATCACATTCTGAATTATTGAAGGTAAGGACTGATTTCCCTCTTTGTCCTCTGTAGCCAGCATAGGGCCTAGAACAGAGTAGAGAGCAAGGAAGATGCTGAATGAGTGAATGAGACAAAAACTCTTGGCCTTTTAGAGCTAATTAAGGAGGCACAGAGAAGATTTTGCATCACTCTGTGGGTTTCACAGCATTCAAAATCTGCTGAACATTCGTGCTAAGTAAGTGTTCTTTGTGCTGACCTGCTTTCCTGTTAGTCACAGTACTTTCCAGAAATGGGCTTTTTTGTGGCCCTGCCTGGATGTCCCAAGAACCAAAGACTGAGCCTAAAGCCAAACTAAAACGAAAGAGTTCTCATTTCACTTGTGTTTCCCCTCTGTCCCTGGTGGGATTCACTATAACTGCCACTCCTTCAGTTGCCAAGGTTCAGCATGGTCTGAGTGTATCTTAGCTCTGTGATGCCAACCACCAGAAATACTCTGTGTGGCATAAAAGCTACTATCACTCTTGGAATCAAGAATAATGAATAAAGAGCTTAATTCTGGTGACTACTGGTTTTTTGTTAAGGAAACTAAAATGATTGTCATCCTAATATATAGTTTGTGCTCAGTTTCTTTTACAAAATGAATTCGAGACAATTTCTTCTTGCTGTAAGAACTTTTACTTTCAGAAAACTTCAGAAATAACCCTTTATCCTTTTACATATTGTCATTTGAACATACTTTCCTGTTGAGGGAAGCAGGAAAAGGATTGCCATGACTGGTTTGATAGCGTGCTAGTACACACTAGGGTGCACAGCATCCCACTGACCTCAGCTCCAGTGACTGTCATTGCATGTCTTTCGCCTTTCGAACACCTTGAACTTATCCTCAAACTATAGCTGAAGAAGTTCCCCCAAAGTGAAAAATTTAAAACTTTTAAAATATTTAAGCAACAAATTTTGTTTAACTCCCAATGTTAACCTAACTTTCTCTTGGTTGTATTTATTCTGTTGGGGTGCTTGGATTTGGCCAAATATTTTAGGACAACTCTTTATGTTTTGTCAGTAGATCAATCTGATTTCTTAAATTCATTTTCAGAAGGATTTCAAATGGGCATGTCTTTTGTCAATGTTGAGAATCCCAAAATGATAAAAAATAAGTGAAGCTTAACTGCTCATTTACCTCTTAAAAATAGTTTTATGATAATTACATAAGCATTTAAAAATTGAGATCTATTTTATTTTTGCATGTTTTATTAGATTGCTTAATGACTAGGGCAGTGGTGGCAAATCTATGCCACATGTGCTGCAGCAGGCTCTTTGTCATCATTGAAAGCTCTGAAAGGTTTTCCATCACTGGTCTAGGGGGATTTGGATTTGAGAGGAATGCTTAAGGCTATTAGATCAAGTTTAGTGCCACATTTAGTAAACTCATCTTGAGGGAGGAGTTTAGGGTCTGGCAAACTGGCTGGAAAGTGGGTGTAAAACCTGTCAGTCACAAAGTTCCAGTAGCATGCACAGAATAGTTCCCAACAGATGGCTGCCATTGATCTCTCGGCCACTGTGCTCTCTTTCACAATGGTCCATTCTCATCCTGTAGAATGTAGTTTTGGTTGGCCCAAATTCACTCTGGAGAGCATGTTTCTTTTCTTACCTTTAATAAATGTAAAACCTCACAACCTTTTGTGGCTGGCTTGACCAATTCTTTGTTTGGAACAGAAAGAATCTAGAGACCACCTCTAGAAGGAGACTCCAGCACCCCAAAACCTGGTAACATCCAATAAAATTTCAAAACCTCTTAACTTTTAAACAATAACAAATTTGATTAAATCGCCTTAAACACCAATTATAAATTTAGTAGAACTGATCCTTTTGGACCTTACAAACACCATAAATAGTAGATAAAACAAAATTCAATTGCTATAAAACTTAGCCTTATACCAAAATGGAATACAAAAGGGCTGATCCTTCCTAG
The DNA here is from genome assembly GCF_053883595.1 of Heterocephalus glaber. NCBI lineage: Eukaryota > Metazoa > Chordata > Mammalia > Rodentia > Bathyergidae > Heterocephalus > Heterocephalus glaber. The sequence goes on from NW_028258293.1 coordinate 29,505,188, forward strand.
GAATTTAATAATAGCAGTGCTAAAAGAAAAAGACCGCTGAGGAAGGTACTCCACAACAGATAGTCACCTGAGCAAACTACAGGCCCAATGATTTTGACTAACCTCACTTTTCCCTGGAACTTTTTCTCCCTAAGTATGAAGAATGGCCCAGCTTGGTCATGGAAGAGACCCCAAGCAGTTGGGAAGTGACTTAGTTTGAGTTATCTCTGTCCTCTGCCCATCACAAGACCAGTTTATTACAGTATAGGAAAGAAAGGTCCAAGGTGAATAACATTTCTAAAGTGCCTACTGTATCCTTTGAGTTATGCAAACATTCACTTAATTCAACAACTCTCTTTTGGGGATAGGAAAGCTAGATTCAACAATGTTACACAATATATTCCAATGTCACAAATATTAAGGGATGAAGACAGATCTGGTTCCAAATTTGTGTTTTTGTCATTCAGCAAAGAAGAGGTAAAAGTGAGGTGATGCTTATCTTGTGGCTTTGTATGTGGCCCTTGGCACATTAGGGGCATTCAGCAGTTGGCGAGAGGTTTACGATGATCCCTGTAATGCTGTGTCTTACTAGTTACCTCTCAAGCCAAAGGTCTTATCCTTATATTTTATCCAAGAGAACTGTATTAGTTTCTGTCATTGGGAGCCCAGGTCTAGCGGAATTACTTTCTAATGTCCACAACCTTCAGAACAGCTGCCTTCCAAACATAGATTTTGTTGTCATCAACTAGGAATAGAATGAGAAATGACAGCATGGCTTCCCTTAAGGGGTAAACACAGAACTTGATAGCAGGTGAAGCTGACTTAGTGCTAAGTAGGAAGGCCAGAGGCCTGCAGACATAGGCAGCTCTGATCCACAGGTTGGAGATAAATTTTGTTTTGAGTCTCAGCCAGCAATGTTGTGCTGCCTCTGTCTTTCCCCTCTGGGCCAGTCTCCAGAACTGCATCCAGTGGTCAAGCCTGAACTCCCCAAGTAATGTGGACAGTTCTCTACATATTCTCACTATATTTACAACAACCAGTGAAGCAAAGCATTATTGTTCCCATACTTCAGATAAGGAAACAATATTGGAAAGGCTGAGTGACTTGGGCAAGTATCTTTATAGTGTCTTCACTTGTAAAAAGTAGAACAATAAAAGTATCTCAAAGGATTGTTGGATAAAGTGAGGTAATGTTTTTGTTTTTTTTGTATTAAATTCTTTTATTGGTACATTATAGGTATACAACACAATTACATTTCTCATTGGGAATTGAACCTTTATATAATGCATCTTGGTTCTTATTTTTTCCCCATTCCTAGCCCTCCCTTCACTCCCTCCACCTTTCTCTATTTACAAAGACTTTATTTCCATTTTTTCCATTTCTCATCATTTTTCCTTTCCCTTCTTTCCTTTCCCCTGCCCCTCCCACTACCCCTACCCCTTTGGAGCTTTTCTTCCTATTTTACATTATCGATTATTCATTCTAATCATTGGTACATTTTAGGTATACAATAGAATGACATTCATCATTGGAAATTTGTACCTTTACATAGTCTCTCTTGGTTCTTATTTTTCACCCTTGGCCAGCCCTCACTTCAGCCCCTCCAGTCCTCCCTATTTACAAAGACTTTGTTCCTATTTTCTCATATTAATCCCATTCCCTTCTATCCTTTCCCCTAGCCCTCCCACTTCCTTCCCCTTTGCCCCTTTTCTTCCTATTTCACATTACCTATTATACATTTAGTCCATATTTACACTTTCAGTTTCTCACACCAGAGAAACTATTCGGTATTTACACATGTGTGTCCTATTTATTTCACTTAAGAGTATCGCCTCAATGTGCATCCACTTAGCTATAAATGTCTCTAATTTCTCATTTTTTATGGCTGAGTAGTACTCCATTTTATAAAAAAAGCACATTTTCTTTATCCAGTCTCCAGTTGATGGGAATTTGGGCTGTTTCCAAGTTTTAGCTATTACAAACTGCGCTGCTATGAACATGGGTGAACATATGTCGCTGTGGTATGATTCTTTTAATTCTTTGGGGAAGATCCCCAGCAGTGGAATAGCAGGGTCAAATGGGACTTCCAGTCCTAGTTCTTTGAGGTATCTCCATACTGATTTCCACAGTGTTTGCACCAGTCTACACTCCCACCAGCAGTGGAGCAGGGTTCCTCTTTCCCCACAGCCCCACCAGCATTTGTTATTGGTTGATTTCATGATAGCAGCCATTCTTTCTGGAGTGAAGTAGAATCTGAGCATTGTTTTCATTTGCATCTCTCGAATAACCAGTGACGTTGAACATTTTTTCATGTATTTATTTGCTATTTCTCCTTCTTTGTCTGAGAAATGTCTGTTCATTTCAGATGCCCAGTTTTGGATTGGGTCTTTAAATTTGGGAGGTCTGATCTTTTTAAGTTCTTTATAGATTCGAGATAGTAGACCTTTGTCTGAGGAAGAGCAGGTGAAGATTTTTTCCCACATTGTGGGTTGTCTCTTCACACTGCTGGTGGTTTCTCTTGCTGTGCAGAAGCTTTTTAATAAGAAGAGATCCCATTTGTTGATTGTTTGTGCTAGTTCATGGGCAACTGAGGTTTTGTTCATAAAATCTTTTCCTACACCGATGTCTTCAAGGGTTCTACCTAACCTCTGTTCCAACTGGTTCAGAGTTTCTATTTTAATATTTAGATCTTTAATCCATTTTGATTTTAGTTTAGTGCATGGTGAGAGATACAGGTCTAGTTTTAATCTTTGGCAAGTTGAAGCCCAATTTTTCCAGCACCATTTCTTAAAGAGGCTATCTTTCCTCCAGTGAGGGTGTTTGGCTCCTTTGTCGAAGATGAGATGGCTGAGTGTGTCTGGCATTGTTGCTGCATCTTCTAATCTGTTCCACTGGTCCTCAAGTCTGTTTCTTTGCCAGTACCATGCTGTTTTTATCACAGTAGCTTTGTAGTATAGTTTCAGGTTGGGGATTGTGATACCCCCTGCCATGTCTCTGTTACCTAGAATTGCTTTTGCTATTCTGGGTCTCTTCTTGCTCCAAATGAATTTTTGGATTGTTTTCTCGAGGTCTATGAAGTATGCTGCTGGGATCTCAATTGGAATTGCATTAAATCTGTATAGCAGTTTTGGAAGTATGGCCATTTTCACTATATTAATCCTTCCTACCCAGGAGCAGGGGATGTCTGTCCATTTTCTGATATCATCTTCCATCTCTCTTTTCAGAGTGCCATAGTTTTCAGAGAAGAGGTCTTTGATTTCTTTCGTTAGGTTGATTCCTAGGTATTTCAGTTTTTTGGATGCTATTGTGAAAGGAATTATTTGCCCTATTTCTCTCTCAGTGAGTCTGTCATTGGTGTAGAGGAAAGCTATTGATTTTTGTGTGTTGACCTTGTAACCAGCTACTTGACTGAATTTGGTTATTAAGTCTAGAAGACTTTTGGTGGAGTTCTTGGGGTCTTCTATATAGAGTATCATGTCATCTGCAAATAATGACAATTTGACTTCTTCATTTCCTATCTTTATTACTTTTATTTCTTTCTCTTGTCTAATTGCTGTGGCTAATGTTTCCAGAACTATATTGAACAAGAGTGGTGATAGTGGACATCCTTGTCTTGTTCCTGATTTTAGTGTGAAGGATTTCAGTTTTTGACCCTTTAGTATGATATTGGCTATTGGTTTTTCATAGATGGCTTCTATCAGTTTGAGGTAGAGACCATCTATTCCAATTTTTTGTAGGGTTTTTATCATAAATGCATGTTGGATTTTGTCAAATGCTTTTTCTGCATCTATGGAGATAATCATATGGTTTTTGTCCTTGGCTCTATTGATATAGTGTATTACATTAATTGATTTTCGTATATTGAACCATCCCTGCATCCCTGGGATGAATCCCACTTGATCAGGGTGTATGATCTTCTTGATGATCTTCTGCATTGTTTGCCAGTATCTTATTAAGGATTTTTGCATCTATGTTCATTAGTGAGATTGGCCTATAGTTCTCTTTTTCAGTTGGGTCTTTCTCTGCTTTGGGGATCAAGGTGATGTTTGATTCCAGGAATGAATTTGGGAGTATTGCTTCCCTTTCAATGTCATTGAAGAGTTTAAACTGTAGTGGCAGCAGTTCCTCTCTAAATGTCTTGTAGAATTCAGCAGTGAAGCCATCAGGGCCCGGGCTTTTCTTAGTTGATAAGTTTTTAATTACATTTTCAATTTCATTGGTTGATGTTGGGTTGTTCAGAATTTTTAGGTCTTCTTCGTTCAACTTTGGTAATTCATATGTATCTAGGAATCTGTCCATTTCTTCTGTGTTGTCCATTTATTGGCGTATAGGTTCTGGAAGCACGTATTGATGATCCTCTGGATTTCTGCTGGGTCTGTTGTAGTTTCACCCTTTTCATTCCTAATTGCATGGATTTGGGCCTTTTCTTTCCTTTTTCTGAGAAGGTTGGCTAAAGGTTTGTCAATTTTGTTGATTCTTTCGAAGAAACAATTCTTGGCTTCATTGATTTTTTTGTATCATTCTCTTAGTCTCCATTGCATTGATTTCTCCTCTGATCTTTATAATTTCCTCCCTTGTATGAGCTTTGGGGTTGTCCTGCTCTTATTTTTCTAGAAGCTTGAAGTTCAGCATCAGGTTGTTTAATTGGGCTCATTCTGTTTTCCTAATATGCATATTCACTGCTATGAATTTCCCTCGTAAGACTGCTTTCATTGTGTCCCATAGATTCTGATATGTTGTATTGGCATTGTCATTTAATTGAAGGAACTGTCTGATTTCTTCTTTAATTTACTCTGTGACCCATTGGTTATTCAGAAGTGTGTTGTTCAATTTCCACGTGTTTATGAAATTTTTCCAGTTTCTTTTGCTATGGATCTCCAATTTCTTCACACTATGGTCTGATAATATACAGGGGATAACTTCAATTCCTTTGCACTTCCTTAAACATGTTCTATGTGTGAGTATGTGGTCCATTTTGGAGAATGACCCATGTGCAGCTGAGAAGAATGTGTTTTCTGATTTTGTGGGGTGGAAGACTCTGTAAACATCTGTTAAGTTCATTTGTTCAAGAGTTCGATTGAGTTCTAGTATTTCATTACTTATTTTTAGTCTAGTTGATCTATGTATTTGTGACAGTGGGGTGTTGAGGTCCCCCACTACAATTGATTTAGTGCATATATGACTTTCCATGTCCGTTAGTATTTGTTTTATATAGTTGGGCGCACTAGTGTTTGGTGCATAGATATTTATGATTGTCATCTCTTCCTCTTGGATTCTTCCCTTTACAAGGATGTAATGTCCTTCTTCGTCTCTCTTAATCAGTGTTGGTTTGAAATCTACTTGATCTGCCAAGAGGATAGCTACTCCTGCTTTTTTTCAGGTTCCTGTCCCATGCAGTGTTGTTTTCCACCCTTTAACTTTCAGTCTATGAGTTTCCTTTTGAATTAAGTGTGTTTCTTGTATGCAGCATATTGTTGGATTTTGCTTCTTGACCCATTCTGCCAGTCTATTTCTTTTGATTGGTGAATTGAGACCATTAACGTTGATGGTTGTAACTGAAACGTATTGACTTGTCATTGCCATGACTTTTTCTTTTTGTTGGGTTCTCCCCCTTTACATTGAATTTCTTGTCATGCCAGATGGGTTCATTCTGCTTTGCTTCCTGGGGTTGTGATCCTCAATGTCTGTTCCTACAATATTGTGTAAAATTCTTTGGAGTGCTGGTTTGGTATTCATGAAGTTCCTAAGGTGCTCTTTGTCATGAAAGTATCTTATTTCTCCATCCATTTTGAAAGATAGTTTTGCAGGGTACATCAATCTGGGTTGGAGGCTGTTTTCCTTTAGGGCTTGGAATATGTCACTCCAAGTTCTTCTTGCCTTGATGGTTTGTGTTGAGAAGTCTGCTGTGATTCTGATGGGCTTTCCTTTGTATGTGATTTGTTTCTTTTCTCTGACTGCTTGGAGAACTTTGTTCTTCTGTTGTGTTTCTGGAATCTTAACAATTATATGCCTATGTGTAGATCGTTTTTGATCAAGGCTATTTGGAGTCCTATATGCCTCACTTATCTGTATGTCAAGCTCTTTTCCCCTGCTTGGGAAGTTTTCTGCCATTATTTCTGTGAAGAGATTTTTTTATGTCATCTGCACTCTCTCCTGAGCCCAATCAGTCTTATGTTATTCTTTTTTGCATCATCTAGCAGCTGCTGGATTGATTTCTCATGTTCCCTTATAATTTTGAAGCAATTTTTCTTTTCCTGGTCACTAATTGCAATCTTATCTTCTATATCTGAAATTCTGTCCTCACATTGGCTCATTGTGCTGTGTAGACTTTCAATGGAGTTTTTCATGTCCTGGAAATCTATTTGCATCTGTTTTATGGATTCCATTTGTTTCTTATGTTGGGATTCCATCATGTTCCTCAGCTCCTCTCTAGATTTATTAATCATGTCTTGCACTAGGGGCACAATTTCTCCTGTAATCTGAGAAAGTATTTCTGATTTCATTTTTTCCAGATCCCCTTTTGTTGCCAGTTCAGTGGGTCCAGGTGGTTGAGTATCAGAGTGTTCCATCTCATTTCCCTTTGGGGTTGCTGTAGGTGATCTGGAAGTCTGGTTTTGCGACTTATTTACATGTTTTCTCATTTCGACTGGGGCAGGGGGGCTGTTAGCGCCTGCACGGATTACCTCCTCTGAGCTGGGTGAGGTGGGACAGGGGCCGGGAGCAGCTGTAGGGATGGTGACCCAAAAGCCCTTTCCTGTGGGCTGGGAGTAGCCAGAGGGATGGTGGCCGAGAAACCCCTTCCTCTGGGCCGGGAGCGGTGGGAGGGATGGTGGCCTGGAAGCCCGTTCCTCTGGGCCAGGAGCAGCAGGACAGAAGGTGGCCCAAAAACCCTTTCCTCTGGGCTGGGAGCAGCGGGAGGGATGGTGACCGGGAAGCCCCTTCCTCTGGACCAGGAGCAGTGGGACTCAGTACCTTGGTCTGGTGGTCTGGTGTCCTCTGCGTCTTTGTAGTGTGGAATCAGGTGACTGCCTGTCTGCAGCGGGGTGATTCGGCGTGTGTTCAACGGGACTGGGGACCTCGGCAGGGTGTGGGCAGACCTGCCTGTCTGCAGCGTGTTGATTCGGCGTGTTCTGTGTGACTCAGGACCTCGGTAGGGCATGGACAGACCTGCCTGTCTGCAGCGGGGTAATTCGGCGTCTTCCGCGGGACCAAAGTGAGGTAATGTTTAACCTTAGATAAACGTTAAAAAAAACTTGGCACATAGTAGATGTCCAAAGGGTGGGAGCTGCTATGGTTGTTATTTTTTCCTGTAGCAATCACATTATCACATGTGCACTCTATAGTCTGAATGTATGTGTTTCCTAAATTCACATGTTGAAATTTAACACCCAGGTGGTAGTATTAAAAGGTTGGACCTTTGGGAGGTAATCAGCTCATGAAATCTTGCCCTCATTAATGGAATTAGTCCCCTTATAATTATAAAAGATCTAAGAGAGTTTGTTAACCTCTTTGCCCTTAAGCCATCCAAGGTGTTATCTATGTAGCAGAAACTAACCCTTCACCAAGCACCAATTTTGGCCTTGACCATGGACTTCCCAGCCTCTAGAACCGTGAGAAATGAATTTCTGAGACTAAATTACGCAGTCTAAAGTATTTCGTTACAGCAACCGGAACTAAGACATTGTATTAGCAATACATTTTAAACTTATATGCACATAAGAATCATTTAAAGAAGTTTTTTTTTTTTTAAAAAAAGGTTTTAGCCCCTCATCCTCCCTCAAACCTCCTCCTGCTCCAAGAACCTCGTTTACTAGGTCGAAAGTAGAGCCTGAGAATTTGCATTTCTAATAAGCTCTTAAGTAAAGCTGAGGCTGCAGGTCCATGGATCACTCTTTGAGTTATACATGCTCTTCTCTCCATCTATTGTCTTACCTACCTCCTACTCACACTTCTGCTTGTCTCATGAGGTAGGAGAAACAAAGAACATTACACTAATGTCCATATGAAACCAAGCTTCATTTCTCAAATAGAAGTCTAATGTAGGTCCTTAGTGTTCTGGTCAGCTGTATCATTCTTGGGTCAGAAATTCAGCTTTCTCAATGCATGGTGATTGCCTGAGATTTGTACTGATATCCTCCAAAGTTGTGAACTCAAAGGTGGGGCCTAGGATGGGACACCTCTGCCCTTCTTGATCTCAGTTGTTTGATTTGAGACATCATGACATCAAAGTGACCCAGAGGATGATCCCCAGTAGCCCAAGGTAAAGTGCACCTGGTTTCAGGGAAGTGTCACTAAGTGGACCGAGGCTGGAGCTGAGAAAGACCTGCAGCTTTGCTACTCCAGTAATGCAGGTTCATACCCTGCTGTTCGTTGTGACTTAGAAACCTTTCTGGAAGCCTGGTTTGAGCACTCCAGCCTGGCATCTGTTCTGTCGATATTATGGAGTCCCTGGGTGAGCACATTTGGCCTGGACAGCAAGGCTTCCAATGGTCAGCATGGTGGTGTCAGTAGGGTCAGTGAAAGAAGACCCGAGGGGAGGAAGTTTCTGGAGGCAGAGCCTGTATGTTTCCTGCTCTCCCTGTCATGCGAAGATGCTCCCTTGCAGCTCTAGGATGCAGCGGGGAGGGGACTTGCAGGTAGGGAGTCCATGTTTGTTTTCTAAGCCAGTGAGTATTCCCATACTTCAGGAGTTCCAGTGGGAGTGCACAGGCTTTGTACCAAGGCCAGAGTCAGAGTTGGGCAGATCTTCATAGACTTTCCTGAGCTGCAGACACAGGTATAGCTGCTGGGGAACTGAGGCTGCTTCAGGAGCTCATGTACCTACATGGCTGTGTTTGGACAGGGCTGGTGCTTTTGACGGACTATACAGAAGTGCTTAGCCAAAGGCAAGTGGGGCATGAACTTCAGGCAAGAATGGAGCTCTCCAAGCCATGCACATCTAAGGCTGAAAGTGCCCAAAGGGCACCTTTTTCTACAAGGCATGGAGTGGGCCACAGGAAACCTTGATTTGGGGTATCTGAAGGGAGATTAATCAGGTCTGCCTGAGAGCTCTGGGCTGGGAGCCCACACCTGGCTTCTTTAGAGGATGCTGGGCCCATGGGTTTGCTCTCCTTGTAATGTCTGAGAGAAGTTGACCTGGGCCTGTAAATGAGGCTGAATCCCTCTCATGTAGGGCCTTTGGTATACCTGCCCTGAATTTAACTATGGTGACGCTGGCCCACTTTCAAAAGAGGTTTCTGGACTTTGACGATGGGACTGCTGGTCTGGAGACAGGAATTATCAAAATATACTTCGTGACAAGACAGGGAGGGAAGAAGAGAAACCCTTAAGTGACATTTAGAATAATAACATTTATTGAATTATGTGTTATGCTGAGAATTAAGTGGAAGCCTAGAGCAGAGATAAAGGTCTAAATCCTAATTCTGGGTTTAGCTCTTTGTCTCTCCCTTCCCTTCTTCTTCCTACCCAACTCACTTGTTAAAACCAGCTGAGTGAGAACTTGGATGCTTTATCACACTCTGAGCCTGCCTCTCTTCCTCTCTAAATAAAGTGGTTGTGATAGCACTAACCTCTTTGTTGCTGCAAAGATCTAGAATGAATTTGTGTGAAATGCAGTGGGCCTTTTACATCTTATCAGGACCAGTCGGTCTCCTCACTGCCCCTCCAGCCTCCTGGTACCCTTCTAGTCCATTCCCCATACCTAATGGCTCCTTCACAATAGAATGAACCCTTTATCTCAGTGTTCAGTGTCCCATTACCTTCTATTCCATTTCCCCCAGGAGTGTCCCATTCTCTGAAGAGTTCTCCCCGTCTCCAGATCAGGATAGGCTGCACTCTGACCTTCCGCATCCCCTGCAACTCAGCAGGGCCTATACTGTGTGAAATGTTATTTTGTGTCTTTTTCTAGGCTATAAACTCCTCAAGAGCAGGGACCACATTTGGTCCTTTTATGTCCCGAGTGCATCCTAGGGCCTGTCAGAATATGAACACCACAGTACCTCGTAAATGCATGCGTGTATGTGTGAAAATAATAGTGGAGGCAGCTGCAAGTAAGTGGCAAGTGATAGATAACCCTGTCCCCAAGCCTCAGAGGGTCACCTGGATGGAGCAGAGAACTCATTACACTGGTATCTTTTCCCAAAGGAAATTAGGCCTGAACTTAGAATATGTCATCTGCCAGACGGGAGATAGCAAAACGCGTCTCAAATCTGAGGCATCTTTAAGAAGTCAGTGTGACCATAGGCCCTGTCCTGCTCTGTCCAAGACACTGCCAACATTAACCACCAGGTGGCAGTCTTTCCCAAAATCCTTCAGGTGATTTGGACTCAAACCATAATTCTATGGTTGGTGACAGAACAGCAACTTCTGCCTGAACTTTTATTAACTCTGTTGTCTCCAAGGGGAAACTACACCCAAGAGGGATGATGACTTTACAGAGAAGGAAGTTCTGTGTGTTGCGTGTACACATGGTGTGGGATCTGTGAAGGTTCCGTCTAAGACTACCGGCCCTGCTGGGAGTTGGTGAGTGTGATTTTCCTGTATAATGGTCACATCTATCTCCCTCTGCCCCCTCTGTTGCCAAGGCCCTGCTCAGAGATGGACAGCTGAGTTTTCCTTTTTCTCTGCCAGCTACTCAAGGCTTTTTGTCAGCCTTATCTGGTCTGTGGCCATCAGGTCAGCCCCACGGATCCTTCCCCTGTTCCAACCTGTGTGCTTTGAACAGAGCCAAGGGAACTACTGTGGTCTTCTTTCAGGCCGGCCTGCAGCTGGGAAGAACAGAGAGGGAGTCCTGATAATTTTTCCTGGCCCACTTCACCTTCCTCCTATAAGCCTTGCTGGCTGGAATGGGCTCCTTTAGTAAATCCCTGCCCCTGAATATGCTGCAGGAAACTTTGTGCCAGTCTCTGTCCTGCCTGGTGGGATCCCCAGGGGAGCTCCTAGCTCAGCAAGCTTACTGCCTAGGTTTGAGGGTGCAGTTCCCATCCTAGCAGGCATGCCAAGTTTCCATGAGGAGTACTCTCCACTCTCCAGTGTGGCAATCCCTGCTCAGCAGCAACTCAGTGCTCCTCACAAGGCCACTGCTGACTTCTCCTTGCCCACTCCCCCACCCTACCCCAGTCCTCCATGCCTGCATCTGTATACTCCTTCATGCCTCTCTTTAAATATGGATTTGGGGCCTGTTGGCCTCAACTCTGGGTACTCACTGTAATTCCACAGATTAAAGACCTCAGGGCAAGTCCTACTCAACATCTTGTCACACAAATGTTGTGATAGCTCCCTGGCCTAGCTGTGACAGGTTCTAGTTTAGAAGGATGAAGACTTGGGACTCTGTGAGGGAGGCACTGCCTTTGGAGCATGGGGCCTGTAGAAAACAGGCCTTGGGGACAGTTGCTCATGTGACTGAGGAGTCCTAGTCCTGAGGCAACCCCACCACAAGTGTGTGTGGTCTCAGCAGGTGCGCCTGGCAGCAGGATGGGCTTCCTCCCTCTGAAGGCCCCACATTCTCCTCTACAGGAGTTGGGGGAAGGCAGAGAAAAGAACAGATATTTATGAAGGCAAGCATTGCACTGCTGTTAGATCAGAGTTTCTCGAGCTTCTCATTCACATGCCTCCTACATGATTTTTGCCAAATCCATGCATCATTCTTTTTTTCTGGTACTGGGGATCGAACTTGGGTCCTTGCGCTTGTGCAGCAGATGACGAAACCACTGAGCTAAATCCCCTACTAAATCCCCGGCCCCACCATGCATCATTCTTAATATTTGTCTTTAGCACACTTTATGAAACTTTCTAATTTCATGGTCTCCTAAACAACGATACTCATTAGAAGTATTTTTTTCCTGCTGCACATTAAAATAAACACATAGCTACTTAAAAAGAAGCAAAAACCACTGACAAACATCCTAGGTACCATCAGTGAGGCATACACCACACTTGGGTTGTTTAATATTCACAAAACCCTATGGGGTCACTTATGTTATTTCTGTTCTATGAGGAAAGCAACTGAAGCTCAGAGAGGTGAATTGACTTGGCCAAGGTCATACAGGCTTCTGATCTTGGTCCCACAGCCTAGAAAAGGGATGAGGGGGGAGCAGGTTCTCAGGGGATAATGAGGTAGAGGGGGATGGGGCAGCTGCCAATGAAAAATGAAAGAAGGTAGGGAAGATGAGGGGTGGGGCAGGACTCCACGTCAGAAAGGCAAGTGACCTGAGTCCCAATGTCCTATGCACAGTAATGGGCATGAAAATAACTGTAGATTTGCCAGCATTTGTGTGACCAAGATTTATTGTGCCAGCAGCTCTGGTAATTGGATGATGAAAGCACTGCAGCTGGGACTGTTGGCTGGAGATTAATTATTGAGGAGAGGAGGTGGGGTGGGGAGTGGCCTGGATGTGGCGGCCCAGCTGTGAAGGCCTGCGAGCCCCCTGCAGGAACAGGTGGGTGGGCCTTGGAAATCCATTGGACCCCTCCTCACTCAGCAGAGACCCAGAGAGGGAAGCGAGACTCCACACCACAGCCATGGCCAGCAGAGCAGGCAGACTGCTGTTGTCCTAGTGAAGCTGATTTCCCAGGGAAGAAGGGCAGCTCCAGCAGCAGCAGGAGGTGTCTGGACTTGGAGTCTGAAGCTAGTGAGAGAATCCCAACTTTTCTTACTGCCTATGTGGCCCTGGGAAGGTGATTTAATCTCCTGGAGCCTCAGTTTCCCCACTTGTATAATGGGGATGATGGTGCTGTCTCAGGAAGGACGATGTGAGGCTCCAAGGAGATTATCTGGACCTATTTAGACTTGGGATCCGCTCTGGTGAAAACTTTGTTCTCACTCCAGGTGCTGAGGTCTGGCCCTTCTCCCTCCTTGCCTATGAACCTCTCAGCTCCTTCTCAGAGGCCTAACACTTGAGGCTAAGCTGTAGTGGGCACTTTCTTCATGAACGTCGACTCTTCCCTTTAGGGACGCCTAAAGGGAATTAAGGGTTGGAGTCCCAGGAGAAGGTGTAAGGGAGGAAGATTTGAGGGACAGAATTAATCCTAAGTTCACCCACCTCTCCTGTGAGGCCAGGAGGGCCTCTGCTATCATGTGACTCTCTTCCTGCTTGGCCAGACTCTTTCTCAGGACAATGGAGTCTGAGTGACAGCTGGGGTTGTAGAGCAGTGGTCTGGCCTCTGCGGCTAAGGAAGGAGGAATGGGCTCTGGAGAAAGAAGGATCTTGAATTCCAGTTCCATCTTTGCCACTTAACTAGCAAGGTCAGTGGTTTTTCACAAGTCAATTTCCCTTTCAGCTTTAGTTTTCTCATCTGCAAAATGGGAATAGACCTTATTTGGACTTCTTTAGTTGTAAAGAACAGGACATTACTTGAACCCATTTAGACAAAGGGAGCTGAGCAAGGAGCCATCTGTGGGTTCTGGAACCTGAACACTGATGGGATCAGAGGCCACTTGGGGGCCGCCCCCTCTGTCCATCTCTGTCACTGGGTCTCTCTTACTATCTGGTCACCTCCACTACTCTTAGGCTGATTTCTGCCTCTCCTCTATGCCTCTTCTGTCTTTCACAGTTTCTCCTCCCTCAGAATCCTTGCTCTAGCACTCATGTGTGACAGCTCATGGCTACAGCTCAGCTCCATGGTCCCTTGCTCTGGAGACCTTATGATTTTCACTTCTTACTCCACCTGCTCCCAATCCTTCCATGTCTGCATGCAAAGGGAACCTGACTGGCCCTGCTTGTTTTTCTGATCCAACCTTGCTGGAGTGCAGGGGCTGTTTACACTGCACCTGATCAGGGGTCCAAGACCTTCCCTGATCTGTGGGTGGGACAAGCCCTTGGAATACTATGCCTATACTGGATGAGGATGAGGAGTTGGGTGAGCTCATGTTTACAAAGTGTCACCCACGGCGACTGGCACACCAAAGTGCTCAGAGAAGTCAGATTGAATGAAACTCAGAAATCCTTCTCTCTTCAGACCCTTCAGCCTTAGGATCACCTCACCTCTGCCACTTTTCTTGGCTTCCCTTTCTTCCCTGTCCCACTTGGGCTGGGTGTGGGTGATCTTGCTATCCAAATCCTCCACAACATCCCACACCTCAGCAAACCCTGCACTGGTCACGCTCAACCCCAGCTCTGCTCTCCCTCATGACAGACCTCCTGCCAAGGTCCATGCCGCTGGGAAGGGAATAGCTGACATTCACTGGGCACCTCTATGTGCTTGACCCTGGGCTCCTCACAGTCCTCTCTTGAGAAGGAGATTTTTCCAGATGGAAAAACAGATTTAGCATGAAGTGATGTGAACGCAGCTTTAACTCAAAATCCTTGGCTCAAAAGCCAAGCAATTAGGTGAGCTGTCCATTCCTCCCTCCGAGTAGAGTTGCCACAGACCACAGCAATATCTTTCTTCTTCTTGCCAGCCATATAAGATGAATCAGCTGAGAGTTAATTTCTATCGACCACTAACAGCTAACTTTCATCAAACACTTAATATGCACCAGTCACTTTTCTGAGCATGTTACATGTGTAATCTTCATACGAACTCTATAAGATAGGCACGGTTGGGATCCCTGTTTTGGAAATCCCTGCCTTAGGTTAAATAACTTGACCAAAATCACACTGTCTTGGTGGATCTGGATTCACAGCCAGATAGATCATCTGCTGCAGATCCTCGCTCTTAACTGCTGTGCTATAGTACCATGGTCAGAGAGCAGGCTTCACTCCAGTTTAAGGCCTTGACACTCACTTCCTGCCTACTTCCTCCAGGAACTTCTTTCATCAATCACTCCCCACCTCTTCAGTCTCCACTGACTCTTTAGCCTTCAAAGTGTTTATAACTTTCCCATCTCAAAAGTGTCCTCAATTCCATGTTATTCTACCATTACTCTTCTTCACTCTCATAGCCCCATTTCTTGACTTTTGTACTTGCTGTCCATACTTCCTTATCCCTTTTCACACTGGCCTCCACTTCCTAGACCCCTTCCACCCAAACCATCCTAAGCATATGGAGATTGTGCTCCTAAATATCCAGGGAAAAATAATTGTTCCCTTCAATGTGTTAAAAATCTGTTGGACACAAAATTAGCTTTGCAAATTGCAAAACATTTTACAGCTCTGTAGTTCTGCAATAAATTTTTCCATCAAGATTAAATAGATGAGCACAGATGAACATTAAGCACTTTGGTATAACTCAATTGGCAATGGCACTTAGTGGAGACTTCTCTGTCCGGGTGGAGTTTTGCTTCTCTGCTCATGTACACTCTAATATCATACCCAGCCAAGGTGTCATTCAAATGTAAGGACACAGCCAACATGTCCTTCCAGGCACCAGACCCATACCTTCAGTGTTCTGTTTCACTTGGAACAAACAGTTCTTATTCTTCTTTGCTCCTTTAATATCTCAGCTACATGGATTGTGACATCTTTCTTGGTAAATACAATTATTTGAAAACAGTATCAAAGTAAATCTCTTTTTACTTTTTGGTGGTTTTTCAGTTGTTACACCCCTCTAACAATCTTCATACATTTTTCTTTTTTCCTTCCTTCTCCTCCTCCCTTTCTCCTCCCTCTTTGTTTCTCTCTCTCTGTCTCTCTCTCTCCCTTCCTTCCTTCCTTCCTTTCTTTCTTTCTCCTACCATTTTCTCTTTTCCTTCCTTCGCATCCCTCCTCACTCTCCCTTTCTACTACTTCTTCCCTCACATGGTTCGAGATTTCTGGGAGAGCTTGGATAGGAGTCATTAGTGCACCAGGGCCAAAGGACTCCCCATGACCAGTGCATAGAACTAATTCTGGGCCAAGAGGAGGGTAGTATAGGGTCCTCCAATGTTCAGTATCACTATGCCCATAAAGGATACTTTGCCAAGATTCCCTGTGACTATTGCCTGGAGCACCTCTGCTCCAGTGTGGCTTGCTGCTCCCTAAACCTTGTTGAAGTTTTAGCTTTCACCTTCCCACCCCTCCACAGCATTGGGGACCTTCCTGAAGCAATTCCATCCCTCCTTGGCTGACTTCATATTATCCTATTCTCATTTCCTATCTGTCTTTTAGTGTTCATTTCCCGAGGCTTGGAGTTCCCCGTGATTCCAGCTTTCATCTTCCATACACTGTACACACTCCTACCAATGACTTCATCCATGCTTCTACCACTTATGTGACTTGGGCAATTCACTCTAGTCTTAATTTCCATATTTATAAAATAGGGATAATAAGCTACTTTGAAGAATCATTGTGAGAGTAAGAAACAATGATGTAAATACCTAGCACTGTGTCTGTACCATATTAACATTTAATGGTAGTATTCATTACAATGAAGATGATAATTATTATTATTTCTGAATCTACTGCTATTGACTAATCTAGGACAATGTCTTCTCTCCCCTGGACCATTGAGCTCAGTCCCTGGACCCCCTGCCTTCATTCCTCATTCTTTTTGCTAAATCTGCTTTTCAGAGAGAGAGAGATTGTTCTAAAATGTAGACCTGACTGTAACACTTACCTGCTTAAAACTCCTTTCTTCCCCAAGTCTATCTACCCCACGCCCCAACCATACCTTCAGGTCTTCCAAGCACACATGAGTCCCTTGTGCCCCCACTGTGTCATCCAGGCAGTTCCCTCTGTGCCTGCCTGGATGCCTTCTCTCCCTACCCTCCTTCTCATCTCACCGGTGAGTGTACCTCCTTCATACCCAGTGCCAGTGTCTGCCACTCCTCCACGGAATGTCTGTTCAGTTGTAGTCAAATACCAGCTCCCTGGGGGCTGGGGGCAGGTCCACTGTCTTGGTGTGACCTCTTCCTACCTGCCCAGGGCTCAGCATAGAGAAGGGCCTCCCAGAACATTTTTAGACACTTCCCCAAGGTCATAGAGTGGGTCAGCAGCAAGGTCAAGGCTGGATCTCAGGTCTCCATCTTCCTGCTCAGGACCCTTTCTCTCCACAGCCCATTTTGCTTCCGTGAAGCTCAGGAGACCAGGCCTGGTATGCTGAGGGTGGAGGAGCACCCCATGTGAGGACAGCAGGCAAGAGGACATTACACATCCAAAATCTCGGTGCTGTTGCTGGTAAGTGGGGGAAGGATAAAATTATCCCCTGCCCATGTCCTGTACCTCCTTGTCTGACATGGACTAGAGATAAAAAATGAATGATGAAATCCAATCTTCCCTGATGCAGAGGCAGGCGGCGGGGGGGGGGGGGCTGGCAGTCCAAGTGGCTGTTCATCACACATCACATCTCATATTTATCACCTCATAATTGAAGGCAGCCTGGAGATGTCCCAGCACTGGTGGCTGACAAGACAGATGGGGACACGATGACTGCTGAGGGAGGGAATCAGGACACAGGCTTCCTCATAGGACTGCAGCCATGGAGGGGAGGCAGCTAGCGGGCAGCTGCACTGGCCCCCAGGACTCTGAATTGGGTTCTAGGTCCACACACTTGTGATGACCCTGGACCAGAGCTTCTCTCCAGACCCAGAATTTCATGCTTCTGGATTTCATACCCAGGATATAGGAGAACTGTTGTGGGACTTGGGGAAATCTGGGCTACTTATTTACTGTGTGACTTTAGGTGAATCTTTTCACCTCTCTGGGCTTTTTGCTTTCTCCTTGTAAAGAGGAATGGATGCCTCCTTCTATATGATGATCAAGGGGGCTGGGTTGGCCTAGAAGCAGTTAGGTAATGGCACTGGAAAGTTTCCTCCTGGGGGAAGGTGAAGAAACAAGAAATGCTGCTAAATATTAAGAACCCACCATGGCTCCCAGTTGCTCATGGAAATGGTCCAGATTCTCTGATTTAAGGTTCTGTGAAATCTATGTACCTCTTCCTCTACTATATGTGTCACTGCGGGGAAAGTGTCTCTGTACAGGCATCAGGAAGCCTGGTTTCTAGTCGAGTCTCAGCACTATCTTGCTGTGACCTTGGGCAGGTCCTTCATCACCCAGGTTTCTCCATCTGCAATACAGTGGTACCTCAGTCCATGAAAGCTTTTGTTTGCGAACAATTTGGTTGCAAATTGTTTGGGTTGGGGCTTTGCTAGCATTCCTGCTCTGCTTCTCCAGAAGCTTCTGGAGTTCCCAGCTGCTCATGAGGTCTGCTCAATAAATCCCTGGACCTCAGGATGAGTGATGCTGCCTGACACACTCCTGTTGCCAACAACCAGAGAATTTCTGAGCCAGAGGACCTGGAGGTGACCTCCTACATCGTCCATTGCATAGATGGAGCGACTGAGGCCCCAGAGGAACAGTGGTCACGTAGTAGTCAATGCAGAGCCAGGGTAGTGGGGACACAGGGCTTGTGCAGGGCTGCAGAAGAGAAAACAGTGCAGGGGTTTGGGTAAGACAGCCATCTGTCTCTCTTGTGGATAGGACTCAGGTTGGAATTTCAACCAGCGAGATTCAGGGAAGGCGAAGGAGCTTCTGCTGATTCAATTCCCATTCTCACTGAGACCCCTGCTGGATTTGTCCCATTAGGGGCTCTGGGGCTCTGCACTTTACCTCTGGGTTTCATGCCCACCTTTGCTGGACTGGGGAGGAGGAAGGGAGGGACACACAGCAGCCAGGGCAGGCATCATGAACACTTACAGTCAAAGATGCAGTGATCTCTACAACAGCCAGCCTTGTGCCCAGCTAGTGTCTCCTGTCCATCATCCATAGGACCGCACCCTCACTTGGAGCAGCACCTCCCTTTGGGAGGCAGCTCAGCCTAGGGAAGAGACTGTTTTCTCCAAGCTGCAGAGGACTTCTTAGAGAAGGTAGGTTCTCTGCACGGTGTCCTCTGGCCCAGTATTACCTGCAGAAACTGGGAGGCAGACAGGGCCCCCAGCCCTCATTGTGCCCTGATTGGTTATCAGGTAATGTGGCCTCCTAGTGTACAAGGTTCCTTATCAGAGCTTTCCGTGTGCAGAATCCAGTCCTCACAAAATGCAGGTGGGAAGATGAGGCCTCAGTAAGATAGGATCTGCTCAGTTCTGCCAGGGTGTTAGAGCTGGGCCTGAGATCAGATTCTAGGCCTTGGATCCTTTTTCCCCTCTGTGGTATTGAGCACCCAGTGGGGTGCCTCCACAGAGGTTCAACAGATAGATAGGAGCAACTGCTGGCAAGGGCTTGTGTTCAATGAGGAGAAGCCTGCCTTACAGGAGCTGAGTTCAGAGAGAGGCTGAGAGGCAAGGGAAGACTTCCCAGGCCCCTCCTGCATGCTAGTGTGTGTTCCCCTGCACATTGGCACAAAGACACTACTCAGTCCTACTCTCCTCAGACAGTGCTGTGTGTCCTGTGCTCTGTGTGTGTGTGTGTGTGTGTGTGTGTGTGTACATGCACACACGCTTGCTCACATCTACCCTCAATGGGCACCCAATTCATTCACTGGAAAAGAGGGCTTTTGTAAATTCCATCTGCCATGAGGGTAGCTGCACAAAGGCCGTGTGTAGGCCAGTGGTAGTATAGGCCATGGGACTATCTGTAGATTAGTAGTTTGGAGCCAAGCCAGACAGGGCCCTGAGTGCCAGACAAAGGAGCTTGAAAACTATCTCACAAGAGATGGGATGCAGTGAAGATTTAGAAGATTAGAAATAGAAAGGACTCTAACATGTAGCAAGAACAGTGGGTTGGAGGGAGCCAAAGAAGATAGGAAGTCATGGAGAAGGCTGGGGCTATGATGCCAAAGAAGGATAATGAGGACCAACATAGGCAGAAGTCAGGAGGATGGACCTGAGAGATCGTCTGACTGCTGTGCCCAACCCAAGGGGAAAAGCAGGTTGCAGAGTGAAAGAAGAGGAAGCAAATGTATGGCCTGGCTTTAGCCCAGGGAATGGGGTAGTGGCTAGGTCTGTGCTAGAAAGCAGGATTCTCAAGAGAGTGTTTCAGGCCCAACCTTCTTCCAACTTCATTCCCCCCTTTATCTACTCATCCACCACTTACCTACCATCCATCCATCCATCCATCCATTCTTCCATTCACTCTTCACCAAAGATTTCCCCTTTACCAAACTTCTATGTACTGGGAATTCAGAAAATGACCAGTGATGATCCTTACTCCCATGGGACCAGAGAGACACACCTGCTCTTTCTTGCCCTCCTAATGTTTGTCTCATATCATGGAAAGGTGACAACTGTGGCTGGTTGGCACTTCTTCCTAGAAAGTTATTAGCCATGTAGGGTTGGGGCCAAGGACAGTCTCTATCCTGACGGGTGATCAGTGCTAAAATTATAAGTCTTCACCCTTAATAACTTCATGATAAGTGTGTGCCTACCTGAATACTAGGAAGAGGCTTGGCTTCTTTCCCATGGTGCCTCCTTGGGCCTGCCTTTGCTGTCTCCAAACCTGATTCTAATATCTGATTAGGTCTTGCTCTTGCCACACAGTCACCCGTTCAGAAACATGAGCTCCTCTGTGGGTGCTAGGGACACTTGGCCCTTGGCTTCTCATAGTTCACAGGCCTAGAGATGGGATTTGGGAACCCTGAGGGGAAAGCAGATGGGACCACAAGGTTTCAGTGGTGGTGGGTAGGAAGGATGCAAGAGAAGTAGAATTGGCAGGAATCAGCAGCTAACTGGATGAAAGACATGTGGTGTCCAAGGCTCCTGGATGCCCAGTGGTGATGGCAGCCCAGTGGACCTTGTGATGTATCTGATCTCATTGGTTGTTTCTGGTGCCCAGTCCCATTAGGGCCCTTTGAAAGGACGAGTGTTGGCCAGAAAGGCTGGCTTTTACAGGGGAAAGGGCCTGGCCAAGTCTCCTTAGGTTATGGGGTGGGGGTAATGAAGTTAAGGGTATAGCTTAGGTTTGGGTGGGTAGTTCTCAGACACCCTTCATAACCATTGACTTAAATTGAAATTGCTGCTTTGGATGAAAGTCTAATTTGTGCCTCAGCAGTGAAGAACAAGCCTAATGTGATGATTGCATGAAGTGACTGACCCCTTTAGGGAGTTTTCCAAGCATGAGGTTATCAGTATCCTATATGTAACTTCATAGGAGGAATATGCCAAAATCAAAATAGTTAATATTACAGCTGAAGCAGCCCATCTGAGGAGAAAAATTGAACATTACCCACATAGCGTGTCTCTCAGTGAAATCACAAACCTTGTGATCCATGATTAATTACAGAGCACTGTGCGCTAGGCTAGTGCCAGGTTCTGGGGTCCAAAGATATCTCTAGACAGGTCTGTGGATGCAGTCCTGAGGTTGCCAGTCACGCGGAAAACACCAAATCAGCCTGCTGCAGACAGCCACCTGGCTCCACACTACAAAGACACAGAGGACACCAGACCACCAGACCACTGTACTGGAGCTAATCAAGTTCTCAGCATTTAAAGAATTCCTGCCCAGAGGCAGGGGCTTCTGAGCCACTGCTCCTGGTCCAGAGGAAGGAGCTGCCCGGCCACCATCCCTACCGCCGCTCCCAGCCCCTGGCCCACCTCTCCCAGCTCAGAGGAGGTGAGCCGCACAGATGCCAACAGCACCCCCCCTGCCCCCCGAGTCAAAATGAGAAAACACATAAATAAGTCTCAAAACCAGACTTCCAGATCACCTACAGCAACCCCAAAGGGAAATGAGATGGAACACTCTGCTGCTCAATCACCTGGACCCACTGAACTGGCAACAAAAGGGGATCTGGAAAAAATGAAATCAGAAATAATTTCTCAGATAACAGGAGAAATTGTGCTCCTAGTGCAAGACATGATTAATAAATCTAGAGAGGAGCTCAGGAACATGATGGAATCCCAACATAGGAAACAAATGGAATCCATAAAACAGATGCAAATAGATTTCCAGGAGATGAAAAACTCCACTGAAAGTCTACACAGCAGAATGAGCCAATGTGAGGACAGAATTTCAGATATAGAAGATAAGATTGCAATTAATGACCAGGAAAAGAAAAATTGCTTCAAAATTATAAGGGAACATGAGAAATCAATCCAGCAGCTGCTAGATGATGCAAAAAAGAATAACATAAGACTGATTGGAGTCAATGAAGAAACAGGAGAGAGTGCAGATGACATAAAAAAACTGTTTAAAGGGGTGGGGATTTAGCTCAGTGGTTTCGCCGCCTGCTGTGCAAGCGCAAGGACCTGAGTTCGATCCCCGGTACCAAAAAAAAAACAACAAAAAACTGTTCACAGAAGTAATGGCAGAAAACTTCCCAAGCAGGGGAAAAGAGCTTGACATACAGATAAGTAAGGTATATAGGACTCCAAATAGCCTTGATCAAAAAAGATCTACACATAGGCATATAATTGTTAAGATTCCAGAAACTCAACAGAAGAACAAAGTTCTACAAGCAGTTAGAGAAAAGAAACAAATCCCATACAAAGGAAAGCCCATCAGAATCACAGCAGACTTCTCAACACAAACCATCAAGGCAAGAAGAGCTTGGAGTGACATATTCCAAGCCCTAAAAGAAAACAGCCTCCAACCCAGATCGATGTACCCTGCAAAACTATCTTTCAAAATGGATGGAGAAATAAGATACTTTCATGACAAAGAGCACCTTAGGAACTTCATGAATACCAAACCAGCACTCGGAAGAATTTTACACAATAGCCTAGGAACAGACACTGAGGATCACAACCCCAGGAAGCAAAGCAGAATGAACCCATCTGGCATGACAAGAAATTCAATGTAAAGGGGGAGAACCCAACAAAAAGAAAAAGTCATGGCAATGACAAGTCAATACGTTTCAGTTATAACCATTAATGTTAATGGTCTCAATTCACCAATCAAAAGAAACAGACTGGCAGAATGGGTCAAGAAGCAAAATCCAACAATATGCTGCATACAAGAAACACACTTAATCCAAAAGGAAACTCATAGACTGAAAGTTAAAAGGTGGGCAACAGGAACCCGAAAAAAAACAGGAGTAGCTATCCTCTTGGCAGATCAAGTAGATTTCAAACCAACACTGATTAAGAGAGATGAAGAAGGACACTACATCCTTGTAAAGGGAAGAATCCAAGAGGAAGAGATGACAATCATAAATATCTATGCACCAAACACTAGTGCACCCAACTATATAAAACAAATACTAACGGACATGAAAAGCCATATATGCACTAATACAATAGTAGTGGGGGACCTCAACACTGCACTGTCACAAATAGATAGAGCAACTAGACTAAAAATAAGTAATGAAATACTAGAACTCAATCGAACTCTTGAACAAATGAACTTAACAGATGTTTACAGAGTCTTCCACCCCACAAAATCAGAATACACATTCTCCTCAGCTGCACATGGGTCATTCTCCAAAATAGACCACATACTCACACATAGAACATGTTTAAGGAAGTGCAAAGGAATTGAAGTTATCCCCTGTACATTATCAGACCATAGTGCGATGAAATTGGAGATCCATAGCAAAAGAAACTCAAAAACTTTCATAAACATGTGGAAATTGAACAACACACTTCTGAATAACCAATGGGTCACAGAGTAAATTAAAGAAGAAATCAGACAGTTCCTTCAATTAAATGACAATGCCAATACAACATATCAGAATCTATGGGACACAATGAAAGCAGTCTTACGAGGGAAATTCATAGCAGTGAATACGCATATTAGGAAAACAGAACGAGCCCAATTAACAACCTGATGCTGAACCTCAAGCTTCTATAAAGATATCATTTACATTTTCCTTTTGCTTTTTCTCCTTTAGTTTTTATAGTCTCATTTTTACATTCAATCATTTCACTCACTTTGTGTTATATGGTACAAGGCATGATAGAAAAAAATGGTGAATGTTTAAAATTTTAAAATTTATTATATTAAAAAACACAGTGTCATTAATCCCCCTCAAAATACTCCCCCTCATTTTGAGCACAATTATCCCATCAGTCTTTCCACTTTCTGAAGCAATCTTGAAAGTCCTCTTTTGTGATGAGTGTCTTTTAGCAACTAAAGTCTAGGTACCTTGATATCTTGAATTGGTTCAAAAGTTTTACTTTCCATGGTCATTTTACTCTGGGGAAGAGCCAGAAGTCACATGGTGTCAGAACTGCTGAATAGGGTGTGTGGGGACATACTGTAATGTTTTTATGAGCCTGCATTTCCAAAGAATTGTACTTGGCAGTAGCATTCACCAAAATTTTTATCACACCTCATAGATACACTCATGTAAGGGCACTTCCAGAACTGCTTCATAAGGTAGCAAGAATGATGGGAGGTGTTTCAAGTGAAGGGAAGTATTTTGAGGGGGTTAATGGCAACGTGTCTTTTACTGTAATAAATTTACAAAATTTAAACATTTACCATGTATTTCTATCACACTTCATATTAGGTGAAGCTCTGAAATGATCTCCCCAAATTGGTCTGGGTACATGTGAGTGGTCATCTAGATCAGGTCAGAATTTTCCAGAATACAGGTCTCTTCAGAGGCTCAGAAGTAAAAATTCTGTAGTCAAAAAAGTTTAGGAACTGTAGTACTATAGTATAGCTACCACCTTCTTAGAGATTCACTGTATACATTACGAAGCAATGGCTCTTAAAAAGTCTTACAGTAAGGAAAGCTTTGTCTTGTTTTGTAATTTTATTTGACTGTCAGCCCCATCTTTAAGTAACACAGTGCAGAATACTCCACATAGGAGTAAAGATGGTTCCAGGGCAGAACTGAGACCGAGGCTCTGGCTTGTGCACACTGATGGACCTGGGCCTGGCCTGGCAGTGTGATGCACGCATGGCTAGTTCTGCTCTGGGGCTGACAGTGCCAAGAGCTCTGCCAAGACCCCCAAGCTTTGGATTTCCCCTGGTAGGACATGGTGGCCTGTGTGGTACCAGGCTAAGGCTTCACAGAGGAACATTTTCCCTGGGCCTTGAAGGGTGAGCAGAATTATGTGAGGTGCCCCTGTGAGGGCAGGGCCTCCAGGGGGGACACCCATCCAAGGCAGTGACCCACACCATGGTTCAGAACCAGGAGACATAGAAAGCTGTGTGAACAGGGATGCCTGTGGGAAAGCCAGATGAGGACACAAGTGGCTATAATGTGGGAAAAGGAAGGTGTGGGCCAGAACTTTCTGACAGGCACTAAGGGTGCTCGGCATTGAGAAGGGTCTCCGGGGTCTCATTACAACAGTCAGCACAAGCTGCACATGTGGCCCTCTCCAGAGGCCTCTCTTTCCTCAGGGACTGTAAAAAGTTCTTTTCTTGTTTGAAACAAATAACCAGGAAGTTGGGGTGGAGAGAGAGGAGAATGTGGGGACCTAGATTCCTAGGGATTAATTAGGGCCCTTCAGTGAGATCTGTTTCCCCTTTGGAGGCCAATTAAAGCAACTGGAAGCTTGGGAGGTAGGGAGAGGGTGGTAAATGTGCTGAGTGCTTGAGACAGACACCTCAGTCCTCACCTGGGTTGGATCTCTAAGAAATGAGTAGATCTCAGGGGCAGTAAAAATAAGCTTCCAGGACAGTCACAAAATTGTTTTCATCATCTAAGAGCAGAATTTTAGGCTCGCACTGTAGGAAGGTCATTGTTCTCATTCCCCTAGGAATTGTCTGGTACTGAGGACCCACTAGGAGGCAGGCCCCAGGTACAATCATGATCTCATTTTAAAAACAGCTTTATTGAGATATAATTCACATGCACTTCGTTCATTCATGCATTTAAAGCAAACATTTCAGTGTTTAGTAGATTCAGTGAATTCTGCAACCTTTGCCCAAATCACTTTTTGTACATTTTTATCACCTTCCCCCAAAAGACACCCTATACCCACCGGCAGTTACTCCCCCTTCCCCCAACTCCTCCCAGCCATAGGAAACCATTAGTATACTTCCTGTCTCTATGGATTTACCTATTCTGGATATCTCATGTAAATGAAATCATGTAATGTATGTCTTTTGTAACTGGATTATTTCACTTAGCGTAATGTATCAAGGGTCATTTATCAGTATACTTCATTTCTTTTATTTAAAAAGTAGTTTTATTGAGATATAATTTTTGTATCATAAAATTCATTTATTATAAGTGTGTAATTATATATATATATATTTATATATATATATTTTTTGTTTTTTGGTACCGGGGATCAAACTCGGGTCCTTGAGCTTTTGAGGCAGGTGGTAGAACCACTGAGCTAAATCCCCGGCCCCAATTCAATATTTATATTACTACAATATTAATTTTTAAAACTATGGTAAAATAGATATAAAATTTTCCATTTGAACTATTTTTAACTGTACAATTCCACAGCACTAATTATATTCACAATATTGTACACCATCACCACTATTTCAAAAATCTTTTATTATTTCAAGCAAAAACTCTATAATCATTAAACAAAAGCTCTCCATCCTCTCTCTCCCTAGATCATAATTCCTAATCTATTTTCTGTCTTATGAATGCACCTATTCGGAATACCTTATAAGTGTTATCTGTTATCATAGAATATTTGTCCTTTCACATCTAGATTATTTTGCTTAGCACAATACCGTAAAGGCTCATCTGTATTATATATAAGATCTTTATTCCTTTTTGTAGCTGAATAATATTCTACTGTATGGAATTTCATCAGCTGATGCACATTTGGATTGTTTCTACCTTTTTGCCATTATGAATATTCTTGTTATGAATATTTGTGTAATTTTTGGGGGCAGTGCTTGGGATTGAACCCTGGACCTCGCACATGCTAGGTAAGTGTTCTACCACATACCCCAGCCCTTTGTACAAATTTTTGTATGAACGCCTGTTGTCAATATTTTGGGTATTTATCCAGGATTGGATTATATGGTAATTCTGGGTTTAATATTTTGAGGAATTACTAGACTGCTTTCCATAGTGGCCGCATCTTTTACATTCCCAGCAATGTTTGAGGGTTTCAGTTTCTCCACATCCTCACTAATACTTGGCATTCTCCTGTTTTGGTCAGAGCAGTTCTAGTGGATATGAAGTAGCATCTTGGTATAGTTTTGATTTAAGTTTTCCTAATGACTAGTGATATTGAACATATTTTCATATACTTATTGGCCATTTGTGAATCCTCTTTGTAGAAATGCCTATTTAAAAATTGATTTATCTTTTGTTGTTGCAATTGTAGGAATTCTTTATGTATTCTAGATACTATATGTGATCAGATAGATGAATTACAATATTTTCTCTTTCTTTTGTGGGTTATCTTTTCACTTTCTGAATGGTGTCTTTTGAAGTATAACATTTAAAAACTTCCATAACAGTATTGCTGTAATAGTAATAAGTTTTCCAATTTATTTTTCTTTTATTGATGTGTGTGTGTGTGTGTGTGTGTGTGTGTGTGTGTGTGATATCTAAGAGACCATGGCCAAATCCAAGGTCATGAAAATGTTCCTTTATAGTTTTTGCTAAGATTTTTATGGTTTTAGTTCTTATATTTAGATGTTTGGCTCATTTTGAGGTAATTTTTCTACATAATATATAATTATTATATACCATATTTAAATACAATTAGACATTAAATATAATCATACACTATATAATTTTTTATGTAATATGTAATTTTTTATGTCAACCTTTGTATTCATTCATTCTTTTGCATATCATTTTCCGTTTATCCCAGCACCATTTGTTGAAGAGACTTCCCTCATTGAATGGTCTTGTCACCCTTGTCAAAAATAAACTTCCCAAGGATGAGTCTGTACCTCAGTGGTAGAGTGTTTGCCTAGCACAAGTGGCCATGGATTCAGTGCCCAGTACTGGAAAAATAATGACCATTAACATGTGAGTTTAGTTCTAGCATCTCAATTCTGTTCCACTGATCTACGCATCTGTCTTTATGCCTCTACCACACTATGTTGATTACCATTGTTTGGTGGTAAGTTTTGAAATCAGGAAGTGTGAATCCTTTAACTTTGTTCTTTTTCAAGATTGCTTTGGTCCCTTGCAATTGCACATGAATTTTAGGTTAAGATTTCCCATTTCAGAAAAAAAGGCAGTGGAGATTTTGACAGAGATTACATTAAATCTGTAGACCACTTTGGAGAGCATTGCCAACTAAGAATACTGTGTTTTCTAATCAGTAAATATAGGATAGCTTCCCATTTATTTAAATCTACTTTAATTTCTTTCAGCAGTATCCTGTAGTTTTCAGTGTCTTTGAGTCTTGAACCTCTTTTATTAATTTGTAAGTATTTTATTCTGTTGATGCTCTTGGTATAGCTATAGGTTTTCACTTTTGTTAATCTTTCCAAAGAGTCAACTTTTGATTTTGTCACTACTGTGTTTGTATATTCTGTTATTTATTTCCACTCTGATCTTGATTATCTTTATTAGTCCTTTCTATTGTCTCTGTGTTTAGTTTGTTCTATTTCTGATTCCTTAAGGAGTAAAGCAAGGTTAGCAATTTGAGATCTTTGTTCTTTTTAGTTTAAGAACTTACAACTATGAATTGCCTGGCCACTGCTTTCACTGCATCTCATACTATGTTTTTAATGTACTTTCATTTTCATATGTCTGAAAGTATTCATCATCTTCTTCCTTGACTCATTTGTTAATAGTATGTTTTTTTTCTACATATTTGTAAATTCTCCAGTTTTATTTTTATTATTGCTTTCTACTTCATTCCACTGTGGCCAGAGAAGGTACTTGTATTATTTAAATCTTTAAAAAGTTTTTGATACTTATTTTATTTTGTTTATTTTTTGGTACCGGGGATTGAACTTGGGTCCTTAAGCTTGCGAGGCAGGCGGCAAAACCACTGAGCTAGATTCCAAGTCCTTGGTACTTATTTTATGACTTACCATATTTTATCATGGAGAATAATCCATGTGTACTTGAAAAGAATATGTATTTTGTTGATATGGAGTGGAATTTGATGTATATGTTTGTCAGGTCTACTTTGCTTATAGTACTGTTCAAGTGCTCTGTTTCCTTATTGATTTTCTGTGTAATTAGGCTATCTATTATCAACTGTGAGACATTGTAGTCTTCAACTATTATTGTTTAATTGTCTACTTCTCCTTTTAATTCTGTCAGTTTTGTTTCTTATATTTTTGAGTCTCTTGCTGAATGTTTATAATTTTATATCTTCTTGTTGGGTTGCCCTTTTTATCAATATGTAAGGCCCTTATTTGTAATTTGCAATATTTTTTAGCAATGGCAAAGTTTATTTGAAGAGTGAGGGAGAAACTAGCTCTGCAGGGAGAGCTTGGACTGAGTAGAAGAGGAAAAAGCAAGATTAAAAAAACACCGCGGGGGCTGGGGATTTAGCTCACTGGTGCCATCGCCTGCCTTGCCAGGGCAAGGTCCTGAGTTTGATCCCCGGAACCAAAACAACAACAGCAAAACACCCCAGAGAAAGCAGACTGGGCTATTGTGAGAAAGGCTATGATAAATTTGCAACAATTTTTGACTTAAGATTTCCTTTTCTTAAGGTTTCTTTGAATGATATGAGTATAGTTACCAAGTCTCTCTAACTTAACATTTATATGGAATTTTTTTTTTTTTTTTTTGGTACCGGGGATTGAACTCCAGACCTTGCGCTTGTGAGGCAGGAGGCAGAACCACTGAGGTAAATCCCTTGCCCTGGAATGTTTTTAAATTTTTTTCACAATGTAGGCAAATGGCCATAAAATGGAACAAAATAAAATGAGGTATGTCTGTGCTGGATTTTATATTTATTTGTGTAGTTACCTTTATTTCTTCACATGGCGTTGATTTACTGTTTAGCGTCTTTTCATTTTAACCTGAAGGACTCTATTTAGTACTTCTTATAGGGCAGGTTTGCTAGTGATGAGGACCTCAACTTTTGATTATCTGGGAATGTCTGAATTTATGCTTCATTTTTGAAGAATTGTTTTGCAACACATAGAATTCTTACTTGACAGATTTTTTTCTTTTATGACTTTAAATATGTCTTTCTATTGCCCTAGTCTCCTTGACTGCTGATGAGAAATTAGCTTGTATGTGACAATCACTTTTCTCTTACTGCTTTCAACCAAGCCACAACTGTGTTCCTTTCCAACAATTCATCTGATTCACTATCCTCTCAGTGCAACTGGAAAATTATGATGTGCTCATCTTTCAATCCCCCTACAGATTATTATCATCCTTGAATGAGGAAAGAAATGTAAAAGTGACATACCTGAAGTCATACTGTGAGCTAGGTCTGCTACTCATATGTCTGATGGTTTATTTCATTATAACACTGTGTAAATGGTAATTCTCTTGTTTATATATTTTATTTGTTGTCTGTGCTTTCACTGAATGTAGACTCCAAAAGAACAGGAATTTTTTTATTGATTATATATATATATATATATTTCCTATGTCTAGCTTTTATCATAGGTATTTGTTGAATGAATGAATGATTATAAATTTGATTCAAATGAAAGATCAGTGGGGAAAGTAGTTAATTCAGAATGTCCCCTGAAGGGAGCTTCTATTTAAGAGCATTGAGACCTCTCTATCTTTAAGCATCTTTTTACCATCCTAGTGGTTTAGATTAAGAACTCTTACAGATATTTTGGTCCAGGCTCTCATCTTACAGAGAGAGAGAATTTAGCCTCAAAGATGGGTGAGACACCTAGGAAGGCTGTCATGAAGCTTAATTGGGATTCAGATGTACTACCCAGCAGTTGAAGGTATTATAGAACATTGTCATTGTGGAATATTAAGTTCTCTAATGTCATTTAGGATGTAAAACTGTGAGATTAGAGAAGCCAGATTATGGCACTGTTAGAGGCAAGAATGATAACACAGTTTTCTATTTCCATTGTTTTTACTGAAAAAATTTTCTGCCTGTTTATAAAAGTTGTTCACGAGGAGAATTTGTCTCTTTTCCTCTTGCTGTTTTAAGCATTTTTATGGTTCTTTGGTTTATAACAGCTTCACTGTGTTATGCCGTGAAGGTTAATTTTGATTGCTAATTTGATTGGCTTGAGAGATGTGTAGAAGATTAGTAAAGCACACTTCTTCAGGTGTCTGAGTGAGTCACGGGCACATGACCTTGGGGATTATACCTGGCCCCTGATTCCCACTTGGCTTTTCTGTGCTCTCTGCTTCCTGGCTGCCATGAGGTCAGCGGCTTTCTTCTGCTCTGTGCCTCCACTATGATATTTCTGCTTTGGAGGCAGCTGATCATGGACTGAAACCTCTGAAACCATGAATCAAAATAACGCTTTTCTCCTTTGTGTATGTCAGGAGTTTTATTCTAGAATGGAAAGATGATTAATACATATGCCTATTTATCTTGATTTGAATTTGTAAGTTTACTTGAATATATAGTGTTTTTAGTTAGAATTTTAAAATTCTTACCCACTAGCTCTTCAAATATTGATCTTCCCAATTTTTTCTGTCTACTGCTGTTGAGCTCTGTATTAGACCTTCTTTCTCCATTCTATATAGCTCTTATATTCTCTTCAATATTTGTCATGCTTTTGTTTCATTGTACTTAATTCTGAATATTTTATTCTAACAGTTACAGATCACTTACATTTTTCTTCAGCTATCTAATTTGTTGGTAGATCCATCTTTTAAATTTTAGGTTCAATTATTGTATTTTTCAATTTTGGAATCATTATTTGGATCTTTATTCTAGTTTCTCTATTGAAATTCACCATATTCCTGAGTTTAAAATATTTAACATTAAATATACCCTTTTCTTTGTTCTTTCCTTCTTAATAGTAGAGCTTTCTTCAATGTGGCTTTCAAATTTCCTAGTTTATTACTAACTAATTTTCCCCTGGAAGCATTTGCTTACCATAGTAGTATCTGGCAATGCAGGTGAAGGAAGGTCAGATTCAAACTGCTTAAGTCCCGATTAGCTCAGAATGTGGAGACCAGATAAACATAAAGCTAGAGAAAGGCATAATTAACCACTTCCTCCCTGAAAAAATAACTCCTGAGGAGGCCAAGTCATCACTCTGTGGCACGGGAAGAGGCAGCATTAGGATCAGACTGAACTTAGACTGTAATTAATCACTTCTAGGGGATTAGAGGGGAAGAGCACACAGTCAAATGCCTGTACTTAGTTATCCACATTTCTGTTTCTAAGTTTCTCAGAAGTGCTTCTGTATTACCATCATCTTGCTTCTGTGATCACCTGAAATTGAGTTCCAAGTTGCTGCTGATGTAGGAGGCAGGAATTGTTTGTCTTAAGACAATGGGTTGAGGTAGGGAGAAATCAAAGCAGAATTCCAATAGTTCCCATATTGTTCTGTCCTCCTACAGCCTTTCAAGTTCACTTTCTGCCCAGAGCTAATGCTTCCACCCTCTCATGTACCAGTTCCAAATAGGCCCTGTCACAGAAAGAATGGCTTACAGTTTTCCATGCATCCTGGCCTTTTCCCTCTGTGGCTCTCAGATTGAGGCTGTAGGAGGAAGCCAGCAGTTTGCTAGTCCAATGACTGCATTAGAAATGCCTTATTTACTTTCAAAATGAAGTTTTTCTTATTTTTATTAGTATACAAGGAAGTCCTGTTAAATTGTAAATACTTACATTTTATTTTACTTAAATTTAATGGAAGGAAAAGAAACCAAAGTGAAGCTGATGAAACCCCAGAACTTAAGATAAATGTACCTTCAGTTCAAGAGCTATTAACTCCTAAAAGAAGCATAAGGATTAAGAAATGAAAAACTTATGACAAAACATTAAGAGATTAGTCATTACTTTTTAATTTCTTATTTTAATTTTAGAGGACATTAACCTTGTACACTTGTTCTCACTTCCCTTTGATCCTCAAATTAGTTATATCATTAATTTTACTCTGTCAAAATTTAGAAGATTTATTTTTATTCTGTGGTTATAATTCCCAAAGTTATTTAGCCTTGATTCTATATTTAAGTGGATTATGTAGTGCTCATCATTGTCCTTATGTCACTGTTTCTCACTTTCAATAACTCTTTATTTTGATTCATCTATTGTATGTCTGGATTTCTTTCTGTAGTAGGTTTTTTTTTTTGTTTTTTTTTTTGGTACCAAGGATCGAACTCAGGACCTTGGGCTTGCAAGGCAGGCGCCAGAACCACTGAGCTAAATCCCCTGCCCTTTAGCAGGTTTTTAATGAAGAGCTCTCAGGTGCTGCATTACCCAAGTTCCTTCACATTTGAGACCCTCCCTGTTGCCTTTAGGCTTGAATGATTTTGAAGACATTGTTCCATTGTGTTGTGCCATTGAATGATGCTGAGGAGGCTTTTTTCTTCTTAAGGGCTTGAAATATTTTTTCTTTATCCTTGATATTTGATAACTTAATCAAGTTATGTAGAGGTATTGATCTTCCTGTACCGATTTTTCTTGAAATATGCTCTACACTTTAATGCTGCAGAATTAGTTATTTCATGGCACTTTCCTGCTATTTATCTTTGAATAGTCTTTCCATTCCATTCATTGGGATTTCTACTTCAAGGACATCAAATAGCCTTATGATAAACATTTATCTTTCATACCTTCTATCTTCTCTTCATTTAGGTATTGGGCAAAGGAACAGGCTTGCTCTCTCTGTCTCTCTCTGTCTCTCTGTCTCTCTGACTCTCTGTCTCTCTCTGTCTCTCTGTCTCTCTGTCTCTCTCTCTTTCTCTCGATCTCTCCCTCTCCCTGGAGTTGTCAGTAAATTAATCCAAAAATCAGTTGGAAAACCAATCAATCAACATCCACTGATGACCTACTGTCTATCATAAAATTTATTCAGTTATAAGATTTTGTCTTTGTTCTGTGTCAGAGTTTGTGCTAAGCCCTAAGGTCTGAGATGACTCATACTTGGTCTCCACCTTCAGGCCTTGCAAGATGAT
The DNA here is from genome assembly GCF_053883595.1 of Heterocephalus glaber. Lineage (NCBI taxonomy): Eukaryota > Metazoa > Chordata > Mammalia > Rodentia > Bathyergidae > Heterocephalus > Heterocephalus glaber. Next base: position 29,538,815 of record NW_028258293.1, read on the forward strand.
GAGAGGACACAGGTATATTCAGAGGATGAAGCAGAATTGAGAGAAGTGTTGTGCCCAGATTGCAAGGTCCCCAAAGACCACCAAGGAACCGATTCCGATGCAAACACACGAGGGTCGTTTATTCAAGCTTGAGCAGGGACTCTCAACTGTCACCGATGCAGCAGGTCAAGATTGAGAGCCCTGACTCTAAAACACCAGGGGTTTTTATAGAGGTTACAGCAAGGCGCGGGGTTTTGAAAAGGCGGGGGGTTTCAAATCACATGCAAATCACACAATTGGCTAGCATTTAGCAAGTTTTAAAAGTTTAAACCTAATTGGCTGGGCCTTGTGCGCTGAACTGCAAATGGCTGCTCAAGTCATCGAAAAGAACATCTGGGATACTGGGGTATTGGGGTAACTACTGATTAGCTGTTGCAGGTCATCGAGAAGAGCATCTGGGACATTGAGGCAGCTACGGATTAGCTGTCGCTAGGCTAGTTGCTAGGGGACTGCTGGACATTATCACAGGCAGGTGGCCAAAGTGCATCTTGTGGTTTTTCTTGGAACTAAAATTTATGTCCAGGCCACCTTTACTCTAAAATGGGGCCAAAATTTTAAAATGGAGTCATTCAGGTCTCACAGAAGCAAGTAGTCTAAGAGGAAAATAGGGCCTATGATTATGTAAGGAAGTTGATATATATATATATATATACACACACACACACACACACACACACGTGTGTGTGTGTGTGTGTGTGTGTGTGTGTGTGTAGTATCAAATCTGTAAGGGGGATAAAAGGCCATCAATCAGAAATAAAATAAGGAGTTAGTATCTTAAGGATGTTAGGGTTAGGTTGGCAAAGTGCAAGATTGTTTGAGGGGAAGGGATTGACATAGTGAGTATAAAAAAGGTGATGGAGCTGGCTGTGTGACTATGGGGCAGATAGGCCCCTTTACAGGCACTTAGACTAAATTGTAGGTCTGGGTCCCTTGAGTGCTTTCCCTTTCCTCTTCCACAACCATCTTAGGCTGCATTTCTTACTCCCAAGTTTTTCTTTTCCATCAGCGGCTTGTCCTGGCAATCTTGCCTTCACAGCTGGTCCTGATTTTTTTGTCTCAAAGTCCATCAATTCAGGCAGCCCTGCAGGTATTTCTCTTATCTTCCTGTGAGAGAATGTCTGTGGTGGTTGTGGGTAGGAGAAAGGAACAAACAAAATATTTTCTTGTGCATCTCACCTTCTAAAAATGGTGCCAGAAGGATGGCCTCAGATTAAATAGAGGCTTGAGTGAGGAGAAAAAAGACAAAGACACTGAGTGGGTCTTTAATCACAATGATCTTTCAAGCTGTGTTCTACACCTATCGTGGTCCATGGGATCAGCCTGACTCATCTGCCCTCCAGGACAAAGGAGTCAGGCTGCTGGCCAGATATGACCGTGATTGGCTTTGAACACTGAGAAAGGGGCAGGCACAAAGGAGGGTCAGACTAACCAAAATACCTTTGGTTACAAGTAAGGGAAGCCCAACTCCACCTAGCTGTACCTCTCAGGGTCTTACTTGCAATATCAGAAAACAACTTTGGCTTGCTTAATCAGCAGAGTTTTCCTAAAGGATATGGTAGGTAACTTACAAAATTTCTGTGAGACCAGAGAGTCTAAATCTCTTCTGTGGACTCTGCTTGCAATGGAGGCTGGAAAGCAAGTGAAGGCTTCTTCAGTGGAAGGAGAACGTGGGAAAGTCCTCAAACACAGAAAGGTTCTAGGCAGCCAATATGATAATATCTAGTCCACCAGCTTGAGTAAACAGGGAATTTATTTATTCACTTACCTGGGAAGTCCACTGGGATAATTTGGGTTCTGAAATGGCTGATCTGAGGATTCACGTGGTCACTCCAGTCTCCTTTCCCCATCTTTCAAAGATATTTTCCCCATATTGGTTTCATTCTTAGACAAGCTTTTTCCACAGTCACATTATAACTTTCACAAGCCCTTGGTTCTTTTGCTTTTTGGGCCTCTTCCTCCAAACAAAATTATTAAAAATTATGTTTTACAATTGCATTGGTATAAAAATGAATATAATCCAAGCCAGATTGTAATATTACTTTTTTTCTTCTGATTTTAACAGGAATTAAAGCACTTTCATGAGCTCACAGAGGTGGACTCTGTCCCTACTGCATCTAATAAGCCATCCCTGGTTCTTCCCACCTGATGGAGAAGTTGGCCAGTAACAAATTTTAACTCATAATCCTTATTCTATCTATACAGCTCATAATCCCAGGCAATGGGAGTCCTCAATTCTATTGTTCTGGTGTATATATTATTGCTTGGCAAGTTCCTTGGCAAGTCACTTGTGGAATGATGTGATCACAAGATGTGGGGATTTTCTCATCAGACCGGGCCATGTGTCCCCTTGGTCTGTAGTTGACACCCCTCGACATTGTGTGTATTGCAGAGGGAGTCTTGAAAATGAGAGATCCTGGTCATATGGGAAAGTAATTGCAGTTCACTCCATCACTGTGGTGAAGATACTGATGGCAGAGGAGAAGTCCACCAACAAAATGATCTGGTCTTACTAGGAGCTGGCTGAGTCAATTTGCAGGACTGATCTTCGCTTAGGTTGCCTCTGAGCACCAACTTGGAAAGTGCAAAGCACTTCTAGGTTGATAAGCTGTAAAGTGAACTCATTTGTTCACATGCCGCCAGCAATTAGGTATAAAATAACAGAACTAATGATCACTTTAGACTCTTAGACTTAAAATTTTAAGAATTTGGAGTCACTGGAACTTACATTCTAAATATCTTAATACTTCAGATTCTAAAAATCTCAAATCTCTCAAATAATAGAATTTTAGATTTTTTACTTCCTTTCCTTTAAAATCTTTTTTCTAAATTATAAAACTTTACAATCTTATACTATAGACCCCAAACCTGAGAATTTTAATATCTTATACTCTGAAAATGGTTTAAGAGAATAGGATACTTGAATCTTACCCTAAAAATCATGCCTTGGAAATCATGAGTATTTGAAGCAGAGATGCTGTGGCTCATATTCCAGGTCCCTTGGCCCAGGGCCTCTGAGCTGTCAGGGACTAAGTCAGGTAAAAACCTTACTTGGCACCTCAGACCTTGGCACCAGGGTGGCAGCGACTTCAGAGTCCCAGGGATCCATCTCTCTTCTGAGTATCCTATCCTGAACCTGACTGGCCTTTGCCCAGAATCCTCACACTCCTCCTAGTCCAGACCTTGCATTTACCATAGCCCCAGCCCATGGCATCTCACTTGGGGCTGTTTCTCCTCTTTTGGGGCTAGGATGCCTTCCCTGATGACCACTCATGTGAACAGGATCCAAAGCTGGGCAGATGTGCCAACAAGAGAAGGCAGTAGGCCTTTCCAGAGCTCTTCCCAGGGCCCTCTGAGCCTTGCGAAGGCAACGACTTTTCCTGTGAATATTGGCCCACTCGCAATTGACATGGAGTTAGAGCTCAGCCGTGGAGGAGGCCTCTAATAAGACAGAGAAATGCCAGTGAAATCTCACTAGGATCTTACAGCACGCCATAGGAGCAACTTCTTGATTTAGCCCTGATAGTATTTAGTATCACCCTAGTACTTCCTTCACATTGCTCAGGTCTGATCACCACTTCACCTTGGTGAGCATTAATTAAGAAGTTCAGGGATAGAAAAATTCCTTGGAAGTAGAGATTATCCAGGATAATCTACTGAAAAGAAAATGCAAAATACTATCTAGTCCTTAAGTTTTTCTGATAATCATTATTTTGCTGCAACCAGGTATCTTCATAATTATAGCCATGTATTTATATAAAATGCATGTATATTTATTTTATATATAAGAAGGATTTGGGACTTTAGAAATTGAAAACAATGTGAAATAGGACAAACTGTAACAAAAATTAATGTAGAGGGAGGGAAAAGAGCAACAGATATTTTTAGGCACTTGAAAAAGAGAGATACAAAGATGAGAAAGATGCTCTGAGTTCCCGTCAGGCAAGACAAACAGAATCTGACTAGGTATGAAGTATTTCACTACCTAGCAAAAGAAAGGTCAATAGTTTACTTTTGGCTTCTTTTTCTTCCACTACATTAAAAAAGAAAGTTATAAGGCAAGCTTGATACTGTATTATAGTATAGTACCAATACTATAATGAGCACTATATTTAACTTGTGGTTGGTTCTGCACAACATTATTAAAAGCCAATAGTTACTGAATACTTACAAATGTGCTTATTTGTGTTAGAAATCCAAATCCATGGGCCCACACAAAATCTACAGAGAGAAAAATCAGGATGAAGCCCAGAATCCTGTTTTAACAAGCCTCAGTATGATTTCCACACACACTGAAGATTAAGAACCACAGATGGAGAGGACTGGAGAACGAGGGGAGGGATGGGAAGCTTGGGATTCCGTGTCACTGTGAATCACATTCCAAGAGCCTTTGGAGGAAAACTGACCCTTAAGTGTGTTTTATTGAGGGAGTACTAATCTGCTCCCTGTTCTTCCTGTGAAGTTAAGGAAGCAGCATTTAGTGAGCATATGTAGCTTGATAGGAAAAAAAGAAAAATATGGACCTCAGCCAGGAGACCTGGGCTGTAGCTCCAGTTTTTCTTTAATTTACTCTGAAGCCTTAGGAAATCTGTGTTCTCTGTCTTTGGGCCCGAGTATATCTATTTGTGAAACATAAGATCTGATGAGATAGTTGTTCAGAAAGGGGAGGAAACTAATGCTGAGTGACACTTTGTGCCAGGGGCTGATGGATTCATTAAGCCACTACTGGGTGCCAGGCCCTAGGAGAGGTTTTGGGATACAGGCATGAGAAAGTCAGGCCCAGCTCCTGTCCTCTGCTGGCTTCATAGAAGACATGCAAGTAATAAAGTCATAATAACTCAGTCTGTAGGGTCACAGTGTGAAACCTCTATACTAGCTAGAAACTAGTTTTCTTTTTTAGCATAATAACTAAAAAACAGCTTTTAAAAGACTTTCATAATAGAATATAAATAATAGTTTATAGCGCTGAAAATTGCTATAATTTTTGTTTCAAAAATTAAAATCCTGAATGAAAGACATAAAAAGACTTGAATAACTAGAGACCTATATCAAATAAGTGAAGGGGTATATAATAGAATCTCCCCAAATTATTGGTAGATTTTTGAGGGAGCTTACTAACTTATTCCAAAATTTAAATAGAAGAAAAAGACAAGTAGGTATCTAGGTCAACTTGGAAGTATATGAAAGGATTGAAGGGGCTTCCTGTGTCCAGTAAGAAAAAAGACATATTGAAAACTATAATAATAAAACAATATGGTTCTGGCATAGCAATAGACAAATTGATAATAGAATAAAATGGGTAGCTTGGAATCAGGCAAGGTGAATAGGAATTTGACATTGGTAAAGATGGTACTATAAAACAACTAGGAAGAACAGATTCTTAAAGGTTAGATTTGAAAAAAATGGCTTCCAATATGAAGAAAAGAAAGAGGAATTCCTTCTTTATGCTTTAAACAGAAACTCTATATGAATTCAAGACATAAATGTGGGAAATGAAACTAGGAAGCTAATGAAAGAAATGTTCAAAAATAACTTTGCGATGTATGTGGAAGGAAAAGCTAAAAGGCTTTAGATCATAATGTGAACAACATGATGCCTTTGACTATATCAAATTAAGGATTTCTACTCAAAGGAGAGATTACAAACTGAGAAAGCATGTTTGCAATATATAAAAGTGACAAGAAACAGATATATGGAAGTCCTGCAAAGCAATAAAATAAGAAATCCAAAGGCATGAGTGAAGTTCCTCAATAAGCAATTCACATAAGGGTATGTGCTAGTGGTTAATAAGTGTATAAAAAGGTGTTCGTATTTATTACTAATCTGAAATATGCAAATTAAACAGAATGTGGTAGCTTTTCTAGCCCGATAAGAATGGCAAAAATCAGAAAGTTGCATAATAGCAAATTTTGATGAGGATGTGAAAAAATGAGATCCATATAGTCCATTACTGCTCAGAGTGTAAATAACACAACCATTTTGGGAAACAGTCTGAGGCACAAACTGTTTATTTGCAGTAATTACATTCTATAAAGTTATTGCAGACACTGAGTGACTAGTGAATCATCGCTCTAGGGGAAATACTGGGTTAGCTTTCTGCAAGCCTGTAGCTATAACACTTTTGTTAGTTAAGCATACATAACCTGTTTTACATATGTTCCTATTTAAAGACATCTTATTTAATGTGTATTATTGATTCATTGACATTGAACTCACAGCCAACAGCACAATAACATACTTGAATGAAGCTAACATACATATTCTCTTCATAAGGCACATTGAAGCCCACTTGCACTTAGGAACCTTAAACAGTACTTTGCGCTGGGTGTGGAATACGTTTTAAACAGTGAAATCACCACAAAAGAGCACTAAAATGCAAAAAAAGCATCTCTAAATAAACTACTGAAAAGACACTCATTTACAGTATGAGAGCTGAAACATGAAGGCAGAGCATTGTCTTGTTTAAAGAATGGCCCTGAAAGCCTCGTGAGGATTGATACTGAGGTTACTGAGGTTATTGATACTGAGTACGTGAACTTGCATATATGGGCTCCACAAATAATGTTTATTTTTAGTTCAAGGTCATGCAAACCCTATGACCAAGCTATTTCATTGTTTGGTATATTCATATATTCCAGGGGAAGTCCTCCATGGTCCCATAAGGGGATATATACAAAGTTATTCATTAGGACAATGTGATGGCAAAATATTAGAATGCAATTTAGATACCCTCCACCAGGGAAAAGTAAATTGTGATGAAAGCATCCCACAGATATGCATCAGTTGAAACCCATGAAACTAGATGAATAAATAGCAACACAGAATTAAAGCACAGAACTGGATGAAAAAGGTAATACATAGGGTCTAACAAGTTTTTTATGTAAATTAAAAGTACACATATATGTATTAACAAAATAACACTACACATTTTACTTACAGTTTTGAACATATATCTAGCACATTAGAATGCTGAAGTGAAAAGGAGAATTGAAAGGAAAATAGGTAAAACAAGCTAAGTAGGGGTCAGCACAGGCTAATGAAATCACTGTGCTCTGAGTGCTCGTCTCCTAAGGCTGAAAAAAGAAAAAAAAAGCCATGATGGGGGAATCATAAAGTGCTCAGGGGCACATCAAATGGAATCTAGCCATGTTCAGGGTGACTTGCCAGGGCAGATTCCCTGAGGAAGGTCATACTTCAGGAAAAGCCCAGCTTGACTTAAGCAGGGAGGAAGAGGGCTTCAGGAAGACCAAGTCTGTCAACTGGTTAAGTGACAACTAGGCATGTTTGAGAAGCCTTTACTTCAGATTTGCGTTGCAAGAGTCAGAGGGACTTGGTACCAGATCTAAGTCACATCTAGGATTGTAGATTTGTGACCAGACCTGTAGATCAGTGGCCACATTAAGGACTGGAGGGTAGGCACAGGGCACAAAGGCCAGTCGAGGGACTGCAGTGCTCTTCCAGGAGAGGGAAGTTGGGGGTAAAGAGGCCTGGACTGAGGGAGAGAGGAGAAAGATGACACTATCAGGATGTTGGAAGCTTTACCACCTCTACCTGGTATTCATGGGTGAAACCACTCTCCTGAGGGCCCCGGGGCTTCACATACCTGCCAGCCCAGCCTTCTTTTCCAGGCAAATTGCTCCACTGATTCTTTTTCATTTATTGAGTTGACAAGTAAATATGTATATATTTGTTATATATAAAACACGATATTTTGAAATGTGTATACATTGTGGAAGGACTGAATTTAGCTAATTAACATATATAACCTCTTTTTTGCTGAGAACACTTAAAATCTTTTCTCTTTGGCAATTTCAAAAATGGAATATATTGTTATTATTACCATTTTATATAATAGGTCTCCTGAACTTATTCCTGCTGCCTAATTGAAATTTTGTATCCTTTGGCTGGTTTCTTCCCAATCCCTGCTACTCCAGTAACTTCCTGTAGTTCTTAGGTCTCTGTGTTAAACAATACGTTTGAACATCGTTTCTCTCCCTCTGGCCACAGTTACTTGGTGCAGAAGTGAGAATGTGGCAAAAGAACAGCGAGACTCAATGACCTATGGCCATTAAAAATTTTTTTAAAAACTTGGTAAAATATACATAACATAATATTTACCAGTTAACCTCTTTAAAGTGTACAATTCAGCGGCATTAAGAACATTCTCAATGTTTTCCAACCATTACCATTTCCAGAACTTTCTCATTATCCTGAATAGAAACTCTGTACTCGTAAAACAACAACTTCGCATTATCCACATCCCCAGCTTCTAGTAACCTTTGTTCCGCACTCTGTCTCTATGAATTTCACTATTCTGGGTGCCTCATAGAAGTGAAATTATACAATATTTGTCGATTTGTGTCTGGCTTATTTCATTTGGCATGAACTTTAAAGTTCATCTACATGCATATATAAGAGTATCATTCTTCCTTTTTATGGCTGAATAGTATTACACTGTGTATATATACCATTTTCATCTAACAGTGAACACTTAGGTTCTCTTCACTATTGTGAATATGAACATTGATAAATAAGTATCTCTCCAGGGTCCTGCTTTCTATTCTTTTAGATATATACTCAAAAGTGAAATTGTTGGATCGTATGGTAATTCTGTTTAATTTTTTGAGGAACTGTCACACTGTCTTCCATAATGGCCACAGCATTTTATATTCCTATTAACAGTGCCCCAAAGTTCCATTTTTTTCCACCCTCTCACCAACACTTAGTGTATATGTGTGTGTGTGTGTGTGTATTAAACAGTCCTAATGGTTGTAATGAGGTATCTCATTGTGGCTTAGATTTGCATCTCTAACATCTCATGATAGTGAGCATCTATTCTTGTGCTTATTGGCCATTTGTATATTTTCTTCTCTTCAAGTCCTTTATTTTTAAATTGAACTGTTTGTATTTTTGTTGTTGAGTTGTAGGAATTCTTTATATATTCTGGATATTAATTCCTTATTAGATAAGTAAGTGATTAGGAAATATTTTTTCCCATTCTGTGATTGTCTTTTCACCCTCTTGAAAGTGTTCTTCAGTGCACAAAATTTGGAAAGGTAAGTTCATAAAACCATTATAGTGTGTCCTCTTTAACTTATCTGCTGGATCTGACACCACGTAACTTCTGGCTCTTCCACAAAGTCAGAATGATCATGAAAAGTGAACATTTTGAATTGATTCAGGATATCAAGACAGCCATGGCAATGCAACTAAAGATACTCAAGAAAGAAGACTTCCAGAACTGCTTTAGAAAGTGGCAAGAATGATGGGATAAATATGCTCAAAGTCAGGAGGAGTATTTTGAGGTGGATTAATAACAATGTGTCTTTTACTGTAATAATTTTAAAACGTTTAAATACCCACTGTATTTTAAAATCAAACCTCATACTGCTGATAAGAAGAAACTTCTCTCTTTTGCTTCACAATGTCATGAATAAGGAAACTACAGAGCGCTGAAAATTAAAAGAATTGAATGCCTTTTGACCAAACAGGTATCCTAATGGACACACTTGGTGGAGCATAAGCTGAGTGGGGAGTATGCTAGGTTTTTAAGACACCATCAAGGTCCGGATAGCTGAGGTAAATCCCCTGTGGGGCTGGCACTGAAATATTGGTGGTAACAGGAAATTTTCAGGCAGCTAAGAGTGAGACAGCACTTTCAGTTTTTCCTTTGCAGTTTGCTTCTATGCAGCTATTTCTATAAAAAGGGCAAGAGCAATTCATATCTACCTTCCAGAGGGATTTTCAGAAATTGAAAGAATAGATTCAAGAGAAATGACTAAATTTCTTTTTATCAAACTCTTGGAGGACTTGAGAATCAAATTGTTTGAATGAATGGTAATGTGATCCTAATTATACTTATAGTCTTGTAAAATTTAGGATGTACAGCTCAAAAACACTTTGTCTACGAATCCAGGAAATTTATATTATTTGATTACAATGGAAAACTATCTAGAACTACACTTTGAGAATTATTCTTCTACCTGGCTGCCTGAATTTTTCCATATTTCCCTCTAGTGTTGTCAGTGTTTATGAGAGAAGATCAGATTGCCTCTTTGAATTAGGGATTCCTATAATTCTTTATCTCCTGGGGCATGTCATTTTGATGATGGCTGCTTTGACATCCTTGTTCCTCAGCGTGTAGATAAGAGGGTTCAGCACTGGTGTGAGAATAGCATATATCACATTGCCCATGATGTGGAAGTCGAGGGGCAGGTCAGCCCTGTAGGCCACATAGGCTATGGCAATGGATGAGTAGTAGGTACCTACCACCAGGAGGTGGGAGCTGCAAGTGGAGAAGGCCTTTGAACGTCCTTCATGGGAGTTGATGCAAAGCACTGAGGTCAGAATGTGAGCATAGGAAAGAAGCACCAGGAAGAGGGGGAAGAAGGACACCACCATGGCAATGCAGAAGCCCATGAGGGTCTGGGGGCTAGTGTCAGAGCAGGAAGCCTGGACAACAGCCAGATGGTCACAGAAGCAGTGGTAGATGTAGGCAATGTTGTCAAATGCCATCTGAGAAGTTTGTACCACTGCTGGGATGGGCAGGAGGAGGGCAGTGAGCCAGGCACTGGCTGCCAGTGCAGTATTGGTCTGTGGAGTCATGTGAATAGGGTAATGAAGTGGGCGGCAGATGGCTATATAGCGGTCATAGGCCATCACCACCAGGATGAAGGCTTCAGAGCAGGAGAAGCTATGGAACAGATACATCTGCAGGAAACAGGCAGGGAAGCTGAGGAAGTGGTCCTCAAACAGGAATAGGGAAAGCATCTTGGGGACTGTGGTTGTGGTGAAAAAGATGTCTAATGCTGAGAGGTTAATTAGGAAGAAGTACATGGGCTTGTGGAGGCTGGGCTCTGCTACCACGGACACCAGGATCAAGATGTTACCCACAAGGATGAGCAGATAAAGAAGGAGAAAGATGAAGAAGATAGGAAGGAAGAGGTAAGTTGGCAGAGAGGGAATGCCTGTAAGGTAGAAGGTGGTTGGGGATTCTTCTGATCCATTACATGTTGTGGTCTCCATTGTGGGTTAAAACTGAATGTTCAGGAGATGGGTAGTAGAACATCTGGAAAGCAGGCTCATCTGGAAACAGAACAACCAGAGTTTAGAATGATAATTACATAATGATCACTACATAATTAAAATAACAATGTTGATTTACAAGCAATTCTAAAGGACTGATAACAGGATCTGTCTAACCCCCAAATTCACCATCCTACCCTCAAATTTCCTTTCCTTTAAAAATCAATTGTAAAGAAAGTATCTACAATATACAAACTATGTGTTATTTATTGAGCATATAGTAGACAAGATGAATGAAATGAAGAAAGTTTCTAATGCCAAGGGGCTGAAATTCTAGTGGTAAAAAAAAGACAGTAAGAAATGAATCATAATTATTTAATTGAAATTGTGTTAAGTGCTACGGAGGATCTTCTGTGAGTCCTTCTTTCCATGTGCCATATTGTCCTTTTGGAGATATCAGATCTTAAATTTTCTGTCTTTTTTGGATATGTTCAAGTTTTTAAAAAATGACATCTTTGTCACCATGTAGCTAGGGAGGGCTGATTACTCCAAGGCTTACTACAGCATTCTGCCTTCCTTCTCTAATAATTAATCAGGGACTGGTTCCTTTCTCTCATTTGTTTGGTACAGTGGTTCTGCTGTCTCCATCACAGTTGAATACTCTGTACCCCGTCTCTACATGTGGGGCTCTTTGTCATCATTACAGTAAAGGGAGTGACATTGAAAATGTTTGTGGCAGAAAGAATCATTCCTGACAGGAATCCTATTAATGGCCTCTTCCCATGGTTCTGCAGCAAGAGAATCCAGCACAGTGTCTATGTGATTCCATTCAGTGCCCTCCCTTGTGCTCCTGCAGTTCAGCACATGCCCCTCTGTGACCACAGCTGCCCACTCCCTGTAGGCTCCTTTGTCCCCAATTCAGGTGTCCTGGTTTTCTGGGAAGGCTTGGGAGGCACTGTTGATGGAGATAAACTGCATATCAGCTCTAAAGCAAAAGAACCCCTCCTAGAGGAATCGGAAGTGAAATTTCAAGCCACAGCTTGGGGTTTTGAGCTGAAAGAAAGTACTAATTCACTGTGATTTTTAGGCTTGTCCTTTGGCCTATGTGACCATCAGAGTAAGTCTGTGATAATATTGGTATTAGGGCTTCTTTAATCCCGATGATTCCATGAGCAGTTTCCCCTTATTATCTGTAGACTCACTTCTAATTTCCCACTCTTCCAAAAAAAAATCCATGCAAAAACCAGCTTAATAAAATCAATTAGTCAAACAAACAAACAAAAATCCCCAGACAAACACTGTCTCTAGGCCAGAAATGGCGCATGTGAAGGGCAGGATTTTGCTAAGTGCCACAACTGGCTGGCAGCACAGCCAGGATGAGCCCTTTCTTCTATGCATCCTTCCTGGAGAATACAGAAGTTCAGGTTTTCAAGGGGAAAATATTAGGACAAATGTGTCTATTTCCCATTTTCCTTGTCCATTGATAATATCAGACAAAAATAAATTTCAAATTTTTATCTGGGTCTCTATATGGTAGATACTAAATTGGTGTCTGCAAATGAAAGTGCTTCCTTGAAAAAAACTTTTCAAGAACTTAAAAAAGACAGACTGCTTTGTTCCAACTGAGAAGGTATCCCTCAGCCAGAAGCCATCCCAACAGATGCAGTACCCAGCATTTCCTCACACTCATATAGATGCAAATCTCACTGCCCTGAATGCTGGGCTTAGAGAGACCATCAAGCACCACTACTCCCAGGTAAGGCTGAGTTTGGGGTAGGGTCTGGAAGGACAGGCACTCAGAGGGTCTAAACCAACGAGGCCCTCACAGGCCACCAGTATATCTGCCCTCCCTTCCTCCTCTGTCCACTGCTTTATAGATGGAAACACAGATGCTGAGAGCCTGCTGGAGGGATGTCTTGTGACTTTTCATAGCCTGGTGGTCATGGACTATGTAACAAGCTGCCCAGGCTTGGGACACCAGCAAAGCAGGGCCACCAAAACTAATTTCAGAAAGTATTTAACATTTACTATTCCAAAGCAATAGTTTATTATAGAAAACATCAGAATTTGCTGAACTCCCTCAGTCTTATTTCATAGGCTCGGATGGTTATCATCTGAATTATATATGCCTCTAAGTAATGCAGCTTTGTGTTTAGGGCCAACATAACACAGTTTTCCAGTACTCACAACTTGCCCCAGCAGGTCTTCTCCGTAGGGATTGTCTGGGAGCTGGTTATAGTATTAAGGAGAGAAAAGGACAGAAAAACTAGTTTCCTGAAAGTACAAACTGTATTGTATGCAACTCATCTTTTCTCATCACATAGCCCAGGAAGGGAGAGGTTATACCTCTTCAACAAATGAAACTGAGGGACAGACAAAGGAGCAGGGCCTTGTCATAAGCCATGGCTTCAGAAGGATGAGGTAGAGGTAGCTCCTAGAGAGCTACCTCTCCTGCTGCCAAAGACTGAGACCCATCTGTCAACCAAGACTGCTGGTTCTTAGAGAAGCCCTGCCACACCCTTCCTGTGACTTTGAGACCCTGAGACTACCTCCTTTTTTATGGTGAGGGGATTGATGAAAAACATTTGAAGGGTTTAAAATTCAACAAATCATTTTTGCATGTCCCCCCTGATTTGGGAAGAATGGGAGACCCAGAGTTGGATGACATGTGGTCCATATGCCGAGGGGAGAGAGAGGAGGCTCTTAGTGAGCTCCTATGCAGGTCCCATTCTCTAGCTTCATTATGACTTAGGCACAATAGTGGTTAAGTTGGAAGTTTGAAAGGACTGTATTCCTGTCCCTGTTCCACTTGCAGCTTTGTGCCCTTGAGTAAGTCACTTCTTTTCTCATTGACCCTTATTCCCCTTACCTGTGAACTTGTAGGATTTTCTTTCAGGAGAGAACGCTTAGAGAGTGCTACAAAGAGCCTGGAACTTGTCAGAGCTCAGCATTTGCTAGTTTCTGCTGTCTTCAGCTTTGTCTTTTTCTGGGAAGGCCTTGGCCAAGATGATTTGAATTCCACCTGTGAGCACACTGCCCTGCCCTGACCGGTCAGGGCATATGACTGAAGCTCTCCCAGCTCATGCATGCAGAGCCATCCTGGATTCTGGGTGCTTGCTTCTGTGGACAGCCAATCTGTCTTCTGATCTGTGGCCCACATTTATAGCACCTGGATTCCTGTTTCTGTCTCTCTATCCCAGCTTTCTCTGCTACCTCAAGGCACTCCATTCCCAAAATCACTCACCTGTTGAGCCTGGTCCACACTGGGGTCTCCTACATTTCTTCAGGGGAGACCTTGGTGGATGTAGCAGGTTCAGGCTGAGCCATGGCCCATTAAACCCTGAGGCTCTTCCTTTCAAGCAGTCTCTTGAGGAACTTTCTCTCTAGACAGTGCTCCCCTGGCACCATACCCACTATCCCTCAAGGCTCATTCTATGACATCTCCTGTGGCACCTATGTGAGAGGAGGGAGGTAAGATTTGTTCCTGTGCTTTGCTGATAATGAGGAGATCCTTGTTAACATCCTCAAGGACCCAGAGGTTTACGCTAATGATGTAGCCTTCGTTCTAATCATCCTATCTGATCCTTGCAATCTCAGAAGACACAGGAAATAACAACAGGGTATACAGGAAGTCCAAGAGAAGGAAAATAATGTCTAGGAAGTGAAATAACATTCCCATTTGAACCCTGGTAGCTAGAGGCAGAGGTACTATTCAGACACAGGGCTCTATTCCCTGCCCAGTGCCTTGGCCACTACACCAGGAGGACATAGTAGTCAAGAGGATGGGATCTTGGGCTACAACATATATATAATCCTCCTGTAGTGTTTTCTTGGTTTTCTATTAACTTTTATAGTTGCACACAGATATACTAATATGTTCTCCAGAGAAGGCTCTGGTTTCACAAGTAGTTCTCCTCCCTCCCTGTTTCATTGTTCTACTCAGTTCTATTAGTGGTACCTTTCTTTGCTTTCATTGATCTAGGAGGCCCCAAAGTTTTGGTGGTATTTTCAGCTTCTGGTCAGCTAAATGATTATTCCACTCCTGGTAGATTTACTCTATTATTCAGAATTAAAATCCATAAATCAGTAGAATTTAACTTTGAGCAAAGAGAAGCAAATACTTTGGACCACTGTATAATCTTCCCAGACAAGAAATTGTTCTGTTTTGCTTGCTGGTTAAGAGCATGTATAACTATTTGTAAGGTTGTGCATATCAACTCACAGGACTTATACCCTGTGAGGTATTGTCATCCCACCAGCATCTAAAACTTAGTTTTCAATAGATTATTCCTCCATTCCTTCAAGCTAGCTGCTTTGAGAGATGTGGGTTACATTGTAAGCTCAGTGACTCCTAAGCACATGAAACTCAGTGCTTCTCTTCTTTTTGCTATAAATTGAACTTCTTTGTCAAAAGCAAGGTCATATAGGATATTATCATGGTGAATAAGGTATTAAATACACACAGAGTGATATTTATAGAAACATTGGGAGCACAAAAGCCAAATTCATGTCTAGGAAAGATTTCTATTCGAACAAAAACAAACTAGTGCTCCCTAGATGAGGAATAAGATCCAGTGTAACTAACCTACCACCTATATCAGGCCAGTTTCCTTGAGTAATGAACTGTATCACAGATGCAGTGTTGGTCTTTGTTGATGACACATTGGGTACTTAGGAGAAGTTAAACTCGATTAGCTCTGATGAACCTGTGTGCAACCTCCATTCATGCCACCATGGCTTCCCTTTTTTCATGAATCTACTGAGCAAACACTGAATGGTCTGGGAAAGAAATACTTGGAATGGATCATCTGGTCTACCTGATTTTGCCTGCTCTTGCTGATTTTGGAGACCTTTTTCTATCATAAATACCTTTGGTAAATAGTCACATGTAGCATAAAAATCTTTACAATTTGTACCCATTACAAAAACACCTTACTTGTTTTCCAGAACTGTTCTCAACCAGTCCTCTTATCTTGTTCTTTCAAAGTTCTTGACTATCCTAGTGACACCATTAGCCATTGCCCATATACTGGCATTGATCCATACCTATTTCCATTTCACATTTAGGAGAGATAAACTTAGCAGGTGAAAAACAATATATACTGCCATAGGTTCTGCCCATTGGTATCATTTACTTTGTTGGTGATCCTTCAGCATCCCACCAAATGGGACTACAATGTAGAAACTGTCTCCTCTTGGGTGGTCCCAGCATATTTTTAAAAAGTACTTATAATTTCAGGCTTGAATTTTTTTCTTCTGAAGGGAATCAATTATTGGGGACTCCCCAGAAGGCTGTTACAGTTGAGGGAAATATGTCAGTGCAGCAGGACTGGATGTGACTGAAATCTGAACCACCTGCTTATGAAACTTACTAGTGTCTTTAGGATCAGCTTGAGGTTAACATAACATTTATTACTTCCACTTTATGATGGAATGTTTTCATACAGTGTCTACTTTGTATTTTGTATTTTGTTCAAATTAATAACCACGTCACAAGGGATGGCTAGGGACCCACATTAACTTACTGTTCCCTGGTCAGGCTGTTAGACTGTACCAGGGCCATGAACTGTTTCTCAAAAAGAGAAGAGTTATCTACACAAAAAAATATTGGTTTGCTGTAAAATTGAAGGGGATTATGATTTTTATATCAAAAGTATGGGTCATTTCAAATATTCAAGACACTTCCTATGACTGAATAGCTTGTTTGGGATTAAACTTTATTCCAAAAACAATTACAGCAGCTGGTCAAAATATGTAAAACAACTATTTTAAGGCTTCTCTGAGCAGTTCATTTCAGGTCTTGAAGGACTGCAAGAATTGAAAGAAGGGAAGTCTTGGGGGTTGATTTTCATAACCCCAGCATTTTTTGATATATGTTTGAAATGCACAATAAATACATTCATCATGGTGAATTGATTCATATACACGTCACATTTTGATCCTTTTTACTTTCTCTTCCCCTCCCCTCCATCCAGTCTCCCCCAACTTCAGATTCCCTTCCCATTTCCACAAAGTCTATCTCTCTGTTTCCTATCATCTATCTTTTAATTTGCTCTTTAAATTATTTACACTTTAGGCTTCTCATATAAGTGAAACCATGGATAATTAAACTTCTGTGTTTGATTTATTTCACTTAGCATTATGGTCTCAAGGTGCAACCATTTTCATACAAACTACTGAAATTTATCCTTCTTAATGATAGAGTAGTACTCCATTGTGTGTAAATACAATATTTTATTTATCTATTTATCCATTGATGGGCATATAGGCTGATTCCCAGACTTGCTATTATGAATTGTGCTACTATTAACATGGGTATGCATGTATCACTGTAATATGATGGCTTTAACTCTTTAAGAAAGATACCCAAAAGATATTTAGCTGGGTCAAATAAATTTCTATTTTTAGTTTTTCAAGAAATCTCCATATTGGTGTAAAATAATGGTTGCATTAGTTTAAATTCCAACCAACAATATAACAGGGTTCTTTTCCCCTCACAACCTCACCAACATTTCTTGTTTTTTGAGTTTGTGATGATGGTCATTCTTTCTGGAGTAAGATGGGATCTCAGTGATCTTTTGATCTGGATTTCTGTAATGGTCAAAGATGCTGAACATTTTTTCATGTACTCATTGGCCATTTGAACTTCTTCCGAGAAGTATATATTCATGTCAAATGTCCATTTTTTGATTTTAAAAAATGTTTTACCCCAGCTTTTTACCTGAAACATTTTCCAACTTGCAGAATAGGAGAATAGAGTTCAATTAGAAAACAGAAGTCCTGGTGGGCCGGGGATTTAGCTCAGTGGTTCCACCGCCTGCCTCAAAAGCACAAGGTCCCGAGTTTGATCCCTGGTACCAAAAAAAAAAAAAAAAAAAAAAAGAAAGCAGAAGTCCTGATAGGCTGAGGAGACAAAAATTTGAGTTTGGGTTATCTAGGTGACTAGAACCTAAGAGTTAAATTCCTGAAGAGGAGCATAGTGCAGAGGACACCAGCATTGTGTATAAATTCTCTTCAGGTGGTTGGCCAACTCCTAAGTTATGTAAACACAGAGAAAAACTTAAACCCAAAAGAATGCAGAAGCTGGAGGCTAAAGAGCTGCAGAATGGTTTTCACAGCCTACGATGTCGATGAGTTAGCAGTTGAAGTTTAGTGTTCCCTAAATGGAAATTCTCAGTTGAGACCCATGAAATGCCAGGCTCTAGGAATTAGGGTTAAAGGTAAAAGCTAAAACCAAGCCACAACATGGATAATCCAATGTTCTTCTGGAAGAACGCTCCCTTTACAAGGAATATAGATTATCTAGAGCTTTAAAGTATTTAAATTTTAAGGCATTTGTACATGGTAATCTAGGGATGACAGCTAGGAGGGAACAGAAATTAATGAAATTGTATTCCTAAAAAAAGGAATACAAAGAATCGATGAATTGAAGAGCTGGTTCTTCATAAGCCCTTAGCAATCTTACCTCCAAAAAAGGAAAGAAAAGGCCCATATCAATGCAATCACAATGAAAAAATGAACAGCAGACACTACTCAAATCCAGAAAGTTACTAGTAACTACTATGAAATCTTGTACTTCAACAAATTGGAGAATTTATAAGAAATGGACAGCTTCCTAGACACATATGACTTACTAAAACTGAACCAAGAAGATATAAAAGCCCTGAGTAATCCAATAATAGGCAATGAAATTGAAGCAGTAATAAAAAACTACCAACTAATAAAATCCCAGAAACCCAATGGATTCTCCACTGAATTCCACAAGAACTTCGGGAAAGATCTGGCACTAGTACTTCTAAACCTCTTTAATAAAATTGAAAGAAAAGGAATACTTTCAAATTCATTCCTGGAAGTTAGCCTTACCTTGGTTCCCAAACCAGATAAGGACCTAACTAAAAAGCAAAGCTATAGGCCAAATCTTTGATGAACATAGATGCAAAAATCCTCAACAAGATACTGGAATATAGAATGGAACAAATCATCAAAAAGATCATACATTATGATCAAATAAACTTTATCCCAGGAATGTAAGGATGGTTCAACATACACAAATCAACAAATATGTACATCACCTAAAGGGAAGCAGGAACAAAAGTTACACAATCCTCTCAAAAAAGGCAGAAAAAGCCTTTGACAAAAACCAACGTCATTTCGTGCTAAAAACCCTGAAAAAAATAGGTATAGAAAGACCTTATTGCAATCTGATAAAAGCCATTTATGACAAACCTACCACCAACATCATATTAAGTGGGGAAAAGCTGAGAACTTTCCCTCTAAAATCAAGAACAAGACAAGGATGTTCACTATCACTACTCCTGTTCAATGCATACTTGAAACTTTAGTCAGAGGAATAAGGCAAGAGAAAGAAATAGAATGGATACATACAGGAAAGGAAGAAATCAAACTATCCTCATTCATAAGAGACATGATCCTTTACATAGAACACCCAAAAATTTTCATCAAAAGACTCCTAGAGCTAATAAACAGATTCAGCATGATAGCAGGATATAAAATAAAAAGACAAAAATAAGTAGCATTCCTGTCCACTAATAATGAACCAACTGAGAAATAAATTAGGAAAACAATACCAGTCATAGAAGCCTCAAGTAAAATTACTTAGGAATCAATTTAACCAAGGAAGTGAAAGAGCTCTATTATAAAAACTACAATGCTCAAAATAAGGAGATCAAAGAGAACATTGGGAAATGGAAAGATGTCCCTTGTTCTTGGGTAGGAAAAATCAATATTATCAAAATGGTCATTCCTCACAAAACTAGAAAAAACAATTCTAAAATTTATATGGAACCAGAAGAGACCTAGAATACCAAAAGTAATTTTGAGCAACAACAGTAAAACAGGAGGCATCACAATCCTGGATTTCAAGCTATATTAAAAAGCTACAATGATAAAAACAGCATGGTACTGACACAAAAACAGATATGTGGATCAGTGGGACAGATCAGAAGATGTGGAAAAAACCCCAGGCACATTCAATCATTAGATATTTGACAAAGGAGCCAAAGCATATCCTGGAGGAAAGATAGTCTGCTTATCAAACAGTGCTAGGGAACTGCTTACACACATGGATAAGGTTGAAACTAGACCCACATCTATCACCTTGTACTAAGTACAAGATTTCTTATAGAACTCTAACTGCACAAGAAATAACATCAAGAATCAACAAATGGGATTATATCAAATTAAAATGCTTCTTTTTTGTATTAAATTCTTTTATTGGTACATTGTAGGTATACAACACAATTACATTTCTCATTGGGAATTGTACCTTTATATAATGCATCGTGGTTCTTATTTTTTCCCCATTCCTAGCCCTCCCTTCATGCCCTCCACCCTTCTCTATTTACAAAGACTTTATTTCCATTTCTCATCATTTTTCCTTTCCCTTCTTTCCTTTCCCCTGCCCCTCCCACTACCCCTACCCCTTTGGACCTTTTCTTCCTAGTTTGCATTATCGAATATTCATTCTAATCATTGGTACATTTTAGGTATACAATATAATGACATTCATCATTGGAAATTTGTACCTTTACATAGTCTCTCTTGGTTCTTATTTTTCACCCTTGCCCAGCCCTCCCTTCGACCCCTCCATGCCTCCCTATTGACAAAGATTTTGTTCCTATTTTTCCATCTTCTCATATTAATCCCATTCCTTTCTATCCTTTCCCCTAGCCCTACCACTTCCTTCCCCTTTGCCCCTTTTCTTCCTATTTCACATTACCTATTATACATTTAGTCCCTATTTACACTTTCAGTTTCTCACACCAGAGAAACTATTAGGTATTTACACATGTGTGTCCTATTTATTTCACTTAAGAGTATCGCCTCAATGTGCATCCACTTAGCTATAAATGTCTCTAATTTCTCATTTTTTATGGCTGAGTAATACTCCATTTTATAAAAAAACCACATTTTCTTTATCCAGTCTCCAATTGATGGGAATTTGGGCTGTTTCCAAGTTTTAGCTATTACAAACTGTGCTGCTATGAACATGGGCACACATATATCACTGTGGTATGATTCTTTTAATTCTTTGTGGAAGATCCCCAGCAGGGGAATAGCGGGGTCAAATGGCACTTCCAGTCCTAGTTCTTTGAGGTATCTCCATACTGATTTCCACAGTGCTTGCACCAGTCTACACTCCCACCAGCAGTGGAGCAGGGATCCTCTTTCCCCACAGCCCCGCCAGCATTTGTTATTGGTTGATTTCATGATAGCAGCCATTCTTTCTGGAGTGAAGTGGAATCTCAGCGTTGTTTTCATTTGCATCTCTCGAATGACCAGTGACGTTGAGCATTTTTTCATGTATTTATTTGCTCTTTCTACTTCTTTGTGTGAGAAATGTCTGTTCATTTCAGATGCCCATTTTTGGATTGGGTCTTTAAATTTGGGAGGTCTGATCTTTTTAAGTTCTTTATAGATTTCACATAGTAGACCTTTGTCTGAGGAAGAGCAGGTGAAGATTTTTTCCCACATTGTGGGTTGTCTCTTCACACTGCTGGTGGTTTCTCTTGCTGTGCAGAAGCTTTTTAATAAGAAGAGATCCCATTTGTTGATTGTTTGTGCTAGTTCATGGGCAACTGAGGTTTTGTTCATAAAATCTTTTCCTACACTGATGTCTTCAAGGGTTCTACCTAACCTCTGTTCCAACTGGTTCAGAGTTTCTATTTTAATATTTAGATCTTCAATCCATTTTGATTTTAGTTTAGTGCATGGTGAGAGATACAGGTCTAGTTTTAATCTTTGGCAAGTTGAAGCCCAATTTTTCCAGCACCATTTCTTAAAGAGGCTATCTTCCCTCCAGTGAGGGTGTTTGGCTCCTTTGTTGAAGATGAGATGGCTGAGTGTGTCTGGCATTGTTGCTGCATCTTCTAATCTGTTCCACTGGTCCTCAAGTCTGTTTCTTTGCCAGTACCATGCTGTGTTTATTACAGTAGCTTTGTAGTATAGTTGCAGGTTGGGGATTGTGATACCCCCTGCCATGTCTCTGTTACCTAGAATTGCTTTTGCTATTCTGGGTCTCTTCTTGCTCCAAATGAATTTTTGGATTGTTTTCTCGAGGTCTATGAAGTATGTTGCTGGGATCTCAATTGGAATTGCATTAAATCTATATAGCAGTTTTGGAAGTATGGCCATTTTCACTATATTAATCCTTCCTCCCCAGGAGCAGGGGATGTCTGTCCATTGTCTGATATCATCTTCAATCTCTCTTTTCAGAGTGCCATAGTTTTCAGAGAAGAGGTCTTTGATTTTTTTCGTTAGGATGATTCCTAGGTATTTCAGTTTTTTGGATGCTATTGTGAAAGGAATTACTTGCCCTATTTCTCTCTCACTGAGTCTGTCATTGGTGTAGAGGAAAGCTATTGATTTTTGTGTGTTGACCTTGTAACCAGCTACTTGACTGAATTTGGTTATTAAATCTAGAAGACTTTTGGTCGAGTTCTTGGGGTCTTCTATATAGAGTATCATGTCATCTGCAAATAATGACAATTTGACTTCTTCATTACCTATCTTTATTCCTTTTATTTCTTTCTCTTGTCTAATTGCCATGGCTAATGTTTCCAGAACTATATTGAACAAGAGTGGTGATAGTGGACATCCTTGTCTTGTTCCTGATTTGAGTGTGAAGGATTTCAGTTTTTGACCATTTAGTATGATATTGGCTGTTGGTTTTTCATAGATGGTTTCTATCAGTTTGAGGTAGAGACCATCTATTCCAATTTATTGTAGGCTTTTTATCATAAATGCATGTTGGATTTTTGTCAAATGCTTTTTCTGCATCTATGGAGATAATCATATGGTTTTTGTCCTTGGCTCTATTGATATAGTGTATTACATTAATTGATTTTCGTATATTGAACCATCCCTGCATCCCTGGGATGAATCCCACTTGATCAGGGTGTATGATCTTCTTGATGATCTTCTGCATTGTTTGCCATTATCTTATTAAGGATTTTTGCATGTATGTTCATTAGTGAGATTGGCCTATAGATCTCCTTTTTGGCTGGGTCTTTCTCTGCTTTGGGGATCAAGGTGATGCTTGCTTCCAGGAATGAATTTGGGAGTATTGCTTCCCTTTCAATTTCATTGAAGAGTTTAAACAGTAGTGGCAGTAGTTCCTCTCTAAATGTCTTGTAGAATTCAGCAGTGAAGCCATCAGGGCCCGGCCTTTTCTTAGTTGATAAGTTTTTAATTACATTTTCAATTTCATCAGTTGATATTGGGTTGTTCAGAATTTTTAGGTCTTCTTTGTTCAACTTTGGTAATTCATATGTATCTAGGAATCTGTCCATTTCTTCTGTGTTGTCCATCTTATTGGCATATAGGTTCTGGAAGTAGGTATTGATGATCATCTGGATTTCTGCTGGGTCTGTTGTAGTTTCACCCTTTTCATTCCTATTTACATGGATTTGGGCCTTTTATTTCCTTTTTCTGACAAGATTGGCTAAAGGTTTGTCAATTTTGTTGATTCTTTCGAAGAACCAATTCTTGACTTCATTGATTTTTTTGTATCATTCTCTTAGTCTCCATTGTATTGATTTCTCCTCTGATCTTTATAATTTCCTCCCTTGTATGAGCTTTGGAGTTGTCCTGCTCTTCTTTTTCTGGAAGCTTGAAGTTCAGCATCAGGCGGTTTAATTGGGCTTGTTCTGTTTTCCTAATATGCATATTCACTGCTATGAATTTCCCTCATAAGACTGCTTTCATTGTGTCCCATAGATTCCGATACATTGTATTGTCATTGTCATTTAATTGAAGGAACTGTCTGATTTCTTCAATTTCCTCTGTGACCCATTGCTTATGCAGAAGTGTGTTATTCAATTTCCACATGTTTATGAAATTTTTTGAATTTCTTTTGCTATGGATCTCCAATTTTATCACACTATGGTCTGATACTATACAGGGGACAACTTCAATTCCTTTGCACTTCCTGAAACATGTTCTATGTGTAAGTATGTGGTCCATTTTGGAGAATGACCCATGTGCAGCTGAGAAGAATGTGTTTTCTGATTTTGTGGGGTGGAAGACTCTGTAAACATCTGTTAAGTTCATTTGTTCAAGAGTTCGATTGAGTTCTAGTATTTCATTACTTATTTTTAGTCTAGTTGATCTATTTATTTGTGACAGTGGGGTGTTGAGGTCCCCCACTACAATTGTATTAGTGCATATATGGCTTTTCATGTCCGTTAGTATTTGTTTTATATAGTTGGGTGCACTAGTGTTTGGTGCATAGATATTTATGATTGTCATTTCTTCCTCTTGGATTCTTCCCTTTACAAGGATGTAGTGTCCTTCTTTGTCTCTCTTAATTAGTGTTGGTTTGAATTCTACTTGATCTGCCAAGAGGATAGCTACTCCTGCTTTTTTTCGGGTTCCTGTCACATGCAGTATTGTTTTCCACCCTTTAACTTTCAGTCTATGAGTCTCCTTTTGGATTAAGTGTGTTTCTTGTATGCAGCATATTGTTGGATTTTGCTTCTTGACCCATTCTGCCAGTCTATTTCTTTTGATTGGTGCATTGAGACCATTCACATTGATGGTTATAACTGAAACGTATTGACTTGTCATTGCCATGACTTTTTCTTTTTGTTGGGTTCTCCCCCTTTACATTGAATTTCTTGTCATGCCAGATGGGTTCATTCTGCTTTGCTTCCTGGGGTTGTGATCCTCAATGTCTGTTCCTAGGCTATTGTGTAAAATTCTTTGGAGTGCTGGTTTGGTATTCACGAAGTTCCTAAGGTGCTCTTTGTCATGAAAGTATCTTATTTCTCCATCCATTTTGAAAGATAGTTTTGCAGGGTACATCAATCTGGGTTGGAGGCTGTTTTTCTTTAGGGCTTGGAATATGTCACTCCAAGCTCTTCTTGCCTTGATGGTTTGTGTTGAGAAGTCTGCTGTGATTCTGATGGGCTTTCCTTTGTATGTGATTTGTTTCTTTTCTCTGACTGCTTGGAGAACTTTGTTCTTCTGTTGAGTTTCTGGAATCTTAACAATTATATGCCTATGTGTAGATTTTTTTTGATCAAGGCTATTTGGAGTCCTATATGCCTCACTTATCTGTATGTCAAGTTCTTTTCCCCTGTTTGGGAAGTTTTCTGCCATTATTTTTTTGAAGAGATTTTTTATGTCATCTGCACTCTCTCCTGTTTCTTCATTGACTCCAATCAGTCTTATGTTATTCTTTTTTGCATCATCTAGCAGCTGCTGGATTGATTTCTCATGTTCCCTTATAATTTTGAAGCAATTTTTCTTTTCCTGGTCACTAATTGCAACCTTATCTTCTATATCTGAAATTCTGTCCTCACATTGGCTCATTCTGCTGTGTAGACTTTCAGTGGAGTTTTTCATCTCCTGGAAATCTATTTGCATCTGTTTTATGGATTCCATTTGTTTCTTATGTTGGGATTCCATCATGTTCCTCAGCTCCTCTCTAGATTTATTAATCATGTCTTGCACTAGGGGCACAATTTCTCCTGTAATCTGAGAAAGTATTTCTGATTTCATTTTTTCCAGATCCCCTTTTGTTGCCAGTTCAGTGGGTCCAGGTGGTTGAGTATCAGAGTGTTCCATCTCATTTCCCTTTGGGGTTGCTGTAGGTGATCTGGAAGTCTGGTTTTGCGACTTATTTACATGTTTTCTCATTTCGACTGGGGCAGGGGGGCTGTTAGCGCCTGCACGGATTACCTCCTCTGAGCTGGGTGAGGTGGGACAGGGGCCGGGAGCAGCTGTAGGGATGGTGACCCAAAAGCCCTTTCCTGTGGGCTGGGAGTAGCCAGAGGGATGGTGGCCGAGAAACCCCTTCCTCTGGGCCGGGAGCGGTGGGAGGGATGGTGGCCTGGAAGCCCGTTCCTCTGGGCCAGGAGCAGCAGGACAGAAGGTGGCCCAAAAACCCTTTCCTCTGGGCTGGGAGCAGCGGGAGGGATGGTGACCGGGAAGCCCCTTCCTCTGGACCAGGAGCAGAGGGACAGTGGCTCAGAAGCCCCTACCTCTGGGCCAGGAACCGTGGGACTCAGTACCTTGGTCTGGTGGTATGGTGTCCTCTGCGTCATTGTAGTGTGGAATCAGGTGGCTGCCTGTCTGCAGCGGGGTGATTCGGTGTCTTCCGCGCGACTCAGGACCTCGGTAGGGCGTGCACAGACCTTCCTGTGTGCAGCGGACTGATTCGGCGAATTCCGCGGGACTGGGGACCTCGGTAGGGTGTGGGCAGACCTGCCTGTCTGCAGCGAGGTGATTTGGCGTCGTCTGCAGCGAGGTGATTCGGTGTCTTCCACAGGACTCAGGACCTCGGTAGAAAATTAAAATGCTTCTGCACAGCAATGGAAACCTCCAACAGAATGAAGAAACTACCTACAGAATATGAATTTTCTTTTCGGTAATTTCTCTGACGGAAGACTAGTATCTAGCCAAACAAAGAACTCCAAAAAAGCTAGACCCTCAAAAATAAAAGACTCAGTCAAAAAATGAAGAACTGAAATGAACAGACATTTCTCAGAAGTATAAATGACCAATTAATACACCTCTGGCCATTAAAGAAATGCAAATTAAAACTACACTGAGATCCCATCTTACTCTAGAAAAAATGGCTATCATCAAGAAATCAAGCAGTGAAAAATAATGATGCAGAAAAAATTTTACAGAGATAATGTCTGAGAGATTTCCAAAACTGATAAGATAATCAATTCACAGATTTAAGAAGCTCAGCAAAATCCAGGCCAAAAACAGAAGGAAAAAAAGAGAAAACAGAAAAAGAAATGCAAAGAAGCCCAACTATCTCATAGTCAAACTGCTGAAAACCAACGATAAAGAGAATAACTATGCCAAAGCTAGGGAAAATTATATACATTTCTTTAAATGAAGCAACAATAGGACTGCTAGCTCTCTTCTCAATAGAAACTATGGAAACTAACAAACTACGGGGTGACATCTTTACTTTCCGACCTAGAATTTTATAGTCACTGAAAATGTCCTATAAAAATAACAACCATAATAAAGTCTCCCAGCAAAGAATGAGAGAGAAAAGAACATCCTTAACTGATAAAGGACATCTACAAAAAATCCTCAGCTAACATATTTAATGGTGTAATATTGACTGCATTTACCATAAGGTCAGGAGTTAGACAATATGTCTTCTCTCACCACTTCTATTCAACATTGTACTCAAAGTCCCAGTCCTTATAAAAAAGACAACAAAAGAATAATAAAAGGCACATATATTAGAAAAGAAGATATGACATTCATTATTTATAAATCACATGATCAAATATATTGAAAAATTTAAGGAATTTAAAATAGCTAGTAGAGGACTGAGGGTATAGCTCAGTGGTAGAGTGCTTGCTCACCATGAACAAGGCAGTGGGTTCAATCCTCAGCATGTAAAAAAATTAAAAAACAAACATACATATACTGGAAGTAATACGTGAGTTTAGTAATATAACAGGATACAAAATTACTATGCAAAATGTATTTTATTTCCACATATAAAATAGACTATTGAAAATGAAATGTTAGATATACAACTATATATATCAATTAAAATGACATTAATATCACTTACAATTGCATAAAAAGTGTGAAATACTTGGGTAAATTTAACAGAATAGATACAAGTACTCAAAACTATAAAACACTGCTAAGAAAAAAATGCAAACTAAATAAATGGAAAGAAAAACTATGATTATAAATTTTGAACATTCAACATTGTTCAGAGGTTAAATTTGCCCAATTGTTTTATAGAATCAATACAATTCCCGTCAAGACCAAGTAAGCATTTTTATAAGGACTCAGCTGACTCTAAAATGTACATTCTAAAAATGTAAAGGACCTGAAGAGTCAAACAACTTTGAAAATTAAGAATAAGTTGGGAATGCATATGCAACATGATTTTCAGAATATGTACCTCAAAAGAGGTGAAACTTGATCTTTACCTTATACCATATACAAAAATCAACTCAAAGTGGTCTATAAACCTAAATACTAAATCTAAAGCTATAAAACTTCTAGATGAAAATATGAGAGAATGATCTTTAAAATCTCAAGTAGGCAAAGATGTTTTAAGTAGAATACAGCAAGCATGAGAAAGAAGAGCAAAATGATAAATTAGACGTTATCAAAATTGAAAACTACTACTCTTCAAATGACATCATCAAAAAAATAAAAAGATAAACAAAAACTTCTGGAAAAGATAGTATATAGATGAAAAAAGACTTGTTCAAATTATATTAAAAGCTGTACAACTCATTAATTAAAATATTCAATTTTTAAAACAGGAAAAGTATTTGAACAGACACAACATAAATAAGTCATATGAATAGCCACATGAAATGTGGCATATGAATGGGCACATGAAATGATTCACAAAATTAAACATACGCCATATGACCCAGAAAGTCTATTCCTATGTATTTCTCAACAGAAATGAAAGCGTTCAAAATGTTGTTGGAAGCTTTTTATTTATAATACCCAACAGCCCAAATGATTATCAACTGGAAAATAAACACATTTGTCCATACAATTAAATAATTCTAGCAATAAAAAGGAAGGAACTATTGATATATGTATAAAAACAAATAACTATGGTGTTTAAATTTTACACTTGATCTTAACCAAAAGGCTGAGAAGCAATTGGTGTTTAAATTTTAAACATTATTATAGTAAAAGATACACTGCCATTAATCGCCCTCAAAATACTTTCCCTTGCTTTAAAAACACTTATCCCATTGTTCTTGCCAGTTCCTAAAGCAATGCTGGAAGTCCTCTTTCATGAATGTCTTTAGTTCTGCTGTTGTAGCTGCCTTGATGTCCTGAATCAACTCAAAATATTTACCTTTCCTGGTCATTTTGACTTTGAGGAAGAGCCAGAAGTTGCATGGTGCTGGATCTGGGGAATAAGGTGGATGATCACACACCATGTTTTTACAAGTCTCCATTTCCAATGGATGGCACTTGGCAGAGGATCAACCACAGCTTTGATTGCACCTTGTAAAGACACTCACAAAAGAGAGCCACTTCTGAAAGTGACAAGAATGTCAGAATAAGTATATTTGAAGCAAGAGGTGTATTTGAGGGGGATTAATGGCAATGTGTGTCTTCCTGCAATTTTTTAAAAATTTAAATATTCATCTTTTATTTTGATCACACCAACATGAATGAGTATTTAAAACATGGTGGATGGAAATCCAATAAAAATAGTACATACAATATGATTTCATTAATATGAAACTCCAACAAAAGAAAAATTTAATCTGTAGAGATCGAAATCAGATCAGGAGTTGCCTGGAACCAGGGTTGGGAAAGGGGATTTGAAATGGGTACAATTGAACTGTTGGAATTGGTGGAGATATTTCTTGATTGTATTATACATACATGGTGTATACATTTGTGAGAACTCATCAAATTGTACACTCAAAATTGCAGATATATTATTGTTTGGAGATTGTACCTCAATAAAGTTGTTTTAAAACTATTATCTAGAGTAAGAAAAAGAGGTGAGAAATGAAGAAGTGAGAAATATTTGGAATCTGGGTTACAAGGTGGCCATGGATAGAATCAGTGAGGCTACAGGGATGGAATGTAGTGTGCAAAGGGTATGTAGTAATGAGCTAACCTATTTGTTGCTAATCTATTCCTGTAGTCTTCAGAATCTTTTTGTCTTTTTTTTTTTTGGGGGGGGTACCGGGGATCGAACTCGGGTCCTTGTGCTTGCACAGCAGGCGGTGAAACCACTGAGCTAAATCCCCGGCCCCGGAATCATTTTCTTAACAAGCAAAGAAAAACCTTCAATGAAAGTTTATTGCCTTAGAACAATTTTTTGTTAAATTATTTATTTATCTTGGTGGTGGTGCTTTTTCCTTCCCT
Source organism: Heterocephalus glaber (assembly GCF_053883595.1). NCBI lineage: Eukaryota > Metazoa > Chordata > Mammalia > Rodentia > Bathyergidae > Heterocephalus > Heterocephalus glaber. The sequence goes on from NW_028258293.1 coordinate 29,568,749, forward strand.
TTGTTTATTAGTATATATTTACAATACATATTAAATGCATTCGTTGTGGGAAATTGGTACATATATATGTCTTGATCCTTTATACTTTTCTTTCCCTTCCCCTCCCCCGTCTCCTCCATCCCCAACAATTTTAAGAAAATAAAAGTGTACTCCCAGATGAGGGGTGAATATTTCCTACAGAGTATACTTGAAAATCTTCAATACTAGATTGGCTGAATGAAAGTAAGAAAGAAACTAAACTGGCTGTGGAATGCTGTAGTAAGAAGAATGCTCAGTCCAGGGCCTGTCAAATTGGAGCCTGCATTCATTTCCCAAATGATGTGCTCTATGGGCAATACTGATTCCTAGATCAAGCATCTGACAATTGGAATGTGGATATTTAAGAAGAGTTGTGAACTCTTGATACTTTTGGCTCATTAGAAACCCATCCTATTTTGCTCCCCAGCTCCCTCACTGGATAAATTTGTGATTTTTTTTCTCCTAAGGAGGCCATCTTAGGAGCTTCAGTTGTAATGCAAAAGTGGGGGAGTAACAATGTCCAAAAGAATTTTAGAGGGAAAAGATGCCTGTGCCCCATCCCCACATGGTTCATTCTTAATTGGCATCTGTAGCACTGGTGTTAAAGGAATGAGAGCGGCTATCCAGTTTCACAGCACCATCTGTTAGGAAGACTCTTTCCTTAGTGACTGTTCTTGGTCCCTTGGCTGAAAGTATTTGACTGTGTGGCTCAATTTTTAAGCTTCTGTTCCATTAGTCTATATTCTGTTCTTATTGCAGCCTTAGACTCTCTTGATTACTGTAGCTTTATATAAAGTTTACAATAAATTGGATAGTACAATTTTATTTCCTTTTTGTAGTGATTTGAAGTTTTGTCACCAAGTATTGTTTATATTTTGCCAAGTTATTCTTAAGTATTTTTTGTATTCTTGTATAAGTAGTATGTTTACATTTTTATTTCCAATTGTCATACAAAAAGCTATCAGTTGGCATAGTAAGATTTAATAAGATCAGGAACAATGCAAGAATGTCTACTTTCACCACCTTTACAGCATTGTACTGGAAATTTTAATCAGTGAAACAAGGATGAAAAAAGAAGAGAAAAAGAAATTAAGGACATACAGTTTGGAAAAGGAAAAGTAACACAATAAGGTAAAAGAATGGAAGCTTAGAATGGAACACACCACATGGACATACAATAAAATAGGTGAATGTCAAAAATGGTGTGTAAATGTCAAGAGTAAGGTCTGTTTCATTTATGTGAAATTCTAGAAAAGGTGAAACAAATTTACAGTGCCAAAAAACAAATCAGCATTTGGGCAGGAAATATGGAAAACTGACTAGAAAGGGATGAAGAGGAAACCTTTAGGGGTGATGAAACATTCTCTTATCTTGACTGAGTGGAGGATATACAATGATATGCATTTGTCAAGATTTTTAAAAAATGTACACTAAAAATAGATATATTTTATATTGCATATATGCCACAATAAAGTTGATAGTATAAATTCCCCATTCATATTTTAATTTCCCTAGTGGTTTTATAACTGGTTTGTTTGAATAATAAATGAAAGGGATGCAAGTGGAATAAATAAAAAAATAAATTATTTGTTTAATTGCTTCTAAAGATAACTGACAATCAAAAATAGTAGCAATGTTCTGTGTGTTTATATTATGTATAAAAGTAAAAGATATGACCACCATGGCACACAGAATGGAGGGGATATGCTGTTATGATGTCTTTTGACTATACCTAAAGGTGGACTATAATTAATTTAAAACATACATTGCAAACTCAAGGATACCCACTAAAATAGTACATTAAAAAAGAAGATAACATAGAATCATATTTTAAAAGCCCAATTAATATGAGAAGGCAGAGAAGGAGAAAGAATAAACAAAAGGTGGAACAGAAGAAGATAGCTAGCAAGATAATCTATTTTAATTGTCATATCAATCATTACATTATACATCAGTGATTTGAACACACCTGTTAGAAAACAGAGAATTTTTAAACATTTTAATTTATTTATTTATTTTTTATTTTTTTGTACCAGGGATCGAACTCGGGTCCTTGTGCTTGCGAGGCAGGCGCCGGAACCACTGAGCTAAATCCCCGGCCGAGAATTTTTAAATTGGATAAAGAAACAAGACCCAGCTACATATGGTCTACAAGAAATCCCTTTAGAAGCTGATGAGTAGCTTAGTGATACAGCATTTGCTTAGCATCTGCAAGGCCCTGGGTTCAAAATCCCTCTAAAGACATAAACTAAAGTTAGATGAAAAGAAATATCATGAAAGCACTAGCCAAAAAAAAAAAAAAAAAAGACTGAAATAGTTATATTAATGTGAGAAAATTACAGTTTCAAAACAAAGGAAATTATCCTGGATGAGGAAGATGACATAATCATAAAAGAATTATTTAAAAACACCTAACAATGCTAAATATGTCTACTTCTTAAAGAATGCCTCAAAGTACTTAAGGCAAAAATAGGTGGAATCAAAGGAAGAAATAGACAAATATAATCATAGTTGGAGACTTCAACATTTCCCTCTTGTTAAATGATAGAACAAATGGAAAATCAGTTAAGGTATAGGGGACCTAAACAGCACTATCAAATGACTACATCTAATTGATATTTATATACTACTCCACACATTTCACTTTTTTTTTGGTACCAGGAATCCAACTCAGGACGTTGCTCTTGTGAGGCAAGCAGTGACACCACTGAGCTAAATCCCCAGCCCTAGACTACTCCACAGAACAACAATAAAATACACTTCCAGGTGCACACAGAACATTCACCAAGATGGACAATATTTAGGCCATTCAAAATTTTAAAGAGGGCTGGGGATTTAGCTCAGTGGCATTGTGCCTGCCTCCCAGACACAAGGTCCTGAGTTCTATCCCTGATACTAAAAAAACCAAAACAAATGAACAAACAAACAAAACCCCCCCAAAACTTTAAAAAATAGAAGAAAAAAACTAGATTATAGAAATTATATAAATTTTATTCTTAAATCATGATAAAATAAAAGTAAATGAAAGAAAGAAATTGGGAAAATTCCCTAATTAATTTTAAACTAAACAAAACATTTAAAAATAACCCATGGATGAATTAGGAAACCTTAAAGAAATTAAACATAAGTCTTGAATAGAATGTAAATAAAAATGCAATATACCAAAATTTGTATAAGTTGTTAAAGCAGTGAAAAATATATTGAGTGCAAGGTTATATTGAAAAAGTCTTATATTAACAACCTAATCCTCCACATCTAGAAACTAGAAAAAGAAGATAAAACAAAGCTCAAAATATGTAAAAGGAAAAAAATTATAAGCAAAAAATCAATTAAATTGAAAAGAAAAAATGGAGAAAAATTAATGAAACTAAATGCTGATTCTTTCAAAAATCAGGAAAATCAAACTAGTTAGACTGACCAAGAAAATGACATAAAAGATACAAACTACCAATATTAGGAATGAAATGAGGACAGCATTGACAATAAATAAACTGATAAAGGAATCAACTGTATAGAAACAACTATGTAGAAACAACTGTATACCCATAAGTTCTACAACTTGGATAAAATACATAATTATATTGAATGTCAGAAAACTACCAAAACATGCTAACGGAGAAACAACTAAAACTCTGGTGTCTATTGAATAAATTTTACATAATGCCTTCCAAACTATGGAAGAGGAGAGAAATCTTCCCAACTCATTTTGTGAGGCCAGAAATAATCTAATACCAAACAAAATAAATTATAAGAATAGGCCAGACAAGAATCTCTCATAAACATCATTGCAAACATACCAAACCAAATATTCATAAATCAAACCTAACAATATATAAAGAGCATAATACATCACAACCAAATGGGATTCATCCAAGAAATGAAGTTTATTCAATGTTCAAAAATCAAACAATTAAAAACTCACCATCTTAATAGACTAGCAGAAAAATGTACCTAGACACAAATCTAACTAAATATGTGCAAGAACAGCACACTAAAAAAAGCACTGATGAAGGCAATCAAAGGAGAATTAAATGGAGAGATGTGCCATGTTCATGGATTGGAAGACAATATTGTGAAGATGTCAGCTGTGCCAGTGATCTATAGATTCAATATAATCCGTATAAAAATCCCAGCAAGTTGGTTCCAAAAGTAGTACCAAAATGCAAAGCAACTAGAAGAGCCAAACAAAACTAAACAAGAATAACAAAGCTGGAGGATTCACACTACTTGATTTAAGCACTATTAAATTAAAGTAATCAAGACAGTGTAGTATTGGTGAAAGGATAGACATATATTACCAATGGAATGGAACAGAGAGCCAACAAAGAGATGCACACAATATATAGTCAACTGATATTTGACGAAAGTGTAAAGGTAGTTTAACAGGTAAAGAATAAACTCTGGACTCTGAAATAATGGTATGCCCAGATGTAAATATCAACCTACGTCTTACAATTTACCCAAAACTTAACTCAAGGTTGTTCACAGACTGAAATGGGAAAACTAAAAAACTTCTCGAATCTTCCTATTTTCCAAAGGGGAAACTGCATGATCTTTGGCTTGGTGATGAGTACTTAGATATATTAAGCTATATAATCCATAAAGAAAAAAATTGATAAATTAGACTATATCAAAATAAAAAACCATTGGTCTGTAAAAGATTGTAAAAGAATGCAGGCTCCAGGACATGACTGGAAGAAATTATTTGGATATAGTATACCGGATGTAGGACTTGTGTGGAAAATATGTAATGAAATCTTACAATTGAACAGTGTAAAACAATCCAAAAGATTTGAACAGACCACCAAACAAGACATATGCATGAAAAATGAGCTCAATATCATTTATTATAAAGAAATCTCTAACTTAAATTATAATCACAATGAGATACCCCTACATACCTATTAGAATGGCTATAATTAAACAAGAACAACAGCAAATAGGACAATACTAAAAGAACAGGAAGTCTCATTCATTGCTTGTGGGAATGCAAAAGAGTATAACCACTTTGGAAAACAGGTAATTAGTTTCTTGTTAATCTAGACATACACTAGCAATACATCAGCAAAGCAAACAATAAAGTTAAGTTGTACTGGTATCATTTGTCCACTGATAAGATGTGGCAAGATGAACACATCACTTTTGCCGTACTTTTTTTCAGAATCTACAACCACAGTCCACTCATAAAAATTCCAATTTAAAGAATATTCTACAAAATACCTTAATTTTTTTTATTTAGTAAACTTTTTAAGAGCAGTTTTAAGTTCACAGAAGAGTTAAGTGAAAAGTAAAGAGTTCCCATATAGTTCCTGTCTCCACACAGACAACCACCCTTACACCTTGTACAAATACATTAAAAAATAAAAATTAATTTATATTTGCAGTTAGAATGTACATTTGTTGTTCTTGCTTCCATTCCCACCCACTCTCATTCCCAGCTTCTTCTTATAGGTAGCTAACCATTAGGGTATTCTTTTCTTTAAATTTTAAGCAATTTACCTCTCTTCTTATGAAAATACTGTTCTGCAGCTTGATCTTCTTACTTAACATATCCTAGAAATGATATCATATCAGTATGCAGAGAGCTTCCTCATTTCTACTTTATAGCTATATTGTACATTTTTATGGTTTAATCAGCCCCTTACTGATGAGTGAGTAACATAAGGAATGATTGCAAGTGAGTTTATGGAAGAGTTTTAGACACAGAATTGCTGAGTCAAAGAGTAAGTACATATGTGCTTTTGGTAGGTATTGCAATAGTGTTGTACCAATCTGGATTCTCACAAGCAAGTTATGAGTCTGTTTTCCATATGCATTTTATCAAAACTATTAAATTTTTAGGAATCCTATTAAGTGAAAAATAGTGTTTTAGCACAGTTTCAACTTGTATTCTTTGTATAGTAGATGGAATATCTTTTTATTGTTTAAAGACTATTTTCTAATGATTTGTCTATTCATGTATTTTGCCCATTTTTACAGTGAAATGTTAAATTTTTTCTTTAAAGTTTTAAGAGCTCATTATATATGATAGTTCTTCCTTTCTTGTGTGTCTTATTTGGTTTTTGAATATGCTATAAAAAGATTTTATTGCAGTGCATATTTTTTCACTTTAGTGTTAAAATATTGAGTAGTGAAATATTTATAGAACATTTTAAGATTCCTATTCAGTACAGATTAACATTCCATTGCATCAAGGGGAAAGCCCTTGACCAAATGTGAAAATAATTGGAGCTGTCTGATCAACTAAATTTTATTTCACTATTTTATATACATTCATTAATTTATTGATTCAATAAGAGCTGTTGAGTTCATACTCTGGGCTAAACATCTTTATTTGGTGTCCTGGGAGAAGAATTAGCCACATTTAAAGGTCAAATGGTTCTTTTATGGCCTGGTTTTGAGATATGCAATTTTCATAATGGCTGCTTTGACATCCTTATTTTTCAGGGTGTAGATGAGAGGGTTAGGCAGTGGTGTGAGAATAGCATGCACCACATTGCCTACAGTATGAAAGTCAAGGGGCAGGTCAGCCCTGTAGGCCACATAGGCTGTGGCAATGGATGAGTAATAGGTGCCCACCACCAGGACATGGGAGCTACAAGTGAAGAAGGCCTTTGAACGTCCTTCATGGGAGTTGATGCAAAGCACTGAGGTCAGGATGTGAGCATAGGACAAAAGAACCAGGAGGGGGAAGAAGGACACCACCATGGCTGTGCAGAAGCCCATGAGGGTCTGGGGGCTAGTGCCAGAGCAGGAAGCCTGAACAACAGACAAGTGGTCACAGAAGTACTGGTAGATGTAGGCAATGTTGACAAATGCCATCTGGGAAGTCTGTACCACTCTGGGGGTGGGCAGGAGGAGAGCAGTGAGCCAGGCCCTGGCTGCCAGTGCAGCATTGGTCTGTGGAGTCATGTGGACAGGGTAGTGCGGTGGGCAGCAGATGGCTACACAGCAGTCATAGGCCATGACCACCAAGAGGAAAGCTTCTGAGAAGTTGAGACCATGGAACAGATACATCTACAGGAAAGAGGCAGGGAAGCTGAGGAAGTAATCATCCAGCAGGAATAGGAAGAGCATCTTGGAGACCATAGTTGTGGTAGACATAATGTCCAGGGCTGAGAGTTTAATTAGGAAGAAGTACATGCACAGCATAGCCATCACAGCCATGAGAATCCGAGTGTTACCCATGGTGATGAACAGATACAGAAGGAGAAAGATGAAGAAGCTGAGAAAGAAGAGATATTTTAGAAGAGAAGGGATGCCTATAAGATGGAAGGTGGATGGGGAATCCTCTGATCTATTACAAGTTATGGTCTCCATGGCTGGTTTTAAAGCTGGATGCTCAGGAGGTGGATAGTGGCAACATCTGGAAAGCAGGCTCATTTGTGACAGAACAAGCAGAGATTTTTGGAATGAGAAGTACAGAATAATTACTGATTATTTAATGTACCCATGTTTATTTACAACTAATTCTAGAGTGTGGATAACAGGATCAGTTCTACTCTCTATTTCATCTCAAAAGTTCTATCTTCTTAAAATCAAGTATAGAGAAAATACCAACAATATTTAAACCATGTGTCACTTGCTGGGTATATAGTAGACAAGATGAATAAGATGAAGAAGGTTTCTAACCCTGTGGGACTAAAATCCTAGTGGTAAGGAAAGACAATAAGAAATAAATCACATGGGGCTGGGGATTTAGCTCAGTGGTTCCAGTGCCTGCCTCAAAAGAGCAAGGTTCTGAGTTCGATCCCCAGTACCAAAAAAAAAAAAAGAAAGAAAAAAAAGAAAGAAATCGCATAATTACTTAATTGAAATTGGATTAAGTGTTATGGAAGAAAGTCTATGAGTCCTTTTCCATGTCCAATATGGCACTTTGGGGGATATAAGATCTCTTAAATCAATACTCTAAGTTTCTTTCTGTTTTGTATATGCTCAAGTGATGTTGTTGTTGATTTTTTAATGACATTTTTGTTACCATGTAGCTAAGGAGGGCTGATTTCTCCAAAGTTTACTACAACATCCTGTCTTCTCTTTCTAATAATTAACTAGCGACTGGCTCCTTTCTCTCATTTGTTTGGTCCAGTGGTTCTGCTGTCTACATCAAAGTTGAATATTCTGTACCCTGTCTCTGCATGTGGGGTTCTTTGCCATCATTACTGTCAAGAAAGTGACTTTGAAAATTTTCATGGAAGGAAGAATCATTTCTGACAGGGATCCTATTACTGGCTTCTTCTCATGATTTTGCACCAACAGAGAATCTAACACAGTATGTGTGTGATTCCATTCAGTCCCCTCCCTGGTGCTCCTGCACCTCAGTATGTGCCCCTGTGTAGCCACTGCTACCCATTCTCTATAGGCTCCTTTGTCCCTAGATCATCAGGTGTCCTGGTGTTCTGGGAAGGATTGTGGTTTTTTTTAAAACTCAATTTTATTGGCACATTTTAGGTATACAGTATAATGACATTCATCATTGGAAATTTGCACCTTTACATACGCTCTCTTAGTTCTTTTCTTCCCCCCATTCCCCTGCCCTCCTTTCAACCCCTCCATTCCTCCCTATTTACAAAGACTTGGTTTCCATTTTTCCATTTTCTCATATTAATTCCATTCCCTTCTTTCCTTTCTCCTACCCCTCCCTTCCCCTTTGCCCCTTTTCTTCCTATTTCACATTATCTATTATAGCTTTTAGTCCTTATTTACACTTTTAGTTTCTCAAATACAGAAACTATCTGGTATTTACACATGTGTGTCCTATTTATTTCACTTAAGAGTATCGCCTCAATGTGCATCCATTTAGTTATAAATGTCTAATTTCTCATATTTATGGCTGAGTAGTGCTCCATTTTATTAAAAAACGACATTTTCTTTATCCAATTTGGGCTGCTTCCAAGTTTTAGCTATTACAAACTGTGCTGCTATGAACATGGGTGCATATATATCACTGCAGTATATATGATTCTTTTAATTCTTTGGGGAAGATACCCAGCAGGGGAATAGCGGGGTCAAATGGGACTTCCAGTCCTAGTTCTTTGAGGTATCTCCATACTGATTTCCACAGTGCTTGCACCAGTCTACACTCCCACCAGCGGTGGAGCAGGGTTCCTCTTTCCCCACAGCCCCACCAGCATTTTCTTATTGGTTGATTTCATGATAGCAGCCATTCTTTCTGGAGTGAAGTGGAATCTCAGTGTTGTTTTCATTTACATCTCTTGAATGGCCAGTGATGTTGAACATTTTTTCATGTATTTATTTGCTATTTCTACTTCTTTGTGTGAGAAATGTCTGTTCATTTCAGATGCCCATTTTTGGATTGGGTCTTTAAATTTCGGAGGTCTGATTTTTTGAAGTTCTTTATAGATTCGAGATAGTAAACATTTGTCTGAGAAACAGCAGGTGAAGATTTTTTCCCACATCGTGGGTTATCTCTACACATTGTTGGTGGTTTCTCTTACTGTGCAGAAGCTTTTTAATAAGAAGAGATCCCACTTGTTGATTGTTTGTGCTAGTTCATGCACAACTGAGGTTTTGTTCATAAAATCTTTTCCTACATCAATGTTTTCAAAAGTTCTACCTAACCTCTGTTCCAGCCGATTCAGCGTTTCTATGTTAATACTTAGATCCTTAAAAGAAGGGAAAAGAAAACAATATGAGTAAAGGAAAAAAATGGAAACAAAGTCTTTGTAAATAGGGAAGGGTGGAGGGGGTGAATGGAGGGCATAGGAATGGAGAAAAATAGGAACCAAGATACATCATGTAAAGGTACAAGATCCCAATGATAAATTTAACTGTGTTGTATACCTAAAATGTACCAATAAACTAAATGGAAAAAAAATTTAGATCCTTAATTCATTTCAATTTTAGTATAGTGCATGATGAGAGACATAGGTCTAGTTTTAATCTTTGGCAGTTGAAACCCAATTTTTCTAGCACCATTTATTAAAGAGGCTATCTTTCCTCCAGTGAGGGTGTTTGGCTGCTTTATTGAAGATGAGATGGCTGAGTGTGTCTGGAGTTGTGTCTGCATCTTCTAATCTGTTCCACTGGTCCTCAGGTCTGTTTCTTTGCCAGTACCATGCTGTTTTTTTAATCACAGTAGCTTTGTAGTATAGTTTCAACATGTCTCTGTTACCTAGAATTGCTTTTGCTATTCTGGGTCTCTTGTTCCAAATGAATTTTTGGATTGTTTTCTCAAGGTCTATGAAGTATGCTGCTGGGATTTCAACTGAGATTGCACTGAATCTCTATAGCAGTTTTGGAAGTATGGCCATTTTCACTATGTTGATTCTTCCTGACAAGGAGCAGGGGATGTCTTTCCATTTTCTGATATCATCTTCAATCTCTCTTTTCAGAGTACTATAATTTTCAGAGAAGAGATCTTTGATTTCTTTCGTTAGGTTGATTCCTAAGTATTTCAGTTTTTTGGATGCTATTGTGAAAGGAATTATTTTGGCCTATTTCTCTCTCAGTGAGTCTGTTGTTTGTGTAGAGGAAAGCTATTGATCTTTGTGTATTGACCTTGTATCCCGCTACTTGACTGAATTTGGTTATTACATCTAGAAGACTTTTGGTGGAGTTCTTGGGGTCTTCTATATAGAGTATCATGTCACCTGCAAATAATGACAATTTGACTTCTTTATTTCCTATCTTTATTCCTTTTATTTCTTTCTCTTGTCTAACTGCTGTGGCTAATGTTTCCAAAACTAGGTTGAGCAGGAGTGGTAATAGTGGACATCTTTGTCTTGTTCCTGATTTTAGTGTGAAGGATTTCGGTTTCTGACCATTTAATATGACATTGGCTATTGGTTTTTCATAGATGGCTTTAATTAGTTAGAGACCATCTATTCCTAATTTTTGTAGGATTTTTATCATAAATCCATGTTGGATTTTCTCAAATGCTTTTTCTGCATCTATTGAGATGATCATATGGTTTTTGTCCTTTGCTGTATTGATATAGTGTATTACATTGATTGATTTGAATATGCTGAACCTTCCCTGCATCCTTGGGATGAATCCCACTTGGTCAGGGCGTATGATCTTCTTGATGACCTTCTGCATTCTATTTGCCCGTATGTTCTTAAGGATTTTTGCATCTATGTTCATTAGTGAGAATTGGCCTATACTTCTCCTTTTTGGTTGGGTCTTTCTCTGCTTTGGGGATCAAGGTGATGCTTGCTTCCAGGAATGAATTTGGGAGTATTGCTTCCCTTTCAGTTTCATTGAAGAGTTTAAACAGTAGTGGCAGTAGTTCCTCTCGAAATGTCTTGTAGAATTCAGCAGTGAAGCCATCAGAACCCGAGCTTTTCTTAGTTGGTAAGTTTTTAATTACGTTTTCAATTTCATTCATTGATATTGGATTGTTTAGAATTTTTAGGTCTTCTTGGCTCAACTTTGGTAATTCATACGTATCTAGGAATCTGTCCATTTCTTCTGTATTTTCCATTTTATTGGCATATAGGTTCTTGAAGTAGGTATTGATGATCCTCTGGATTTCTTCTGGGTCTGTTGTAATTTCGTCCTTTTCATTCTTTTTTTTTTTGGTCCCCGAGATTGAACTCAGGTCCTTGCACTTGCGCAGCAGGCTGTGAATCCACTGAGCTAAATCCCCAGCCCATTCCTTCATTATTAATTGTATGGATTTCGGCTTTTTCTTTCCTTTTTCTGATAAAGTTGGCTAAGGGTTTGTCAATTTTGTTTATTCTTTCAAAGAACCAGCTCTTGGCTTCATTGATTTTTTGTATTGTTCTCTTAGTCTCCACTGCATTAATTTCTGCTCTGATCTTTATAATTTCCTCCCTTGTATGAGCTTTGGGGTTGTCCTGCTCTTCTTTTTCTAGAAGCTTCAGGTTCAGCATCAGGTTGTTTAATTGGGCTCGTTCTGTTTTCCTAATATGAGTATTCACTGCTATGAATTTCTCTCATAAGACCACTTTCATTGTGGCCCATAGATGCCGATATGTTATATTGTCATTGTCATTTAATTGTAGGAACTGTTTGCTTTCTTCTTTAATTTCCTCTGTGACCCATTGGTTATTCAGAATTGCGTTGTTCAATTTCCATGTGTTTATGAAATTCTTGCAGTTTCTTTTGCTATTGATCTCCAATTTCATTGCACTATGGTCTGATAGTATACAGGGGATAACTTCAATTCCTTTGCACTTACTTAAACATGTTCTATGTGTGAGTATGTGGTCTATTTTGGAGAACAACCCATGTGCAGCTGAAAATAATGTGTATTCTGATTTTGTGGTGGAACACTCTGTAAACATCTGTTAACTTCATTTGTTCAAGAGTTTGATTGACTTCTAGTATTTTGTTGCTTATTTTTTGTCTAGTTGATCTATCTATTTGTGACAGTGGGGTATTGAGGTCCTCCACTACTATTGTATTAGTGCTTATTTGATTTTTCATGTCTGTTATTATTTGTTTTATATAGTTGGGTGCACTGTTTTTGGTGCATATATATTTATGATGTCATCTCTTCCTCTTGGATTGTTCCCTTTACAAGGATGTAGTGTCCTTCTTCATCTCTCTTAATCAGTGTTGGTTTGAAATCTATTTGATCTGCAAAGAGGATAGCTACTCCTGCTTTTTTTCAGGTTCCTGTCGCATGCAGTATTGTTTTCCACCCTTTAACTTTTAGTCTATGAGTTTCTTTTTGAATTAAGTATGTTTCTTGTGTGCAGCATATTGTTGAATCTTGCTTCTTGACCCATTCTGCCAGTCTATTTCTTTTGATTGGTGAATTGAGACCATTATCATTGATGGTTATAACTGATACATAATGACTTATTGTCATGACTTTTTCTTTTTGTTGGATTCACTCCCTTTGCATTTAATTTCTTGTCCTGCTCAATGGATTCATTCCACTGTGCTTCTTGGGGTTGTGATCTTCATTGTCTTTTCCTAGGATATTACCTAAAATTTTTTGAGGTGCTGATTTTGTATTCGTGAATTTCCTAAGGTATTCTTTGTCCTGAAAGTATCTTATTCCTCTATCAATATTGAAACATAGTTTTGCAGGGTACATCAATCTGGTTTGGAGGCTGTTTTCCTTTAGGGCTTGGAACACATCCTTCCAAGCTCTTCTTGCCTTGTGGGTTTGCATTGAGAAGTCTATTGTGATTCTGATGGGCTTTCCTCTGTAAAATTTTTTAAAAAGTCATATCCCAGAGAACTAGTGATTGGCTGAGAGCAGTGTGGGGCTGTGGCTCGGCAGGCCGGGCCTGGCCGGAGGCCTCGGGACTCGGCTGTGGCATGTTGCCTGAGTGTCAGCATGGTCCATGGGCAGCAGCCAGAGCCACAATGACAGACTACAGTGAGGAGCAGCGAAATGAGCTGGAGGCTTTGGAGTCTATCTACCCCGACTCCTTCACAGTATTATCAGAAAATCCACCCAGCTTCCCATCACTGTGACATCTGAGGCTGGAGAAAATGATGAAACTCTCCAGACTACCCTCAAGTTTACTACAGTGAAAAATACCCAGATGAAGCTCCTCTTTATGAAATATTTTCCCAGGAAAACCTAGAAGATAATGATGTCATAGACATTTTAAAATTATTAGCATTACAGGCTAAGGAAAATCTTGGTGTGGTCATGATCTTTACTCTAGTGATAGCAGTGCAAGAAAAATTAAATGAAATAGTAGATCAGATAAAAATGAAGAGAGGGAGAAAAGAAACTAAAAGAAAAAGAAGCAGAAGAAGCAGAGAAGCAATTATTCCACGGGACCCCTGTTACAATTGATAATTTCTTATGTTGGAAAGCCAAGTTTGATGCAGAACTCTTGGAAATTAAAAAGAAATGGATAAAAGAAGAAGAGCAAGGAGGAAAAAATAAATTAAGTGGCAAACAGCTGTTTGAAACCGATCATAATCTTGGCACATCTGATATCCAGTTCTTCGAAGATGCTGGAAATAATGTGGAAATAGATGAGTCTTTGTTCCAGGAACTGGATGACTTGGAGCTGGAGGATGTTGAGGACCACCCAGACTCCAACCCTGCTGGCCCAGGGAGTGACTCAGAGGACTGATGCACCATCTCCAGAGAGCTCCACAGCCACAGCATCTGTGGCTGTGCTGAGAGGCTTGTAATTTTCCTTTCTTTATTTCTAAGAAAAAATAACTCTCAGGAGAATATTCTTCTGATAACTTTCACCATTGAACTTAATAAACTGACCATAAAACTTCAAGATAAAATGTTCACTTCCTCTTATTGGTGAACAGAGGTTTACACATTTAACATTATTTAATACTGGAGGGAGATCCTACCTATAACACCAAGACTTGAAGGTGGGTTGCGGCCGGCCGTGTGCATATGGGTATATGTGTAAGAAACAGAAATAACTCGTGTTTTATATCCTGGAGATGATAGTTACTTTTGGATTGCAAATGTTGTCTTTCATATAAAGTGTTAAAATGCTGAGATAAATAGGAAATTAAACCTGGATTCTAGCCTTTTGACACAGTAAATTTAAGTTTTAACAGAATCAGAAGCCCAGATTATACACAGGAAAAAAACGGACGTCATTACTAAAAAAAAAAAAATCATATCTCAGGACCCTGCAAAATCAAGAACTCGCTCTGTCCCATATGGAGAGAAGATCCTTCAATTAACCAGAACCCACTCAGGGTTTTTTTGTTGTTTTTTTTTCATCATCCAAAGGGACGCAAACTGTGCAGTCCTGGACTGCTATGCTTAGAGAGGCCATCACGGGCTGTTGCCCGCAGGTAAGGCTGAGTTGGGCCTGGAGGGGTAGAGGGAGACAAACTCAGAGGGTCAAAGCCAGAGGGGCCCTGAGAGACCCTAAAATCCATCTGCCCATTCTCCTTCCTCTTTTGTCCACTGCTTTGTGCTGGAGACACATGCTGAGGCTCTGCCGTAGAGGCATCGTATCAGTTTCACAGCCCAGTGTTCTTGGACTATGCAACAGGCTGCCCAGGCTTGGAACACCAGCAAAGCAGGGGCACCCAAACTACTCTCTGAAACAATTTAACATTTGATGTTTCAGAGCACTAATTCATTATAGGAAACATAAGAATTTGGCTGGACTTTACTATGCTTAATATACTGCCTAAGATGGTTATCTCCTAAATTATACATTGCCCTTAAGTAATATAGCTGTGTGACTAGGGCCAATAGGATACTGTTTCTCAGGGCACAGCGCTTGCCCCAGTAGATCTTCCTTGTAGGGACTTCCTTGTAGGAGCTGGTATCTTGCTGGTGGGGAAAGAGGAGAAAAAAACCTGTCATCTGAATGTACAACCTGTACTTTATGTGCCTCATATCCTCTGATTACAGATCCTTGCTAGGAAGAGGTTAAGCCCTTCAACAAATGAAATCAAGGGTCTGAAAAGGGAGACACAATCATCAGGTCACTGGTGAGGGATGAGAGCAGACATTGCTCCTGAAGCAAGCCTGCTGAAAAGGACTGAGACCACCTGGCAGGTGGATTCTGGGACAAGCCCTGCCACACCTCTCTGTGATTTTGAGTCCCTGGGCCTTGGTTTTTTGATCTACAAGTTTGACTGTTTAAGGGGAAGACTTTTAAAGAGTTTCTAATTCAACTCTAAGAAAATGTCCTCTCTGTGTTTAGCAGGGTGAGGGCTTCAGAGACAAATGTCATTTGGACCATAATTTAAGAAATCTTCTTTCAGCCAAATCAGCCCATGCCCTGGCAACAATCCACTGGACCCCCACCCCCACCCTGCTCCTCTGTACAGCCACCTGGTTCCACACTACAAAGATGCAGAGGACACTGGACCACCAGACCATGGTACTGAGTCCCGCTGCTCCCGGCCCAGAGGTAGGGGCTTCTGAGCCACTGTCCCACTGCTCCCGGTCCAGAGGAAGGGGCTTCCTGGCCACCATCCCTCCCGCTGCTCCCAGCCCAGAGGAAAGGGCTTTTGGGGCACCTTCTGTCCTGCCACTCCCAGCCCAGAGGTAGGGGCTTCTGAGCAGCCATCCCACTGCTCCTGGACCAGAGGAAGGGGCTTCCTGGTCACTATCCCTCCCAGTGCTCCCAGCCCATAGGAAAGGGCTTTTGGGCCACCATCCCTACCGCTGCTCCCGGCCCCTGTCCCACCTCTCCCAGCTCAGAGGAGGTAATCCGTGCAGATGCCAACAGCCCCCCCCCAGTTGAAATGAGAAAACACGTAAATAAGTCTCAAAACCAGACTTCCAGATCACCTACAGCAACCCCAAAGGGAAATGAAATGGAATACTCTGATACTCAACCACCTGGAACCACTGAACTGGCAACAAGAGGGGATCTGGAAAAAATGAAATCAGAAATAATTTCTCAGATAACAGGAGAAATTGTGCCCCTAGTGCAAGACATGATTAATAAATCTAGGGAAGAGATCAGGAACATGATGGAATCCCAACATAGGAAACAAATGGAATCCATAAAACAGATACAAATAGATTTCCAGGACATGAAAAACTCCATTGAAAGTCTACACAGCACAATGAGCCAATGTGAGGACAGAATTTCAGATATAGAAGATAAGATTGCAATTAGTGACCAGGAAAAGAAAAATTGCTTCAAAATTATAAGGGAACATGAGAAATCAATCCAGCAGCTGCTAGATGATGCAAAGAAGAATAACATAAGACTGATTTGAGTCAATGAAGAAACAGGAGAGAGTGCAGATGACATAAAAAATCTCTTCACAGAAATAATAGCAGAAAACTTCCCAAGCAGGGGAAAAGAGCTTGACATACAGGTAAGTGAGGCATATAGGACTCCAAATAGCCTTGATCAAAAAAGATCTACACATAGGCATATAATTGTTAAGATTCCAGAAACTCAACAGAAGAACAAAGTTCTCCAAGCAGTCAGAGAAAAGAAACAAATCCCATACAAAGGAAAGCCCATCAGAATCACAGCAGACTTCTCAACACAAACCCTCAAGGCAAGAAGAGCTTGGAGTGATGTATTCCAAGCCCTAAAAGAAAACAGCCTCCAATCCAGATCGATGTACCCTGCAAAACTATCTTTCAAAATGGATGGAGAAATAAGATACTTTCATGACAAAGAGCACCTTAGGAACTTCGTGAATACCAAACCAGCACTCGAAGAATTTTACACAATAGCCTAGGAACAGACATTGAGGATCACAACCCCAGGAAGCAAAGCAGAATGAACCCATTTGGCACAACAAGAAATTAAATGTAAAGGGGGAGAACCCAACAAAAAGAAAAAGTCATGGCAATGACAAATCAATACGTTTCAGTTATAACCATCAATGTGAATGGTCTCAATTCACCAATCAAAAGAAATAGACTGGCAGAATGGGTCAAGAAGCAAAATCCAACAATATGCTGCATACAAGAAACACACTTAATTCAAAAGGAAACTCATAGACTAAAAGTTAAAGGGTGGAAAACAATACTGCATGCGACAGGAACCTGAAAAAAAGCAGGAGTAGCTATCCTCTTGGCAGATCAAGTAGATTTCAAACCAACACTGATTAAGAGAGATGAAGAAGGACACTACATCCTTGTAAAGGGAAGAATCCAAGAGGAAGAGATGTCAATCATAAATATCTATGCACCAAACACTAGTGCACCCAACTATATAAAACAAATACTAACGGACAAGAAAAGTCATATATGCACTAATACAACTGTAGTGGGGGACCTCAACACCCCACTGTCACAAATACATAGATCAACTAGACAAAAAATAAGTAATGAACAACAAAAAAATAAGTAATGAAATACTAGAACTCAATCGAACTCTTGAACAAATGAACTTAACAGCTGTTTACAGAGTCTTCCACCCCACAAAATCAGAATACACATTCTTCTCAGCTGCACATGGGCCATTCTCCAAAATAGACCACATACTCACACATAGAACATGTTTAAGTAAGTGCAAAGGAATTGAAGTTATCCCCTGTATATTATCAGACAATAGTGTGATGAAATTGGAGATCCATAGCAAAAGAAACTCAAAACATTTCATAAACATGTGGAAATTGAACAACACACTTCTGCATAAGCAATGGGTCACAGAGGAAACTAAAGAAGAAATCAGACAGTTCCTTCAATTAAATGACGATGACAATACAACATATCGGAATCTATGGGACACAATGAAAGCAGTCTTATGAGGGAAATTCATAGCAGTGAATACTCATATTAGGAAAACAGAATGATCCCAATTAAACAATCTGATGCTGAACCTCAAGCTTCTAGAAAAAGAAGAACAGGGCAACCCCAGAACTCATACAAGGGAGGAAATGATAAAGATCAGAGGAGAAATCAATGCAATGGAGACTAAGAGAATGATACAAAAAATCAATGAAGCCAAGAGTTGGTTCTTCAAAAGAATCAACAAAATTGACAATCTCTTAGCCAACCTTGTCAGGAAAAGGAAAGAAAAGGCCCAAATCCATGCAATTAGGAATAAAAAGGATGAAATTACAACAGACCCAGCAGAAATCCAGAGGATCATCAATACGTGCTTCCAGAACCTATACACCAATAGATGGACAACACAGAAGAAATGGACAGATTCCTAGATACATATGAATTACCAAAGTTGAACAAAGAAGACCTAAAAATTCTGAACAACCCAATATCAACTGATGAAATTGAAAATGTAATTAAAAACTTATCAACTAAGAAAAGGCCGGGCCCTGATGGTTTCACTGCTGAATTCTACAAGACATTTAGAGAGGAACTGCTGCCACTACAGTTTAAACTCTTCAATGAAATTGAAAGGGAAGCAATACTCCCAAATTCATTCCTGGAAGCAAGCATCACCTTGATCCCCAAAGCAGACAAAGACCCAGCCAAAAAGGAGATCTATAGGCCAATCTCACTAATGAACATACATGCAAAAATCCTTAATAAGATAATGGCAAACAATGCAGAAGATCATCAAGAAGATCATACACCCTGATCAAGTGGGATTCATCCCAGGGATGCAGGGATAGTTAGGCATATTCAAATCAATCAATGTAACACACTATCTCAATAGAACCAAGGACAAAAACCATATGATTATCTCCATAGACACAGAAAAAGCATTTGACAAAATCCAACATGCATTTATGATAAAAACCCTACAAAAAATTGGAATAGATGGTCTCTACCTCAAACTGATAGAAGCCATCTATGAAAAACCAACAGCCAGTATCATACTAAATGGTCAAAAACTGAAATCCTTCACACTAATATCAGGAACAAGACAAGGATGTCCACGATCACCACTCTTGTTCAATATAGTTCTGGAAACATTAGCCATGGCAATTAGACAAGAGAAAGAAATAAAAGGAATAAAGATAGGTAATGAAGAAGTCAAATTGTCATTATTTGCAGATGACATGATACTCTATATAGAAGGCCCCAAGAACTCCACCAAAAGTCTTCTAGATGTAATAACCAAATTCAGTCAAGTAGCTGGTTACAAGGTTAACACACAAAAAATCAATAGCTTTCCTCTACACAAACAACAGACTCACTGAGAGAGAAATAGGGCAAATAATTCCTTTCACAATAGCATCCAAAAAACTGAAATACTTAGGAATCAACCTAATGAAAGAAATCAAAGACCTCTTCTCTGAAAACTATGGCACTCTGAAAAGAGAGATTGAAGATGATATCAGAAAATGGACAGACATCCCCTGCTCCTGGGGAGGAAGGATTAATATAGTGAAAATGGCCATACTTCCAAAACTGCTATACAGATTTAATGCAATTCCAATTGAGATCCCAGCAGCATACTTCATGGACCTTGAGAAAACAACCCAAAAATTCATTTGGAGCAAGAAGTGACCCAGAATAGCAAAAGCAATTCTAGGTAACAGAGACATGGCAGGGGGGTATCACAAACCCCAACCTGCAACTATACTACAAAGCTACTGTAATAAACACAGCATGGTACTGGCAAAGAAACAGACTTGAGGACCAGTGGAACAGATTAGAAGATGCAGCAACAATGCCAGACACACTCAGCCATCTCATCTTCGACAAAGGAGCCAAACACCCTCACTGGAGGGAAGATAGCCTCTTTAAGAAATGGTGCTGGAAAAATTGGGCTTCAACTTGCCAAAGATTAAAACTAGACCTGTATCTCTCACCATGCACTAAACTAAAATCAAAATGGATTGAAGATCTAAATATTAAAATAGAAACTCTGAACCAGTTGGAACAGAGGTTAGGTAGAACCCTTGAAGACATCAGTGTAGGAAAAGATTTTATGAACAAAACCTCAGTTGCCCATGAACTAGCACAAACAATCAACAAGTGGGATCTCTTCTTATTAAAAGGCTTCTGCACAGCAAGAGAAAACACCAGCAGTGTGAAGAGACAACCCACAATGTGGGAAAAAATCTTCACCTGCTCTTCCTCAGACAAAGGTCTACTATATCGAATCTATAAAGAACTTAAAAAGATCAGACCTCCCAAATTTAAAGACTCAATCCAAAAATGGGCATCTGAAATCAACTGATATTTCTCAGACAAAGAAGTAGAAATAGCAAATAAATACATGAAAAAATGTTCAACATCACTGGTCATTCGAGAGATGCAAATGAAAACAACGCTGAGATTCCACTTCACTCCAGAAAGAATGGCTGCTATCATGAAATCAACCAATAACAAATGCTGGTGGGGCTGTGGGGAAAGAGGAACCCTGGTCCACTGCTGGTGGGAGTGTAGACTGGTGCAAGCACTGTGGAAATCAGTATGGAGATACCTCAAAGAACTAGGACTGGAAGTCCCATTTGACCCTGCTATTCCACTGCTGGGGATCTTCCCCAAAGAATTAAAAGAATCATACCACAGTGATATATGTGTGCCCATGTTCATAGCAGCACAGTTTGTAATAGCTAAAACTTGGAAACAGCCCAAATGCCCATCAGCTGGAGACTGGATAAAGAAAATGTGGTTTTTTAATAAAATGGAGTACTACTCAGCCATAAAAAATGAGAAATTAGAGACATTTATAGCTAAGTGAATGCACATTGAGGTGATACTCTTAAGTGAAATAAATAGGACACACATGAATAAATACCGAATAGCTTCTCTTGTGTGAGAATCTGAAAGTGTAAATAGGGACTAAATGTATAATAGGTCATGTGAAATAGGAAGAAAAGGGGCAAAGGGGAAGGAAGTGGGAGGGCTAGGGGAAAGAATAGAAGGGAGTTGGATTAATATGAGAAAATGGAAAAATAGGAACAAAATCTTTGTAAATAGGGAGGAATGGAGGGGTTGAAGGGAGGGCTGGGCAAGGGTGAAAAATAGGAACCAAGAGAGACTATGTAAAGGTGCAAATTTCCAATGATGAATGTCATTATATTGTATACCTAAAATGTACCAATGATTAGAATGAATAATCGATAATGTAAAATCGGAAGAAAAGGTCCAAAGGGGTAGGGGTAGTGGGAGGGGCAGGGGAAAGGAAAGAAAGGAAAGGAAAAATGATGAGAAACGGAAAAAATGGAAATAAAGTCTCTGTAAATAGGGAAGGGTGAAGGCGTGAAGGGAGGGCTAGGAATGGGGAAAACATAAGAACCAAGATGCATTATGTAAAGGTACAATTCCGAATGAGAAATGTAATTGTGTTGTATACCTACAGTGTACCAATAAAAGAATTTAATAAAGTGCAAAAACAAAAAAGAAATCTTCTTTCACTTAATGAGTGCTTGCTGCAAAGATAGGTTCATGATCTTCATTATATCACAGGTACATCAATGGCTACATATGTGGACTTGAGAGTTAGAAGGCACTGTACTCCTGTACCTGTTCTTCTCTGCACCTTTGAAACACTGAATAAAAACACTTTCTTCTCTCTGAACCTGGTCTCCCTCATCTGTGACATTGTAGGGCTTTCTTTCAGGAGAGAATATTTAGAGAGTGCTACAAAGAGCCTGGAACTTGTTAGAGCTCAGCATTTGCTAGTTTCTGCTGTCTTCAGCTTTGTCTTTTTCTGGGAAGGCCTTGGCCAAGATGATTTGAATTCTGCCTGTGAGCACACTGCCCTGCCCTGACCGGTCAGGGCATATGACTGAAGCTCTCCCAGCTCATGCATGCAGAGCCATCCTGGATTCTGGGTGCTTGCTTCTGTGGACAGCCAATCTGTCTTCTGATCTGTGGCCCACATTTATAGCACCTGGATTCCTGTTTCTGTCTCTCTATCCCAGCTTTCTCTGCTACCTCAAGGCACTCCATTCCCAAAATCACTCACCTGTTGAGCCTGGTCCACACTGGGGTCTCCTACATTTCTTCAGGGGAGACCTTGGTGGATGTAGCAGGTTCAGGCTGAGCCATGGCCCATTAAACCCTGAGGCTCCTCCTTTCAAGCAGTCTCTTGAGGAACTTTCTCTCTAGACAGTGCTCCCCTGGCACCATACCCACCATCCCTCAAGGCTCATTCTATGACATCTCCTGTGGCACCTATGTGAGAGGAGGGAGGTAAGATTTGTTCCTGTGCTTTGCTGATAATGAGGAGATCCTTGTTAACATCCTCAAGGACCCAGAGGTTTACGCTAATGATGTAGCCTTCATTCTAATCATCCTATCTGATCCTTGCAATCTCAGAAGACACAGGAAATAACAACAGGGTATACAGGAAGTCCAAGAGAAGGAAAATAATGTCTAGGAAGTGAAATAACATTCCCATTTGAACCCTGGTAGCTAGAGGCAGAGGTACTATTCAGACACAGGGCTCTATTCCCTGCCCAGTGCCTTGGCCACTACACCAGGAGGACATAGTAGTCAAGAGGATGGGGTCTTGAGCTACAACATATAAATGATCCTCCTGTAGTGTTTTCTTGGTTTTCTATTAACTTTTATAGTTGCACACAGATATACTAATATGTTCTCCAGAGAAGGCTCTGGTTTCACAAGTAGTTCTCCTCCTTCCCTGTTACATCTTTCTACTCAGTTCTATTAGTGGTACCTTTCTTTGCTTTCATTGATCTAGGAAGCTCCAACGTTTTGGTGGTATTTTCAGCTTCTGGTCAGCTAAATGATTATTCCACTCCTGGTAGATGTACTTTACTATTCAGAATTAAAATGCATAATCCAACAGAATCCTAAATTGAGGAGGAACCATGTTCTTAGGACTAATGAGAGAATGCAGTAGTATTTCCATTAAAAAATGATAGTAATAAAGGGGTGAGGATGAAGCTTCCTTTAAAGCCCCTGGATTCAATTCTCAGTACTGGAAAAAAAAAAAACTAGTGTAATCAACATGCCACTGCAGCTGGCGATTGTCCTTGAGCAGTAGTTCATATCATTGGCTGGTGCTGATCTTCATTATTGTCATATTGAGTATTTAGGGGAAAGCAAACCAGATTAGTCCTGATGAACCCAGGTAAATCTCTATTCATGCCACTATGACCTTTTTTCATGAATCTATTGAGCAATGCTGGGGTGCCTTGAAAAGAGTGACTGAAATCCATGGTAAGGATCATTTTGTCTACCTGTTTTTGCCTGCTCATTCTGACATGTATTTTTTCCTATTATGGATATTTTGTAGTAAATAGTCTATGGGACATAAATATCTTTACAATTTGTACCCACCCAGAGACATCTAACATCTTTATTGTTTTACAAACCTCCTCTTCCCCAGTCCTCTTATCTTGTCCATTCAAAGTTGCTAAACCATAGCAATTGCCCATACACTGAAATAGATCCATATCTCTTTCCATTTCACATTCTATGTAAGATGAACTTACCAGGTACAAAACCAGATATACCACCACAGATTCTGCACTTTGATACCATTTACATTGTTGGTGATCCTTCAGGACCCTAGTGAATGGGGCTGTATTAGAGCAGAAGTCCCCTTTTGGGTGGACCCAATATATTTTAAAGAAATACTTATAATTTCAGGCTTGAACCCCCCCCCATTAACTTTATTGGTACATTTTAGGTATACAATGCAGTTACATTCATCATTGGGATCTTGTACCATTACATGAGTCTCTTGGTTCTTTTTTTTTAACCCTTCCCTTGCCCTCTCTTCACCCCCTCCACCCTTCCCTATTTGCAAAGACCTTGTATCCATTTTTTTCCTCTTCTCATATTTTTTCCTTTCCCTTTTTTCCCTTCCCCAACCCCTCCCACTTCCCCTGCACCTTTAGAGCTTTTCTTCCTGTTACACAATATCAGTTATACATTTTTAAAATTACAATATTAAGTTCTAGGAGACATTACCACAGATTTTACAGAATTTAAAAGGATATAGAAAGCATATTACAAAAATCTTTTTTGAAATAAATTTGACAGCTTCTAAGAAGTAACTTAGAAGACAATTAATGAAACTAATTCTGGAGGAAATATAAAATTTGAATATCACCTATTAAAGAAAGTATATTCCTAGCTTGAAAACCTACCTATATGACAATAGCAGGCTCATAAACATTTTAACTGATAAGTTACATCAAACATTTAAAGCAGAAAAAAGAAGGAACACTTCTCCCCTCATTCTAGGAACTCAACATTGTGCTAATCCTAAAACTGGATAAAGATAATAGAAGAAAAAGTATGAACATAGATAGAAATTTGTTTAACAAAAGAAACTATTGGAAGTCAGATCAGGATGTAGAAAGTGGTTTTGTTATAGGGATGGCAGTGTTGGTTCAGCATTGGAAGATCCATCCCCAAAAGTCATCATTTAAACAGAGGAAAGAAAAAAGCCATATGATTCTGTCACTAGTTAGAGAAAAAGTATTGGACTAAATTCTACAGCTGTTCATGGTAAAAGCTATCAGGAGCCTAGAAGTAGAACAGAAACTTCTCAACAGATTAAAGACATGTACTCCATACTTCCAGTGAGAATGCCTTATATAAATGGAGAAGATACAATGCTTTCTCCTTAAGGTGGGGAACAAGGGCAGATATGCTTACTATTTATCTGGTCCATTAAACTTTGAAACCTAGTCCCCATCAAAATAGTCTGGCAATAAAATGACAAAACTAGGATAAGATTGGCATGGCAGAAGCAAAATCTTTATATGTAGATGAAATGATCATCTACAGAGAAAATACTAAGAAATCTCTAGGAGCTCCTAGAACTTGTACTTGAATTTAGCAGGATCAGAAAACACAAGGTATATATAAAAATTCAGGTCTGTGTATACTTGCTATAAATGAAGAATTGGATATTGAAATTTAAAAGTTATGTAGGAGTACAAAGGACCTAGAAAAGTTAAAAACAAAAACAAAAACAGTATTGTAAGACATTTAGTACCTAATTTTAAGACTTCTTCTAAAGCTACAGTAATCAAGGCAATGTTGGTGTAAGGAAAGACATATAGATCATTGGAATAAAACAGAGAATCTAGAAATAGAACCACACATATATGGTCCACTGAGTTTTGAAAGACTACTTAACATTAGCATTTTATAGAATATAAACTCAATTCAAGAGCTGAGGAAGAGATAGTGTTTTCAGCAAATGGCACTAGAACCCCTGGTATCCGTATATAAAAAATTAACCTCAACCCTTTTTTTCCATACATGAAAATAACTTGAAGGGATCTATGAACCTAAATAAGAAAGCCTAAAAGTATAAAACTTTAAGAAGAAATTATAAGGGAAAATATTTATGAATTCAGGACTACCTAGGATACAAAAACCATGATGTATAAAAGAAAAAAAATTGATGAGATTCCATCAAAATTTAGAACTTTAAATGACATCATTAAAATGAAAAGTAGTCCTTAAACAGACCATATTTACAATACATATAACCTATGACCAGAATATATAAAGAATTCTTAGAGCTCATTAACAGACAACCCAATTAAAATGTAGACATAAGAAGATGATAAATAGCCAGTATAGCACAAGGAATGGTGTGCAACACTAGAATCAGAAAAATACTAATCAGTACAATAATAAGATTGAATTATACACTCATTAGGGAGATGAAGTTAAAAGTTTTAAAAGCCTTGTCATGACTTTTTCTTTTTGTTGGATTCTCCTCCTTTGCGTTTAATTTGTCACACCCAATGGATTCATTCTGCTGGATTTCCTGGGGTTGTGATCCTCATTGTCTTTTCCTAGGGTATTGTCTAAAACTTTTTGGAGTGCTGGTTTGGTATTGATGAAGTTCCTGAGGTGCTCTTTATCATGAAAGTATCTTATTTCTCCATCAATTTTGAAAGATAGTTTTGCAGGGTACATCAATCTGGGTTGGAGGCTGTTTTCCTTTAGGGCTTGAAATACATCACTCCAAGCTCTTCTTGCCTTGAGGGTTTGTGTTGAGAAGTCTGCTGTGATTCTGATGGGCTTTCCTTTGTATGTGATTTGTTTCTCTTCTCTCACTGCTCGTAGAATTTTGTTCTTCTGTTGGATTTCTGGAATCCTAACTATTATATGCTTATGTGCAAATTTTTTTTGATTAAGGCTAGCTGGAGTCCTATATGCCTCACTTATCTGTATGTCAAGTTCTTTTCCCCTCCTTGGGAAATTTTCTGCCATCACTTCTGTGAACAGTTTTTTATGTCATCTGTACGCTCTCCTGCTCTCCTGTTTCTTCATTGACTCCGATCAGTCTTATGTTATTCTTCTTCACATCATCTAGCAGCTGCTGGATTGATTTCTCATGGTCCCTTACAATTTTAAAGCAATTTTTCCTTTCCTCCTCACTAATTTCAATCTTATCTTCTATATGTGAAATTCTATCTTCACATCAATTCATTCTGTTGTGTAGACTTTTGATGGAGTTTTTAATCTCCTGGAAATCTCCTTGCATCTGTTTTATGGATTCCATTTGTTTCCTATGTTGGGATTCCATCATGTTCCTCAGATCCTCTATTTTTTTATCTGTGTCCTCTCTAGATTTATTAATCATGTCTTGCACCATGAGCAAAATCTTTGCTGTTATCTGAGTAATTATTTCTGATTTCAATTTTCCCAGATCCTCTTTTGTTGCCAGTTCAGGGAGTCCAGGTGGTTGATTATCAGATTGTTCCATCTCATTTCCCTTTGGGGTTGCTGTAGGTGATCTGGAAGTCTGTTTTTGAGGCTTGTTTATGTGTCTTCTCATTTCCACGGCGGGGGTGGGGGTGGGTTCTGGCACCCAGTCAGATCAGCTTCTCTGCCCTAGGAGCTTGGGATTGCAGTGGGGGAGCTTCCTTCCAGGTGCTGGGACCAGCTGAGCTTCTTTGCCCTAGGAGTCTGGGATGGAGACGGGGAGCTTCCTTCCAGGTGCTGAGACTGGCTGAGCTTCTCTGCCCTAGGAGCCTGGGATGGAGGCGGGGAGCTTCCTTCCATATACTGGTACCAGCTGAGCTTCTCTGCCCTAGGAGCCTGGGATGGAGACAGGGAGCTTCCTCCATAGACTTGAATTTTTATACATTCCTTGTGTTTTCTAATCCTGCTAACTTCAAATACAAGCTCTCGGGGCTCCTAGAGATTTCTTAGTATTTTCTCTGTAGATGATCATTTCATCTACATATAAATATTTTGCTTCGACCTTGCCAATTCTATCCTAATTGTGTCATTTTATTGCCAGACTATTTTGGTTTGGGCCTATGTTTCAAAGTTTAATGGACCAATGAATAGTAAGCATATCTGCCCTTGTTCCCCACCTTAAGGAGAAAGCATTATATCTTCTCCATTCATATAAGGCATTTTTGCTGGACATATGGAGTACATGTCTTTAATCTGTTGAGAAGTTTCTGTTCTACTTCTAGTCTCCTGATAGCTTTTACCATGAACAGCTGTGGAATTTAGTCCAATACTTTTTCTGCAACTAGTGATAGGATCATATGGCTTTTATCTTTCCTCTGTTAAAATGATGACTTTCAGGGGTGGATCTTCCAATGCTGAACCAACACTGCCATCCCTATAATCAAACCACTTTCTACATATTGCCAAAAAAAAAAAAAAAACAATGTTTGCTCCATTGTACAACTTTGCTTCATTGTCAAAAATCAGTTGACTGTACGTATATGGATCTCTTTCTGAGTTCTGTTTTTGTTGCTGTAATCTGTTTATTCTTTCACCAATGTTATATTCTTCTGATTGCTATAGCTCTAAGGTAAGTGTTGAAGACAGGCAGCATCAGTTGATCCTTTCACTTTGTTATTCTCCTTCAATATTGTGTTGGCTAGTCTGACATTTTTACCTCTATATGAGGTCTTTAAAATAGATTTGTTGATATCCACTAAATAATTCAATAAGATTTTGATGAAGATTTTGTTGTATTTATCATTCAAATTTGGAAGAACTGTCATTTTGATGATACCGAGTTTTACTATCCATGAACATCTCTTCATTTATTTTGTTCTTGGATATCTTTCATCAGAATTTGCTCATCTAAGTCTTATACACACTTTGTTCTACTTAACTATTTCAATTTTGAGAGTACTAACATAAATGGCATTGTTTAAATTTCAAATACCTCTTGCACATTACTGGTATATAAGAAGGCAATTGTCTTTTTAATATTAATCTAATATCCTGCAACTGTGTTGTATTCATTTATTAATTCCAGGGTTTCTTTTTTGTTAATCCATTCAGATTTTCTACATAATGAATCATGTCATTGTTGAACAAAGACAGTTGTATTTCTTATTTATTTATTTATTTTTGGTACGGGGGATCGAACTTGGAACCTTGTGCTTGTGCAGCAGGTGGGTATTTCTTACCTAAAAAAAAAGAGAATGAAAGAGGGCCAGGGATGTAGCTCAGTTGCACTGCGTCTATCCGGCAAGCACAAGGTCCTGAGTTTGATCCCCAGTACTGAAGAAAAAAAAAAAAAGAATGAAAGGGCATAGCCCTCACATTGAAATAATAATAAAGGAATCCTACAAACAACTCTACACTCATAAATTCTATAATTTAGATGAAATGGATGAATTTCTTTTTTTCCAATTTTTATTTTTTATTGTACATATTGGTAGCTCATTGTGATCACATTTCTCATGGGGAGTTGGTACATATACATAACATATTTTAATTCTTTTTTTAACCCCCTTTCTCTCCTCTCCCTCTCCTTCCCTCATCTCTGATCCCTTTCCCATTTGCAAAAGATCTATCTCTCTATTTCTATCATTTTTATTCTGCTCTTGTTTTGAAATTTGGGTCTCTCATATAAGAGAAACCATGTGATATTTAAACTTGTGTGTCTGATTTACTTCACTTAACATTACCATCTCAAGTTGCATCTGTTTTCCCACAAATGACTCTAATCTATCCTTCTTTATGGCAGAGTAGTACTCCATTGTGTATAAATACAACATTTTCTTTATACAGTCATCTACTGAAGGACATATAGGCCACTTCCATGATTTAGCTATTTTGAATTGTGCTGCTATAAAGATGGGTATGCATGTATTACTGTGATACGATGTCTTTAACTTTTTCAGGAAGATACCTAGAAGAGGAATAATTGGGTTGAATGAAATTTCTAGTTTCAGTCTTCTGAGGAATCTTCACCCTTCACCATTATGATTGTACTACTTTACATTCCCACCAACTATGTTTAGGGTTCTTTTTTCCCTGCAGTCTCACCAGCATTAGTTATTGTATGATTTCTTGATGATAGCCATTCTTTCTAGAGTAAGATAAAATCTCAATGTTGTTTTAACCTGCATTTCTCTAATATCTGGTGATGTTGAACATTTTTTCATGTATTAATTAGCCATTTGTATTTCTTCATCTGAAAAGTATCTGTTCATTTCAGTTGCCCTTTTCTTAGGTTGTGTCTTTTATTTGAGAGGGGGTCTAATTTTTTGAGTTCCTTATATATTCTACATACTAGTCCTCTGTCCAAGGAATAGCTGGCAAAAACTTTTCCCCATTCTGTACGTTGTCTCTTCACTTTGTTAGTTGTTTCCTTTGCTGTACAGAAATTT
The DNA here is from genome assembly GCF_053883595.1 of Heterocephalus glaber. Taxonomy (NCBI): domain Eukaryota; kingdom Metazoa; phylum Chordata; class Mammalia; order Rodentia; family Bathyergidae; genus Heterocephalus; species Heterocephalus glaber. The sequence goes on from NW_028258293.1 coordinate 29,598,599, forward strand.
TTAAATTTTATTTAATCCAATTTGGTATTATTTCTTGTGCCTTTGGATTTTGTTCAGAATGTCCTTGCCTATGCTATGTGTTATGGTTTGGGTCTAGATGTCCCATCAAAGCCTCATGGGGTCCTAGGTGGGGGCTTTTTCAGAGGTGGCTAAATCTAGAGTGTGTGATGCTGGGATTAAGGGTGTGTGATTATTAAATCAGTCCACTGATTGGTTTGGCACTGCCCTAATCCTGGTAGTGTGGATACAATAAAAGGGACAGAAAGGGGCTTGTCTTGTTTTGCTACTATCTGTCTGCCATGAACTGTTTCTCCTCTGCAATGCCCAGCTGCCACACCACCCTGCCTTGGAGCCTGCCGATTATGGGCTGAGACCTCTACAAACTGTGAGCTAAATAAACTTTTCCTCTTTTAACTTTGAGTGTTGGGTATTGTGTCTCAGAAATGAGAAAAGTAACTAAGATACTAGGTCTTCAAGAGTTTTACCTGTTTTGTCTTCCACATGATTGTTTCTGCTTTTTGTTTTGTTTTGTTTTGGTACTGGGGATTGATCTCAGGACTTTGCACTTGGAAGGCAGGCAGTGGAAACACTAAGCTAAATCCCTGGCCCCTAAGTGTTTCTGTTTTAACATTTAGATATTTGAACCCTTTTTTTTCCCCATTGGCTGCTTGTACCTGTACATGATGTATTTTTTCGCCATTACCTGTGTGCTCTTCACCCCCTCCACCCTTCCCTATTTACATAGACTTTGTTTCCATTTTTTTTCTTTTCTCATAAATTTTCCTTTCCCTTCTTTCCTTTCCCTTCTTTCCTTTCCCCTTCCCCTGCCATTTCCCCTACCCCTTTGGACCTTTTCTTTCTATTTCAAATTATCAATTATTCATTTTCATCCTTATTTACACTTTCAGTTTCTCACACTAGAGAAACTATTCTGTATTTACACGTGTGTCCTATTTATGTCACTTAAGAGAATGGCCTCAATATGTATCCATTTAGCTATGTCTCTAGTTTCTCGTTCTTTATGGCTGAGTAGTACTCCATTTTATTTTTTAAAAACCACATCTTCTTTATCTAGTTTCCAGTTGATGGGCATTTGGGCTGTTTCCAAGCTTTAGCTATTACAAACTGTGTCACTATGAACATGGGTGCACATATACCGCTGTGGTATGATTCTTTTGGGAAGATACCCAGCAGGGGAATAGTTGGGTCAAATGGGACCTCTAGTCCTAGTTCTTTGAGATATCTCCATACTGATTTCCACAGTGGTTGCACCAGTCTGCACTCCCACCAACAATGGAGAAGGGTTCCTTTCTCCCCACTCCTCCACCAGCATTTGTTATTGGTTGATTTCTTGCTAGCAGCCATTCTTTCTGGGGTGAGGTGGAATCTCAGGGTTGTTTTCATCTGCATCCCTCAAATGACCAGTGATGTTGAACATTTTTTCATATGTTTATTTGCTGCTTTTACTTCTTTGTCTGAGAAATGTCTGTTCATTTCAGATGCCCATTTTTGAATTGGGTCTTTAAATTTGGGGTTTCTGATTTTTTTCAGTTCTTTATATATTCTAGATAGTAGTCCTTTGTCTGAGGAACAGCTGCTAAAAATTTTTTCCCACATTGTAGGTTGTCTCTTAGCTCTGTTGGTGGTTTCTCTTGCAGTGCAGAAGCTTTTTAATAAGATGAGATCCCAGTTGATTTTTTGTGTGAATTCCCATGCTACTAAGGTTTTGTTCAGAAAGTCTTTTCCTATGCCGATGTCATCAAGAGTTCTACCTAACTTATCTTCCAGCAAGTTTAACATTTCTGTTTTAATATTTAGATCTTTAATCCACTTCAATCTTAGTTTAGTGCATGGTGATAGATAAGGATCTAGTTTTAATCTTTGGCAGCTTGAAATCCAGTTTTTCCAATGCCATTTATTAAACAGGCTGTCTTTCCTCCAATGAGGATGGTTGGCTCTTTTGTCAAAGATGAGGTGGCTGAGTGTATCTGTCGTTGTTTCTGCATCTTCTAACCTATTCCACTGATCCTTGGGTCTGTTCCTTTGTCAGTACCATGCTGTTTTTATCACAGTAGCTTTGTAGTACAGTTTCAAGTTGGGGATTGTAATACCCCCAGCCATATCTCTGTTGCCTAGAATTTCTTTTGCTATTCTAGGTCTCTTCTGGCTCCAAATGAATTTTTGGATTGTTTTTTCTAGTTTTGTGAAATATATTGTTGGAATGTCAGTCAGCATTGCATTAAACCTATATAGCTGTTTTGGAAGTATGGTCATTTTCACTATATTGGTTCTTCCTACCCAAGAGCAAAGGATGTCTTTCCATTTACTTATATCCTTTTCGATTTCTTTTTTCAGAGTGCTCTACTTTTCAGTGGAGAGGTCTTTTACTTCCTTTGTTAGATTGATTCCTAGACATTTCATTTTTTTGGATGCTATTGTAAAAGGAATTGTTTCCCAAATTTCTCTTTCAGTGAGTCTGTTATTTGTGTATAAGAAGGCTATTGCTTTTTGAGTGTTGACCTTGTATCCAGCTACTCTACTGAATCTGTCAATTAAGTCTAGAAGTCTTTTGGCGGAGTTTGTTGGGTTTTCTATGTCTCAGAAGGACTTGTGCAACGCTTGTGGATTCTCATCTGGAAACGATCCCATGTCTTAGAACCTTCACCACAAGGCGTTTTTCTTGTAGTGATTCTCAAGGTCTTAGTAGGCATGCGAATAGGTCTTTCACTTTGAGATTCTTTTTCTTTGCACCTCTGATCAAGTTAGCACACACCTTCTCCAGGGATTCACATTGTGACTGGTGAGGGTAATCCTAAATCGGCGAATCACCACCTCAAGTTCCACAGGTGTCTTTCCAGTATCTTTCAAAGCCATGGCGATGGTGCGGGTTCCTGACCGACTTATTCCTCGGCGAGAGTGAACAGTGGTGTCAGGAGCAGGAGCAGACAAAGCCAATGACCGCTGCCCCATGGATGCCTCTTCCTCAGAAAAGGCTTTGATCCATTTTGATTTTAGATTAGTACATAGTGAGGGATATGGCTCTAGATTCAATCTTCTGCATATGGATATCCAATTTTTTCAGCATCATTTGTTAAAGAGTCTATCTGTCCTCAAGTGTATGTTTTTGGCCCCTTTGTAAAAAATCAGGTGGCTGAATCTGCTGGGAGTTGTTTCCACATTCTCCATTCCATCTGTTCTGTTCCATTGATCCACATGTCTTTTTTTTTGCCACACCATGCTGGTTTTTTTTTTTTTTTTTTTTTTACCATGCTGTTTTTAATCACTGTGTCTTTGTAGTGTAATTTGAAGTCCAGAATTGTGATGCTTCCTACTTTGCTCTTGTTGTTCGGGATGGCTTTTGCTATTCTAGGTCTCTCCTAGTTCCATATGAACCTTATAATTATTTTCTTCAGTTCTTTGAGAAATGCTATTGGTATTTTGATTGAGATTGTGTTGAATATGTATATGAGTTTTGGAAGTATTGCTATTCTGACTATATTGGTTCTGCCTACCCAGGAACAAAGGATATCTTTCCATTTTCTGATGTCCTCTTTGATCTCCTTTTTCAGAGTACTGTAATTTTTTGTTGTAGTAGAGAACTTTCACTTTCCTTGTTAACTTTACTTCTAGGCATTTCATTTTTGTTGATGGTACTGTGAATGGTATTGTTTTCCTAATTTATTTCTCAGTGAGTTTATTATCGGTGTACAGAAATGTTTGTGTGTGTGTGTGTGTGTGTGTGTGTGTGTATGTGTGAACTTTGTGTCCTGCTATGCTACTGAATTTGGTAATTAATTCTAGGAGTCTTCTAGTGGAATGTTTTGGGTCTTTCTGTATAGATAGGATCTTGTCATCTGCAAATAATAATAATTTGACCTCTTTCTTTCCTATACATACGTCTTTTATTTCTTTCTGTTGCCTGATTGCTCTGGCTACTGTTTCAAGAACTATATTGAATAAGAATGGTGATATGAACATCCTTATCTTGTTCCTAATTTTAGAGTAAAAGCTTTCAGCTTCTCCCCATTTAATATGATGTTGGCTAGTGGTTTGTCATAAATGTCTTTCATCAGATTGAGACAAGATCCTTTTATACTACTATCTTTGGGGTTTTATGATGAATAGATGTTGGATTTTATCAAAGGCTTTTTCAAAAGCATTTTTTCAAAGGTGTGTCAATTGAGATGATCATGTGATTTCTGTCCTTACTTCTGTCTACATGATGAATTACACATATTGGTTTGCATATTTTGAGCCATTCTTGTATCCCTACTTGTTGTATTCTGTTAGCCTGTAAATTGTTGAGGATTTTTTGTGTCTATGTTCATTAAGGAAATTGGCCTGTAGGCCGGGTCCTTTCCTGGTTTTTGTGGGTTTTTTTCATTCAGAAGTTTTTAATAAACAACTTCATTATAAAACTTTTTTTGAAAATGTAATTCTGTAAAACATTGAAAAAAATCTACCTTAACAAAGATAACGCCCTGTGCATTTTCTAATGGCACTTATTTTACAATTAAAAACCTTGTTTTATATAAAGCCAAAAATACTCCAAGAGGTTATTCACTGTGTTTACAAAGTGCTAGAAGATTTTTGTCTTGTATTTTTCTCTCTTTAAATAATCTGGCATTTCAAAAGTGCCCTCAGCCTCAGCCACTCGAAGGGAGGAAACAGCATGAGAAGTGGTGTCCAGGCATTCATTCTAGTGCTGAATACACAGAGGTGGGGAGCCAGCTGAAACCAGAAGCAACTGGACTGGGAGGGGACGCTTCCACACCCCTCCGGAGGAGGCACTAGGTTAGCCCAGTGAACACCCCTTTCCCTCGCCACAGGCCCTACTCTCCAGTAATGAAGGTCATGGCCAGTTCCTTCCACAGCAGGTTCAGAGTGCCAGGAGAGGTCAGGGTGGGAGTCCCAGAGGAATCTGGACTTTTCTGGCCAACACCTGCCTAAGGCAAAGTTTCTTATTACATAAATAGCCTTGTTAAAAAGCAAAATATTGATCCTGTACAAATATTACCTGTTTTAAAAAGTCATGCTTAAAAACAGCTCCTAGATGAGGGGAGATTGAGGAAGGATGGAAAGAAACAGCTACCAATAAGGAAGGGGAGGATTTAAGGGATACTAGGAAAAGTTTAGAGCAGTGGGAAAATTTCAACTTAGGACAATACCTATGAGCAAAAAAGTAATCACACCTGCTTCCTGGATTTCCATCAAAAAATGCCATTTGTAAAAAGTTGCGGGGGGGGGGGGCAGGGTACCTCATTAATGCATCTTTCCCTGTCTCCACCTCTTTGAGATAGGGCAGAAATCCTTTGAGCTAACACATAGGGATGCCAGCCCCTGGGCCCAGGACTGTACTCAGCCCTGAGCAGCTACCGTGCAGGGTGGGAGGTGCCTGCCCCTGAACAGGTCAGCTTACTGTTGACAGAGGCTGGAGCATGGCTGCAGAAAAGAAACATCACTCCTCTTTTCTGGTCCTTGGTCTGTTCCACATGCCGTGGCTCCAATCCTGGCAGGTGTCCCTCAGGCTCTCTTGGCTTCAGTAGGGATACTGAACCATGCCTGGGTACTGAGTACAGGATAAATCTACTCTTATCCTTTTAACTGCCTGACCTCCCCCGCAAAAGGGGGGTTGGAACAGAGAGAGGCTTAAGAAACAGCAGGGTGGCTATGGTCCATAAAGGGTGAAGGCAGATAATGTTCCTCTGCACCAGCAAAGTTCACAGTGACAGGAAAATTCCTTGTGATGGTGAAAGCACTGAGAAGAGGAAAGGAGAGGCAGGAAAGAAGAGGGAGATGGGAATGAAGGATGGCTGGGGAAAAGACAGGAGGTAGGGGCAAGGCCCAGTTACAACATTTTAAATAGCTGTTCTGCCTGCCCTGTGAGTTGCAAAGCATCCCTGTGGAGGGATTCAAGGAAGGGGCAGGAAAAAGGCAGGCAGAGAAGACTCCTCTAACTGCTCAGGACTTTATATTCTGTGGCCAAGTGCCTATCTGCCTCTAGAAACTGAGGGTGCAGGGAAGACAGCAGGCAAGGGAAGAGGGTTGCTGGGTCTACTGAAGATCAGATACGAGAATGGCAGCAGCAAGTCCTGCTTGGATTCTCACATACCATTTCCTATAATATGGGTCCCAGTAACATGCAGAGCATGCAGGAGGTGGGTGTGTACCAAGGTAGACACTCTTACACTTTTTTTTTTTTTAAACAAACTTAATTAGTCCCCGGGACTCACTGAAACTAATGTTTAGAAGCAAATCATCTAGACTGATGTTAACCTTGCCAGACATTTTTATATCTGGTTTTACTTTTGAAAAAGTATCCCAAGCTACCTTGCCTAAATCAAAACAGTTAATTATTCACTCTGTATTGCCTCCAATCAAGGGCCAGAGAGCTAAATTTTAAGGTTTTCACCTCAAATAAGGATGCTGGCCTGGGGTAAAGCAGAAGCCTAGGTCTTGACCTGCTCAGTTCCTGATAGATGGAAATGAGTCTCAACAGAAGGGGGCCAGAGGTCTGGTAGGACGGTGAGGCAGTTCCTAGGTAGTTTATCCTGAAACTCTAGTGGAGAGGCCAGCATGAGGCACCACCGACAGAAGTGCCCAGAAACTGCTGGCTGCATCTGTACAAGTTAACAGTAAAGAGGTAGAAGTGTGTTTCTGAATCAGAGAGGAGGTATCTCAAGAGGGTCCCTACCACAGTAGTGGTCCCTGAGCTGCCTCCTTCCATGCGTGGGGAGAGCCCATGTAGAACTGAGATGAAGCAGGCTTTGGGGTCTGGCTGGGTTCTGGGTAAGGGCTACACTGTCTGCCAGGGAGCCCCGTAAGTCAAGAGAACTAATCACTTCTTACAAAAAACCTTGTTAGATAGTAGGGGCAAAACTGAGAGGGACCATGAAAAGATGGTAGAAGTTCTTAGAAGCCTATGCACAGTGGCCCTGTGTCCATGGGGACTGCAAAGTGGAAGAGATGAAAGGACACTGTGGATAAGAAAATTTTTGGTATGAGAGACAACAATGATTAGATTGATTAGGACTCAACTATGTGTCCAGTCCTAGCTTTCAGACAACAACTTCTAATAATTCCACAACTTCCTGAAAAACGGACAGGCAGGAGAGACAAATGAAGGGCTCATTCCCTCTCTGCTGTTCCCACCAGCCTAAAACCCAGAGTCCCTTCTTCCAAGACAAATAACAACAGCTCATAATATTCTGAGTGGGAATTAAGGAATGGGGAGGTGATAGATATGGGCATGCCTTCCATTTCTTCCCCTCTCCAGTTCAAAAGGGTGATGAGGGGGTCATGATGGACTTGGAGAAAAACAGACCTGTGAGAAAGCTGCTCCAATCTTCTTGCCTGTCTCTTGTGGACACTGCCAAGGAAGGCAGGAACAGATGAAGTCAAGGAAGATGGCAGAAACCGAAGCAGTCCAAAAGTCAGTTTATTTCCCCACGGGGGAAAAATGTGACCTCAAGTGAAGAAAAGTCAGCAAGACCCAACTCCGCCTTGTAAACAGGGCTCCAGTTAGCACCAGGTACCAAGTGGTTCTGACTGGTGCCAGCTGAAATGGACTGGTGGGAATGGATTCATGGTGTGTAAACAGTGTTCACCGCAATCACTCTAAGGCTAACAGCGTGGCAAGGGAGGTGAAATGGTGTGTCTGAGATGAATGTGTAAATGGTACCGCTGCTGGACAACACTGACTGAAAACAGAGCTGTTGGTATAGTGGGGATGGGGATGGTCGGGAAGAATAGAAGCCTTCTCTCCTTCCTGCTACTTGGAAGCAGGTGCTGAAGCCAAGTGACCTTCCACAGCAGGGCTTTGGGGTCTGAAGCCTAGGACAGACAACAGACTTCTTCAGCAATTTCTCTTGAGGTCATCCAAGGTGAACCCTCTGTGTCTCCAAGAGGCCTCCCCCTCCTCCAAAGAGAAGGAGGTTCTGATGCTTTGGAGAAGGCGAAGGCTAAGTGTGGCTCCCAATTCAGATTAAAAAAATAAAAGTAAAAATACCTGAAAGTCCTATGGTAGATCTTTCCACAGCGCTGGGGCTCAAGGCTCCCCCTGGAATCAATCCTGGAGCCCAAACCCTCAAACCAAGTGCTCCATACAGACACTGGAATTTTTGCTTTTTGAACCCAGCTCTGAAAGCTCAGCTGCCTTTGTGGGGGAGGCGGAGAGGGAGGGTACTCAGGCTCTGTGACAGACCAAAAACTGAGCTGAGAGCCTCTGTGGGGGCTACTGGAATGCTTGGTGGAAATGAGGCAGGGTGGTAGTACTCAGGCCAGAAGTGAAGACAGGAGGCAAGGAGTGCAGAGGCCCGAAGTTCAGTGGTCCCCCACTTCCTGGGGAATCTTGAGGCTGAGCTTGCAAAGTGGTGAGCAGGGGCTGTGCCTCAGCCTGGGAGTAGCCCATGACCAGGCTTCCTGTGGCCCCAGGCAGGTTACATGGGGGCAGATTGAGTGGAAGAAAGCCCAGTAAGTGGGAAAAGTCCACATTAGCAGCGCAGAGGGCCTCAGAGAGGTTGGCGGGGCTCTTGGTGAGCAGTGCTTCATCTAGGAGGGCCACAGCTGCCGCTGGCTGAGGTGAGGCGGGCTGGGGTTAAGCGGATGAGAGAGACAGGCTCCCAGGAAGCTCTGCCAGAAAACTATCCACCTCCACTTTGGGCAATTTGTCGGGCAAGTATGAGGTAGATCTAAGCTGATATTTTGGAGGGAGCTGAGGTGGAGAAGAGATAGGTAAGGATTCCAGAGGGTAGCTCATACCCATGGCCAGCGTGTTGTGTACCAGGGAGTGTGGCATGCCCGTGGTGGGCATGTTAGGGATATGGGTACCATACATGCCCATGGGCAACATGCCAGGAAAAGCCTTGGCCCCCATCATGTCCTGAGAGGCCATGCACAGCACAGGGCTCAGCTCTTCCTTCACACTGACTGTGGAGTTGCAGCTGAGTAGGCCTAACATGTCCACTGGCGCTGTCTTGATCTTCAGCAGCTCCTGAGAGTGGCTCTTCTTAACATGACAAGTCAGGTGGTCCTTGCGGCCAAACCACTGGGCACAGTACTGGCACAGAAAGTCCTTGCGGCCTGTGTGCACCACCAGATGCCGCCACACATCTTTACGAGTATAGAAGCACGGGTCACAGTGGTCACAGGGGTGCTTCTTTTCCTTGGCACCTCCTGCTACCCAGCGCAAGTGGGCTTTCAGGTGCTCTAGCAAGGCCTGGGTACTCTCAGGTCTGGAGGCACACCTTGCAGCTGAGGTCACCACTGCTGGCAGCATGCATAGCCAGTTGGCGACGATAGCCCAGCTTTGTATTATAATTCTTACCACACTCAGAACAGTGGAGGGCCTCTTTGTTTGGGTCGTGGGTCTGCAAGTGGTTGTGCAGATGGTCCTTGCGGTGAAACATCTTATCACAGTATGTGCACTGGTGGGGTTTCTGGGCTGAGTGGGTGACCATGTGCCTATACAGCTTATACTTGGAAGCAAAAGCCTTCCCACAGTGCAGCTGAGGGCAGCTATATGGCTTCTGCTCTGGATGGGGGAGGCTGTGAGGCCTTAGCTTCTCCCCATTTGAGAACGGTGTCCCGGAGATTTCACATTGGCACTTCGCTTGACTCTCTGCCTCCCGGCCCCGAGGCCTGGGAACTAGTTTCCAGCCCACTTCCTCCTCCTGCTTTGCATCTTGAATCCAGGGAGGGACGCTGGTGAAAAATGTGGTCATGGCAAGGCTAATGGCGAAGGGCCATGTTATTCAGAGAGCCTCCCCATCAGCTCCGCTCAGGCTCTCCGATCTGTCACAGCCTCCAATGCAGCCTTCAGAAAACAATCTCTTCACCGCGCTCGGGGCCCCGCGCTGCGGGCCGGGCCGCTCGGGCTCCGCCAGGCCCGGTCAGGGCCCGGTAGTGGCGGCGGTCGGGCCATTGTGCGGTGCCCTTTCCTGGTTTTGTAATCAAGGTATTGTTAGCCTCCAGAAATGACTTTGGGAGTATTCCTTCCCTTTCAATTTCATTGAAGAGTATGAGGAGTATTGATTGGCATTAGATCTTCCCTAAAGTTCTTGTAGAATTTGGCAGTGAATCCATCAGGTCCTGTTCTTCTCTTAGTTGGTAGGGTTTTTTTTTTTATTACTTCTTCAAATTTATTTATTGGATTATTCAGGGTTTTTATATTTTCATGCTTCAGTTTTGGTAATTTATATGTATCTAGCAATCTATTAATTTCTTTTGAATTCTCCAATTTATTAGAGTACAGATTTTCATAGTAGCTCCTAATAATCTTCTGGATTTCGGCACTGTCCATTGTGATTTCACCTTTTTCATTTCTAATTGCATTGATTTGGTTCCTTTTTTTTTTTTTTTTTTTTGCAAACTTGGCTAAGGGTTTGCTTATTTTATTTATTCTTTCAAAGAACCAGCTCCTTGATTCATTGATTCTTTGTATTTTTCTAATCTCAATTTTATTAACTTCTGCTCTTTTTTTTTTGAGACTGAGTCTTGCTTTGTAGTTCAGGCTGGCCTTGAACTCATGCCCATCCTCTTGCCTCAGCCTCCTGAGTGCTGGCATTACAGGTGGGCACCACCACACCATCCTTTGCTCTGGTCTTTATTATCTCCTTCCTTGTACTAACTTTGGATTTGTATTGTTCTTGTTTTTTGAGAACTTTGAGGTGCATCATTAAGTTATTTATTTGGACTTCCTCTGTTTCTGTGGTAGGGGCATTCACAGCTATAAACTTCCCTCTTAGGACTGCTGTCATTGTGTCCCATACGTTCTCATATGTTTTACTGGCATTATTGTTTGATTCTATGAATTGTTTAATTTCCTTGATTATTCAAGAGAATATTATTAGGGCCAGGGATTTAGCTCAGTGGTTTCACTGCCCGCTGCGCAAGCACAAGGACCCGAGTTTGATCCCTGGTACCAAAAAAAAAAAAAAAAAGAGAGAGAAAATATTATTGAATTTCCAGGTGTTTGCATAATTTCTGTGGTTTCTTTTCCCATTGATTTCTAGTTTCATTGCACTATCATCTGGTAATATGCATGAGGTAAGTTTGAGCTCTTTTGCATTTACTTAATCATGTTTTAGGGCTAGTATGTGGTCTATTTTGGAGAAAGTCCCATGTGCTACTGAGAATAAGGTGCATTCTATTGTTGTTGGGTGGAATACTGTAGATATCCATTAAGTCCATTTGTTTAAAGGTATGGTTCAACTCTGATATTTGTTGATTTTTGTCTAGTTAATCTATTTGTGATGATAAGATATTAAGGTCCTCCATTATAATTGTATTAGTATTTATCTGATCTTCATTTCTGTGAATCTCATTTTGGACTAAATGTGTTTCTTCTATAAAGCATATTGTTGGATCTTGCTTCCTCCTTTACTCTTTTTTTCTTTTTTCCAGTACCAGGAATCAAACTCAGGACCTTGTTCTTGCCAGGCAGGCATGCTGCCAAATCCCCAACCCATGAACCTTTACTCTTTATAGCTGCATCATATATTTTTTTGGATCTTTCAATCTTTTCCCTATTGATGAACTAGTAACCTAAGGGAAGATTTCCAGTGAATCTTTCGATTAGATTTCTAGAAGCAAGATTACTGAGTCAAAGGGTCATATGTGCCTTGGGTAGATATTGCAGTATCTTCGAAACCAAGTTATGAGACAGCTGGTTTTCCACATACATACTGTCAAAATATTAGATTTTTGCCAACATCATTAAGTGAAAAATGATATAATAGCACAGTTTTAATGTGTATTCATTTTAGATAGTTGGTTGAATGGTAATTTGTTTATTTGCATATTTTGCCATTTTTATATTGAAGTGTTCCTTCTTCTCAAGTTTGACAGCTGGTTGCATATTTAAGTATTCATCTTTTTTCCATGATATACCTTTTATTTGTTGTTTGACTTTGCTTATATGGGTTTTTGTCCTGCATATAGTTTTTTGCTTTAGTAAAGGCTTATTGAATTACACAGTAGTAGAATTTTTATAGAACAACCTAGACTGCTATAGAGTGAAAATTAACTTTGGGGGTATAGCTTCACAATAAAGGACTTCCTTAGCATGGCCAAGGCCCCGGCTTCAATCCCCAGCACCACAAAAAATAAAATAAGATTAACATTATTCCATTGTACCAGGAGGAAAGTGCCGGACTAAAGTATGAAAATCACTGTTGGAGCTGTCTATTCAATTGAATTTTATTTTATTATTTTATATTCATAAATGTATTCATTCAACAATACATACTGAGTTTCTACTCTGTGCTAAGCGTTCTTATTTGGTGTCCTGGGAGCAGAATGAGGTACATTTAAAGGTTAAATGTACCTGTCACAGCCTGGGTCTTGAAATACACAATTTTGGCGATGGCTGCCTTGACATCCTTGTTTCTCAGGGTATAAATGAGTGGGTTGAGGATTGGTGTAAGGATAGCATAGGCTACATTGCCCATGATGTGGAAGTCGAGAGGCAGGTCAGCCCTGTAGGCCACATAGGCTATGGCAATGGATGAGTAGTAGGTGCCCACCACCAGGAGGTGGGAGCTGCAGGTGGAAAAGGCCTTTGAACGTCCTTCTCGGGAGTTGATGCGAAGTACTGAAGCCAGAATGTGAGCGTATGAGAGAAGCACCAGGAGAAGGGGGAGGAAAGACACAACCATGGCAATGCAGAAGCCCATGAGGGTCTGGGGGCTGGTGTCCGAGCAGGAGGCCTGGACTAAAGCTAAGTGGTCACAGAAGCAGTGGTAGATGTAGGCAATGTTGTTAAATGCCATCTGGGAGGTCTTTACTACTGCTGTGATGGGCAGAAGGAGGGCGGTGAGCCAGGCACTGGCTGCCAGTGCAGCATTGGTCTGTGGAGTCATGTGGACTGGGTAGTGAAGTGGGTGGCAGATGGCTACATACCGATCATAGGCCATCACCACCAGGATGAAAGCTTCTGAGCATGTAAAGCTTTGGAAAAGGTACATCTGCAATAAGCATGAAGGAAAGCTGAGGAAGTGGTCCCCAAGCAGGAACAAGGAGAGCATCTTGGGGACAGTGGTCGTGGTGAAAAGGATGTCCAATGCTGAGAGATTGATCAAAAAGAAGTACATGGGCTTGTGGAGGTTAGGCTCTGCTACCACGGCCACCAGGATCAGGGTATTACCCATAAGGATAAGCAGGTAGAAGAGGAGGAAAATAAAAAACACAGGAAGAAAGAAGGTCTCTGGAAGAGAGGGTATGCCCACAAGGTAGAAGACAGGCGAGCCATCTACTGATCCATTACAGGGTGTTTCCTCCATGTGAAACAGAGCTGGATTTCGAGGAGACAGGTAACTGGAATATTTGGACACTAGGAGAATCTGGAAACCATAGAAACAAAGGAAGTAAACATTCTAGAATGTTTATAGTTAATATAAGCATAATTATTTAAACCAATCCTGAGATTGGTGGTGGTCTGTAGAATTTACTTCTACCTTGTAAACTCAAAGTTTTACGAATATTTATCAGTTAGTGAATAACCTACTAAGTGAGAGGCTTTATGCTGTGTTTAGGTGATTGTGATGAAAGTGAAGAAGAAAGGCAAAATTCTTGTTTCCTAGAGTTTACATTTTACTGAGAAAATCATATTTAAACAGTTGATTAGTGAATTAGTATTGTGAAATGCTATGGAAAGACATCTCTGGTCCTCATCTCAGGTTCTAAAGGATGTGTGGCCTGGGTTTTCAGAACCCTTAAATCAAGCCCTTAAGTTTTGTCTGTATTTTTGCACTCACTCAAAATTCCACCATGTTTCTTTGGAAGGGCTGTTTTCTCCAAGGTTCTCTATAATACACTGCTGCTCACATATTTATTAAGCTGCTTCCTCTCTTGTATTCCTCTCTTGAGTCATGGTTCTTCCTGACTCCATTTAAGCTGGTGTCTGATCTTCTGCTTCTGGATAGGATGTAACAGGCCATGGTCACCCAATGCTTCCACTGAAACAACTAGGAAAGCCTGAATAAATTACACAGATCACATTTTTCAAACAAACTGGAGAAACATAAGTGCACTAAGGAAGTGATGAAGTGAAACTGTACAGCTTGGGGCATCCTGCAAAGTGACCTAACAGTCACTGACACTTTTCTTCTCTGGGAACATCTCATTTGGGGACTCCTGTATGGCTTGTACTTGGACCAGGCAGAAGGACATGGATGAGAGAGAACCCAGCAAGCTTTTGTCCATCAAAACAGATTTGCAAAATAGATTTGAAATTTAAAACACTTTAAATTTATGAAGCGTTTTCTCCCACAGAATATCTTCTGAATTCTGAGGCTACGAAATGGAGGCTGAAGAGTTAGGCTGAGGATTTCTGCAATCTGTGATCCCATTGTTACTGTCTGGGAGCATGTGAGGCCCTCTTTTCCAGGTTCTTGGTGTTGGCAACAAAGAATTGGAAGGGAGCACTTGAGTTAGATTGCAAAAGAAGAATTTTATTGAAAGCAAAAGTATGCTCAGGGAGGCTGAGCAGGTGATGCCAATGAAAGAGGGCACAGCTCCAAGGCTTTCTCGGTGGTGGTGTTTTCCAGTGATCCCTTATTTTGCTCCTCCCACTATGCAGAGGTCTTGGGTCTCATGGAGAGTGTGGTGGACAGCTCTCTCTTATATAACATTCTAGGGTTCTGTGCATGTTCCTTCCATGATGACTCTGTTTTTAATTGGATTTATGAGATGCAATCCCTATGCACCAAGGCTTAATTGCCCCTGGGTCTACTGGCAGCACGCTAGTCCTCGCCTGTGTCTGCCCAAATCTGGGTACTTTCCCTATTCTAGGTACTGTGCTTTTGACATCAGGCTCTTCAACCACAGGAGCAGGTGGTAGAGGTGGGTTAGTGGGAGGTTTCAGGGTAGCACTGGCTTGATAGGTGTACCTGCCTTAGCTGGTTTTCTGTGCCCTCATGTGCCCCCCCCAATCTGTCCCTGTGTTACCATAATGCTTAAAAGGCTTGTGTCTGGGGTGTGCCACAAACACACTGGTCTTCTTCTCAAAATGTTTCTCAAACACTTGAGGCTATATTTGTATGCGGGGCATAGCATTGTGGAGGGGTAGATAGGGAGGTTGAAGGACCTAATGAAACCCTCCAAAAGGAAGAAGAGATCTCCCATGGTCTTTCAGAGATAAGGAGACAGAGAGCAACAGGTTATCAATCCGAAACCCACCAGGACCATACCTTAGGACAAACTAAAGTTAGACTAATCTCTGCTACAACTGAAACTCAGCCCTACTAGCATTAATTAGCTTGAAGTGATCAGCCCCTTACTCTGCCCACCTGAGAAAAGGGAGAAATACATCAGGTGAGAGATATCATCTAAGACTATGAATGTATTATAAATAATGTTCAGTTCACAATAAAACTGGTTAGATAGGAAAAAGGCAGGAAAATGTGACTAACAATCAAGAAAGAAAATATGCTATAAAAGCTGACATACAGATTATCCCAATATCTAAGTTAGTAAATGAGGACTGAAATATAATTATGTATGTATGTTAAAATAGATCAAAATGTTGGCAGAATGGATTAAAAATAGAGAATTTCAACAGACAGTTGGAATGTATTAAAATACCAAGCAAAGATTCTAGAACTAAAATATCAAGTTCAATATTTGATATTAGTTTTAAATAAACTAAGAACTCACTGGATGGGTATAACAGCCAACTGAAAACAATGGAAGATGGGATCAGAGACCTGAAAAACAAATTAATAATAAATATTTAAAATAAATTCTGGAAAGACATACAAGAGTATATGCTGTACGATTTAACTGATGTTAACTGATAGGCAAAAGTAATCTATGGTTTTATAAATCAGTACAGTGATGGCCTACAGAGGTGAAGACTGGTAAGAAGCAAAACCCATCACCTAGTTTTCTAACACCCAAAGAGATGCAAACTACATTTACCTGAGCAGCTCACAAAAGTCCTCTCTGGTTTGAATGTCACTGAGTCAGGCTGAATTGAGGGTTGAAGGGCAGAAATACAGAACTGAGTCTAAATGTACTCTTCTCCCTCTCTTCTGCCTCACTTCTGTTAAACAGCAGAGCAGCTAGATGCTGAGTCTGAAGTCCAGAAAGAGTATCTTTTCAAGGTCAACCAAAAAATTCATAGCTAGTGTCCTGGAACCCACCCAGTGTTCATGGTTTTCACGGGGGAAGATGATTCCATGGCCTGCCATTCAAAGCCTATCTTCTTGTAGCCTTATTCCTCCCTTTCCTAGCCAATGGCAACTCCTTGCTCTTGCCTTGTGGATTTGCCAAATACAGCTCAAGTATTACCTCTTCCAAAATGATTTTTCTGGTTTTGGCTGGCTCCTGGCCTCTTTTCTTGGTGTTAGAAGCTCAAGGGCGTTCCTTTTGTCATCATTATGATCACACTGGATTATCCTGATCTATTTATGTGTCTATGGCTCCACCAGATCTGGAGCACTTTCAGGGAAGTGATGGGGGGTGTGATTGTTTCTATTTAATAATGCACTACCACCCTTCCCAGGAGCTCAGTGCAGCAGAGACAGGAGCAAGAAACGCAGCTACCTCAACTTTGCCTCATTTTGCTGATGAATCATAAAATAGAAATGAAAGAGGCCTTAGTGATTATATTATTTTAGTCTAACTCCTTTGTTATATAGATGAGGACACAGAAGGGAGGCCCAGAAACAGGCTGAGATTTTCCCAACATCACAGAGTAGGTGGGTGATGAAACTAGACCCAGACTATCAGAAAGGCTAGATTATCAACCTACTTTGATCCAGGAATAACTCAACCATGCACCTGGGCTGCCCCACCTATTTAGGACCACAAGACAGACCAACCAGTTGAGATCTTAGTGATCACCCAAAAGGTTCTAAAACTCTACATTTCCCTAAAGTGCTTTGCTGGCAGAGAAGACCTGTGCAACAGACAAAGAATGTGCATAGCACACCATAGATAGAAGCACCAAAAAAATGTTTCTGAAAGAATTCAGTACTTGACATTTTAAAAAAGCATTGATATAGCATGGTAAAAATCAGAACATTTTTGATTGCTTTACATTTATTTTATGAGTGATTTTATTTTGAATTAGATCTTATGAGGGTGTTTTTGTTACCTCAGACTGCTAACAATATTGTCAGGGGACTATTTCTTTGGTAGGATTTTCCTGTTGGGATTGTGTAAGGGTCAGTTACTGTGCCAGAGAGACAGAAAGACCAGCCACTAAATGTCCAACCCGATGCTGCACTTTACCTGCCTCATCTCCTATTGTCACACAGCCTTGCTGGGGCTGGTTATGCCCCTTTCACAAAGAAGTTGAGAGTCAGAGGACAGACCCTCATCCAAGGTCCTTGCTGATGAGAGGTGAGAGCAGAGGTCATTTTTGCAGCCAATCTGCTGCAGAAGTCTGAGCCCCACCTGGTAACTGAGAGTCCTGGCTCCTGGACCAGACTTGCTGCTTTCTTGCTATGACTTTGGGTCTCTGAACCTCACTTTTCACATACATAAAATGAGGGCTTTAGAAAAGGTGATTTCCTGGGCTGGGGATTTAGCTCAGTGGTTCCACCACCTGCCTCGCAAGCGCAAGGTCTGAGTTCGATCCCCAGTACCAAAAAGAAAAAGAAAAGGTGATTTCCTCTAGGGTAATAAACATTTTTGTGCATCCTCTCTGTCTGACCAAGGGAGGAGGTCAGAAATAGATGTCTCAAGACCCAAGCCCCTAAGGAGGGAGAGGAGCAGCTCTCCTATTTCTCAACTCCCTAAAGCTTGATCTGCTGTCATCATTTTGCCATTGTACCTCACTACCACCCCCAAATCCATGCAGTTCTCTTGTGATTTTCTCACTGTGTTGTTCCCTTGGAAAAAGAGCACGGCATGTACAAAACACAGAATGTAGGTCCACTTTGGAGTTAGAAAGACCTTGTTTCCATCCTGGCTCCACCATCTTCTACTTTCTCTCTCTGAATGGCAGATCCTCCATCTGTGACTCTCATACAGGTGACAGATGCCTCATTAAACATCTCCATGTTTCTTACTGTTACGGGCTTTGCCTCTTCACAAGAAACTCTCATGCTAGATCTTCAACCTCCTGCTGGTAACTGCTCATCGCTGGTCCCACCTGCTTTGGTGTCTGACTCACATAGACTGTGTGCACAAGGGACATGGATCCTGGGGCCCTGAAAGTCACACATCAGATATGTGCTCCTGGGTACTGTGCCATGGCTCTACATGCCCCCGGCCTCCCCAAGCCTGCCTCTCACCCAGCCTTTACCTACTTCTGCACACTCCATCCCCAGCCCAGCTCACTTGCAAGCCTGGTTCATCTAGGCATCTTCTATGGAATCATCAAATTTGGCCTTAGTGAGAAGAGCCAGGTGGTAGTAAGCTATGGGCCATTAAACTCTCATGCATCTCCCTGTGGCCAGGCCAGCTGGAGCCCTTCCCATCAAGCTGGCTCTCCAATGGGATCACAGATCTGCCAGCCATCTGGGAACAACTTCCTAGGATGGAATGGGAGGCTTGGCCTGGGCTTTTCTGACAATAAAAACAGCATCATTAACAAGTCTCCTGGGACCAAGAACTTTATCACCACTGAATCAGTTTTGTTCTTGTTTTCTCAACTGGCCTCCAGGGAAGGCAAGAGTTAACATTGTTTCTACTAGTTTACATTTAAGGAAATTAAGCTCTAGAGAAGTGAAGTGACTTCCCCAAAGCCTTATGAGTAGACAGTGGCAGAGCTAGGGTTTGCACCAAAACTCTGATTCTGGTTCAGTAGTTCAGCAGTGTGTGGTCTAATGAGAGACCTGAATCTCACCGAGTCTTCATTTTCTTACCTATAAAAAGGGTATAGCAACACTATCTATGTCACAGGGTTACTGGGCAGGGTTAGGTACTTATTCGAGGGTCTTTCATTTACTAAAGTGTCAACAAGGAACAGCCATTATTTTAATGAGCCAAAGTATTAAAACTCTGTTGCATGAGTGGAATTCATGACTGCTGTTGAGCTCTGAGAAACATGCCAAGGTTTTGTGGCAGAAATATGAGGGTAGAAGTCTATGCACCAACTCCAGGCAAGACAAAGGCAAGAGTCATAGATCCTTCCTGCTCTGTTTCTCATTCTCTACTTTGGCTCCAGTGCTCTCTTCCTGACTCTGTCACTCTTTTGCTAATACAAATCTTTTTTAAAATTTCACAGGTACTAAATTTGCCCTCACTGTAAAATATTTTAATCAGTACAGATCTTTAGGAAATAAAAAGTGGAAATTTTCTTCATTCAACCTCCCCCTCTCCAAAGATAATCGGTATTTCTGATTTGGTGTGTTTCTTCCAGACTTTTCTAAGCATTTGTGTGTGTTGCTTGTAGTTTTGTTTTTCTTTTAAAATAAATTGAATTATTTTGTACTTGCATAACATATTTTAACTTTATAATGTCTGATCTACTTCATTCTTTTGGTGTGATGTTTGGTATTTAATAGTATGAATATGACATACTTTGTCTAATAATTACCCATTATGGACATTAAATTGTATTCAATTATAGCTGTTATGAACAATATTTTAATTCATATCGTTTTTATACTCCTTTGGGGGTACATGTGCCCAAATATTTCTCTGAGATAGATCCTTAGAAGTAGAAGTTTTGGACCAAGCAGTCATCATATTCGAAAATGAAACAAGGTATGGGCAAGGGCCATCACAACCCCAAACCTAGAGGCTTTGAAGACACTGAGTCTCTACAACGACTGGAGTGACCCTTTTACACCAGAGCTGGTTACTTTCGCCAAGAACCAGAGGGAACCCATGCATGTGGGACTCATTTCAGCCCTTAGGAAAGACTTCCACAACAGATCTCTACTGACTGTCAGTTTACAACTGAGGACTGTGGGATTGCTAAATCCTTGGCAGCTGAGCACAGACGACAGCCCTTTCTTGATCTTCAGAACTTCATGATAGGGCAAGATAGATAGCTTTGGATTTTTAAAAATAATAAGCAGGAACTATGTATACAATCTCCTCTTCATATCTACTCCTTATAGAAGAGAGGAATTTTTGGCTTGAGATAAAGTTATATATGTAGGTTTTTGCTTCTGTTTATGAAAGTAAATAACTAAGGGGTTTAGGGAGGAATAAGATCTAACCACTATTAAATTAAAAGCAAAGAATCCTGCAGGATTACCAGACTGTTCAGTGGATTCTTTTACTCTGTTCTGTGTCTCAGACACTACAAAGATCTTTAATAAACACTAAAAAAACCATCTTTTGGCAGCAAGAATAACTAAAAGCTTTCTGGGATGTGTGGCTGAAACTGATAAAAAGACTTAAGTACCTGGGCCAGAAGAAGCCACACGGAGGGCAACAGTTGGCAGAATTGTAGTAAGTAGGAAAATGCCAACAAAAAACCAATATTTAGTTACCTTTTTAAATCTTAAAGTTTTATTTATTTATTTATATTTTTAACTTATTTTATGTAATGTTATTTTATTTTGCAGTACTGAGGATTAAACCCAGTACTGAGCTACATCCTCAGCTCTTCAAAAATTTTTTATTTTGAGATAGGTTCTTGCTAAGTTCCTAAGTTGCCTAGGTGGGGCATGAATTTGTGTTTCTCCTGCATCAGCCTCCCAGAGTGTTGGGATTATAAGCTTGTGCCACCATTCCCAGCTAGATTCCTTATTTTATTTTGTTTTACATAAGAAAATGAGCCAAAACAGGTGTTACAGTTTAGGTCTAAAATGTCCCCCAAAATTCTCTATTTGGAGGTGGGACCTGTTGGAAGGGATGGGTCATGGTGTGCATGTCTTTTCCTTTTTGTCTCTGCATCCTGGCCATCATGCAGTAAACAGTTTTCCTCCACCATGCCATTCTGCCATGCCATTTCTGCCTTGGAGCCAGCCAACCATGGAATGAATCCACTGAAACTGTGAGCCAAAATTATCTCTACTCTTTTTAGTTGCAGGTGTTGAGAATTATGCCCCAGCAATAAGAAAGTGACTAAAACAGAAAATTGATGCCCAGAGTGGGGACATTGCTGACACTATACCTGACCATATGGTCCAGAAGCCTTTAGAACTGATTTGCAGGAATTTGGAAATATGAACTAGAGAAGTCCTAGAATATTATAAGCAGTGTTTGATGTGTGATTCTGGCCAGAGCTTAGAAGACTAGAATGCTTATAGGATCATAGACAGTAAAGGCCAGGCTCAGGAAGTTTCAGGTGGGAACAATGACTCCATTGGCCGTTAAACAAGAGGTCACATGTGAATGTTCTAGAGATAATTTGTTTACATTTTCTTCATGTCCTGAGACATTGAGGGAGATTGAAGTTAAGGTGCTGGAGAAATTAATCTGGTAGAGGAAATTTCAAGGTTGCCCAACATTCAGGCTTTGGTGTGGCTATTGGTGGCTTTTAGCCAGATCTACAGTGAGAATTAGGAGCAAATGGCAGACTTGAATGATTTGAAAAGTTGGCAGTTATACCAGAAAGGAAGTGCCTGGACAGTTAGGGCAAAGGAGAGGATAGTTGCTGAAAAAAAATAGCATTTTTAAAAAGGCCAAGTACTTTGTACAGGGACAGGAAGAAAGATGCCTTGAGAGTATCTCAGAAATCAGTAAGACCCCACTCACTGCAGGATCAAGGGTGCAAAACTATAAATCTTTCATTTGAGAAGAGAGTCCTTGGGACACCTGTTTATTCAAGGCTGCTTAGAGACATATGCCGCCCAATTCAGCCATCCAGATATTGAGAGGCTTTCGCAGCCATGATCCAAGGAGGCCTGGCTCTGCTCAAACTCACAGCTGATCGTGGCATCATCCATTGATGCTGGTTTTTTACGCATGTTGAATGTGAGTAATGGGGTCACAGAGGCTTCCACAAAGATTTCAGAAGGTTGGAAAGGCCAGGCAAAAATGTATGTCAGGAACACAGTCCCTGACAGGAATGCATGAGAAGGCAGTGATTGAAGCTGTGAGAATGAAGCTGAATATACAATGGAGACTCCAGGAAGCTGGATGTGCCAGGAATGAGGAATGTCTGCTGAGATAAACCCAGAGGCCAGGTCATGTGGGCTGCAAGCAGCAAGGCCTAGGGATGAAGCTGCCCAAGACATTTGGAACTCACATTTTACTACAACCTGTCCTTGGTGCTGGACATACAGCTATAAGATTTAATATTTGCCCTGCTGGATTTTGGTGCTGCTTTGTCCAATTTCTGTCTGTACCCCCTATTCTTCCCTTTTGGAATGGCAATGTTCACCCTGTGCCATTGTACGCTGAGTGTGTTTGACTTACTTTGTGATTTTTACAGGAGCTCACAGGTTAAGAAAAGTTTGCCATGAATCTCAAAGCAGACGTTGGACTTGGACTTTTCAACCATGCTGGAACTGTTAAGACTTTGGCAACTCTTAGAGATGAATTTAGATATTATGCATTTTGCATAATGAGATGGACATGAACCTTTTGGGGGCCAGAGGTGGAATATTGTGGTTTAAGTCTGAAATGTCCCCCAAAGTTCTCACATGTGGAGTGAGGCCTGGTTGAAGGGGGTGGGTCACTGTGGATGTGGGTTAAAAGGACATAATACACCTCTGACTCCTCTCTTCTTACTCTGTTTCCTGACTGCTATGATGTAAGATGCTGTTTCTTCCTTGGAGATAGCAAGCTATGGACTGAGACCACTGAAACTGTGAGCCAAAATAAACCTCTCCTCCCTTAAGTTGCAAGTGTTCGATATTATCCTAGTGATAAGAAAGTGATTAAGACATCAGGAGAGTAAAACTGTTGGCTGATTTCTTTGTAAAAGCCAACGTTCTAAGACCTACTATTGTAACATTGTGGGATGAAATATAATTTATTGTATTAGCTTTGAGATTAAATTATTCTCATACTTCTAGGAAATGACTAGTTTTTCTATAGCCATGGTAGCAAAAATTCTCAGAACTTTTTAAAAACTGTTTCATTGTTCAGTGGCAGCTTTGCACTAGTAAGCACCTTTCTGAAATCAATCACTGAGAAATTCTTCCTATACTAACCACACTTCCACAGCTTGAATCAAACCAGCCCTTAAACACACCCACCCTAAAGGCCCACCAAACCTCAGTCTCCACATTTTCCACAGCTGGTGACAGACTATGCCTTTTGTTTCAAATATTGAGTGATAGTCTCTACCTTTAACATTTTTAGATTTATTTCTATATGTGAGTAATAATCTCCTCTCTTTTCACTTCTTATCTTAGTAATTGGATCATCTCTCTTTTCTCTTGTTCAGTCTAACTAAAAGTTGATATATGTACTTAAAGAATGCATCTAGGCTTTATTTTTGTCTACTGGTTTCCTATTGTTTCATTTATTTCTATTCTAATGTATATCCTTTTATGCCTACTGTTCGTTTGAGTTTAGTTTGCTTTTCTTTTCTAATTTCCTAAGATGAAAAGTTAGGTTATTGATTTGAGATTTTTCTTCCTTTTAATATAGGCATTTACTGCTATAAATTTTTTTCTAAGCACCAAGTTAGATGCATCCCAAAAATTTATAAATTGTTATTTTTTTCACTCTCCTCCAAATATTTTCCAATTTTCTTTGTGATTTCTTCTTTGACCCATCAGTTTATTAAGAGTATATTGGCTAATTTCCATATATTCTAGAAGTAGCCTCCAGTGATAGAGCTTTTAAAGATAACATAGAAAGAGTAGACATGTTGCTTAAACCATATATTGTTTGGAACCCTGCTCCACTGCTGGTGGGAGTGTAGACTGGTGCAACCACTGTGGAAATCAGTATGGAGATACCTCAAAGAACTAGGACTGGAAGTCCCATTTGACCCCACTATTCCACTGCTGGGGATCTTCCCCAAAGAATTAAAAGAATCATACCACAGTGATATATGTGCGCCCATGTTCATAGCAGCACAATTTGTAATAGCTAAAACTTGGAAACAGCCCAAATGCCCATCAACTGGAGACTGGATAAAGAAAATGTGGGGTTTTTTAATAAAATGGAGTACTACTCAGCCATAAAAAATGAGAAATTAGAGACATTTGTAGCTAAGTGGATGCACATTGAGGCGATACTCTTAAGTGAAATAAATAGGACACACATGTGTAAATACCAAATAGTTTCTCTCGTGTGAGAATCTGAAAGTGTAAATAGGGACTACATGTATAATAGGTAATGTGAAATAGGAAGAAAAGGGGCAAAGGGGAAGGAAGTGGGAGGGCTAAGGGAAAGGATAGAAGGGAATGGGATTAATATGAGAAAATGGAAAAATAGGAACAAAATCTTTGTAAATAGGGAGGACTGGAGGGGTTGAACGGAGGGCTGGGCAAGGATGAAAAACAAGAACCAAGAGAGACTATGTAAAGGTGCAAATTTCCAATGATGAATGTCATTATATTGTATACCTAAAATGTACCAATGATTAGAATGAATAATCGATAATGTAAAATAGGAAGAAAAGGTCCAAAGGGGTAGGGGTAGTGGGAGGGGCAGGGGAAAGTAAAGAAGGGAAAGGAAAAATGATGAGAAATGGAAATAAAGTCTTTGTAAATAGGGAAGGGTGGAGGGGTTGAAGGGAGGGCTAGGAATGGGGAAAAAATAAGAACCAAGATGCGTTATGTAAAGGTACAATTCCGAATGAGAAATGTAATTGTGTTGTATACCTACAATGTACCAATAAAAGAATTTAATAAAGTACAAAAAAAACCCCATATATTGTTTAGGACAAAAAGAAAGCTAGCTTAGAAATAAAGTGTGAATAAATAAAGTGTAAATAAAGTGAAACTGAATAATGTTAGTGAACACAAATCTGGGAATATAATTTGAAGAGAACATAAAGGGAGGATAAGAAATAACATGAACTATTGCTATTCGAAATTTAAACCGAAAGCATAAAATAAGAATTTGATACAAGCATTTTCACTTACCCTTAAGAATACAAACAGAAGAGTCAGATGTGGCACATGCCTGTAATCTCAACACTCAGGAGGCTGAGGCAAAATGTTCACTGTGAATTCATAGCCAGCCTGAACTATTTAGCCAGACTTTGTGTTAAAAAACAAAGCAAACGGGGCTGGGGATTTAGCTCAGTGGTACTGCTGCCTGCCTTGCAAGCACAACAACCGCCCCCCCCCACACACACATACACACAAACACCAAAAGGAATATACACAGAAAAATTTACTATCATCGATAAATATCATTATTGTAATAGAATCTTAGCTTCATGGCTACAAAATGACTACTTAAGTATTTTCACTATGTGTAATTGAAGTCTGTTTTAGAGTTCAACATTGAATTGAGCTTAGACATATTTTATACAAATTTACTTAGAATTCATCTTTTTTATTTCTTAAAAAATTATTTCAAGTGAAATTCCTATAACATAACATTAACCATTTTATAATGAAAAATTCAGTGGCATTGAATACATTTACAATGTTGTGCACCAACCACTTCTATCTAGTTCCAAAATACGTCCATCACTCTGAAGTAAAACCTCTTAGTGCTGTGGTGTGGATGTTGAATGTCCTCCAAAGGCCCATGAAGTAAAGATTTGGTCCCCAGGGTAGTGCTACTGGGAGGTGGTGTACCTTTAGGAGATGAGGCCTAGTGGAAGTCCTCAGATCACTAGGTGTGTGCTTGGAGGGGATTGTGAGGTTCTAATCCCTTTCTCTTCCAGTTTTACTTCCTTGCCATGAAGTGAGCAGTTTTACTGTGCCGCACACACTCTTCCACCATGATGTTCTGCTGCCTTGTCAAAGGTTCAAAGCAACAGGGCTGACTGGGACCTCCAAAACTGTGAACCGAAATATACCCTTTCTCCTCTAAGTTAATTCTCTCAGGTATCTCCTTACAGGGACAGAAACCTGACTAACACATCCATGAAGTAGTTTCTTCCCTGTAATTCCCCATCCCAACCTCTGGAAATCATCAACCCATATACTGACTTTCAATTTTATTTATTCTGGATATCACATATAATAGAATCACAAAATATATGACTTTTTGTTTCTGGCTTTTTTTCACTTAGCATGATGTTTTTGAGGTTTCTCCATGCTGTAGCGTATATCAATATCCTTTTATGGCTGAATAATGCTCCGTTGTGTTTATCACAATTGTTGTGTGTAAACCACAATGTGTTTATCTATTCATCCACCTAGGGACATTTGAAATGCTTCCATCTCCTGGTTATCAGGAATTATGCTACTGTGGCATGTGCATACATGTACTTGTTTGAATACCTGCTTTCTGTTCTTTGGGGTATATGTGTAGGCAAGGAAGTGTAGGGTCATCTGGCAGTTCTGTGCTTAACTTTTTGAAGAACCACCAAACTCTTTTTTTCAGAGTCTGAATCACTTTACATTTCCTCCAAAAATGTATGAAGATTCCATCTTCTCCACATTCTTACCCCTTGGTATTTCTCATTTTTTAAAAAAAATTGTTGTAATTCTAGTGGTTCAAGTTGGTAACTTACTGGGTTTTGATTTACATTTCCCTAATAACTAATGATACATCAAACATTTGTTTCATGTGTTTGTTGGCCATGTATATATCTTTTTGTTCGACTTGTTTGCTTTTTTTTGTTAATACATGTTTGCAGTACATCATGATTACATTTATTGTGGGGAGTTGGAACATGTGCATAATAGATCTTAATTCTTTTTTTGTTTTGTTTTTGTCCTGTACTCCTCCCCTCTGTCCTTGCTCCTTCCAAATTTTGATCCCATTGCCATTAGCAAAAGTTCTATTTTCATTTCTTTTTTTTGCTTCAATTCTTTTTTTCATCTCTTTTCCCTCCCCTCCCTTCCCCCTTCCCTGCTCCCTCCATCTCCTATTCCCTCAACCACTTGAAAAAGACCTCTCTACTTCCCAGTGTATATAGATATAGATAGAGACATAGATATAGATGTAGATGATGTAGATGTAGATGTAGATGTAGATGTAGATATATATATACATGAGTTTCTCATATAGGAGAAACCATGCAATATTTAAGCTTCTATGTCTGAAATATTTCACTTGATATTATGATCTCAAGTTACATCCACTTACCTATATGAATACCTCATTTATCTTCCTTTATGACAAAGTAGTGTTCAATTTTGTATAAATATCACATTTTCTTTATCCTGTTGATGGGCGTAAAGGCCCACTTCAAGATTTAGCTATTATAAGTTGTGCTGCTATAACATGAGTATGCACATATCCCTGTAATATGATGACTTTAACTCTTTCAAGACGATACATAGAAGGAGAATAGCTGGGTCAAATGGAATTTTTAGGTTTTTTGAGAACTTGCCACTCTGATTTCCATAGTGACTGTACTATGTACTAGTTTATATTCCCATCAACAAGGTAGAAGAGTTCTTTTTTTCCCACATAGTCACCAGTGTTTGTTATTTGATTTCTTGATGATAGCCATTCTTCCTGGAGTAAGATGGTGTCTCAATGTTTCAATTTGTATTTACCTAACGGCCAGTGATGCTGAACATTTTTTGATGTATTTATTGGCCGTTTCTACTTCTGCTGAGCAGTGCCTATTCATTTTGGTTACACATTTTTTGATTGGATCTTTCACTTTGAGGGGGTCTAATTCTTTAAATCCCTTTCTATATTTCAGATATCAGTCCTCTATCAGAGGAATAACTGGAAAAATCTTTTTTCCCATCCTGTAGATTCTCTTCACTCTATTGGATGTTTCCTTTGCTGTGAAGAAGCTTTTTTTTAGTTTGATATGGTCCCAACTGTTGATTCTCAGCATTATTTCTTGTGCAACTGGGGTTCTTTTTAGAAAGTCCTTGCCTATGCCTATATCTTCAAGGGTTTTACCTATTTTACCTTCCAGGAGATTAAATGTTTCTGTTTTAACATTTAGATCTTTGATCCATTTTTATTTTAGTTTAGTGAGATACATGGGCCTAGACTCAATCTTCTCTGTGTGGACATCCAATTTTCCCAGGACTATTTATTAAAGAGGCTATCTTTCCTCAGGTGTATATTTTTGGCTCCTTAGTCAAAGATCAAATAGCTGAATGTTCCTGGGGTTCTTTCTGCTTCTTCTCTTCTGTTCCATTAATCCACATGTCTGTTTTTGTGCCAGTGCCATGCTAGTTTTATTACAGTAGCTTTGTAGTAAAACTGTAAACCTGGGATTATGATGCCTCCTTTGCATTTGTTACCCAGTATTGCTTTACATATTCTGTGTCTCTTCTGATTCCGCATGAATGTTAGGATTTTTTTTCTCTAGATCGGTGAGAAATGCTGTTGGTATTTTGATTGCGATTGCATTAAATATCTATTACAGTTAGGGAAGTATAGCCAATTTGACTATATTGGTTCTGCTTATCCAGGAACAGAAGCAGTGAATCCATCAGGTCCTGGACTTTTCTTAGGTGGTAGGGAATTTTTTTTATTACTGATTCAATTTCATTGCCTGTTACTGCATTATTCAGGATTTTTAAGTTTTCTTGTCAGTTGTGGTAATTCATATGTATGTAAGAATCTCACCTTTTCTTCTGAGTTCTCCAGTTTTGGGGCATACATGTTTGTGAAGTAGTTGCTAACACTTTAGTTGCAGCATATTAATTTCTTAGTAAAACCAAGGATGTTTCTTGGTTTCTAATTTCAGTAATACGGAAAGTTTCAGAAAAATCTGCGAAAAGTTAACTGGTGATTTTTGTTTCTTAGAGGAGAGGATAATTAAAGAAAGAAATTTTTTAAATTTTTCAAATGATATCTAGGCACCTAAAATATTGTTTATCACTGCAAAAATTTACATTAGTCCTATGAGGTTGATACTATTTAAAAATATGTACATGGTGTTATTTTGGGTAATTTGCCTGATGTGAAGGTCAGAATTAAAACTTTCCAATAATAATAAACATTTACTTAAAATTGATTATATGCCAGATTCTGTACTGAAACTTTACAAATATTGTCTCATTTAATTCTTTTTTTGGTCTCATTTAATTCTTGACCTTAGCCATATTAAATATGACTATAATTTCTAATTTCAGGTGAAGGAACTGGGGTTTAGAAAGTTAAGTGACTTGTAGGGATAAGGAAATACATTCAGATTTTTAACTATTATGTGTACTGTTTCCAAATATGTCTGAATAAATGAAAAGGCAACATTTCCATGTCCTCTTTCTATCATTCTGATCTTATACTACTCAGTGGCCTAATCCCTACTAAAGGTAATGCATCTAACTCAGAATACTGGTTTAGGGGAGGACAAATGGTTTAGGAGTAGGCAACATATCTAAAAAGGAAAGTCCTGTCTAAATATATGTAAAAGGAGCCATTACTGGGTATTACAAATCTTTAGACTTTGTCTTTAATAGTACCTGAAGGGTCTCTTTTAACCTCAGCCTTTGTAGTCAAATATTGATTTAATTGAAAAAGATTGAACTACAGAAACTCTATGAGGAACATAGCTAATATAGCAATATATAAACAAAGTACAAATAATGTAGAGTGTTATTTGATGTTACTCATATTACTTTTCACTGGGGAACTGGTGAAACCTTCATCAAACATCAATGGTGTTGTTAAACAGATGATGTTGTACAGCTTATTGATGTGTGTGTGTGTGTGTGTGTGTATGCCAACCAATGTTTCACTACAGTCTATAAGTCTCATATCAATATAAGAAACTAATTGAAATTTGATTTGCTGAAATTGGATTTCAGCATTGCCCATGGTGATTTTATCTTTTTCATTTCTAATTGCATTGATTTTAGTATTTTCTTTCTTTTTTTGGTAAGATTGGCTATATTGTCTATATTGTCTTATTCTTTCACAGAACCAGATCTTCAATTCATTGATTCTTTGTATTTTTAAAGTCTTCATTTCATTGATTTCTACTCTGATCTTAATAATTTCCTTACTTGTACAAGCTCTGGGTTTAGATTGTTCTTGTTTTTCTAGGACTGTAAAGTGCATCATTAGATTATTTATTTGGACTCATTCTGTTTTTCTGATGTGGCATTCATAGCTATAAACTTCCCCCTTAAAACTCCTTTCATTGTGTTCCATAACTTCTCATATGTTGTACTGGCATTATCATTTAATTTTAGGAACTGTCTTATTTCCTCCCTTAATTTTTCTGTGATCCATTGATTATTCAAGAGTGTGTTATTTAATTTCCATACATTGGCATAAATTCTGTGATTTCTTTTGCCAATTATTTCTAGTTTTATTACACTATGATCTGATAATGTGTGTGGTAAAATTTTGATTTTTTGTATTTACTTAAGTGTGCTTTATGAGCTAGTATGTGGTCGATTTTGGAGAAAGTTCTATGTACTGCCAAAAAGAATGTGTATTCTGTTGTTGTTGGCTGGAACACTCTGTTTATAGCTATTAAATCCATTTGTTCAAAGGTTTGGTTCAACTCTGATATTTCTTTGTTGATTTTTTTTTTAGTTGATCTGTGTATTTGTGATAGGAGGGTACTGAGGCTTCCTCCACTATAATTGTATTGATGTTTATCTGATCTTCTGTGTCCAGAAGTGTTTATTTTATGACATTGGGTGCACCATAGCTGGTGCATTATATGTTTATAATTGTTACCTCTTCCTGTTGAATAGTTCCTTTAGCCAATATGTAGTGTCCTTCTTTGCCTATTTTGATCAGCTTTGGCTTAGAGTCCACTTTGTCTGAAAATAGAGTAGCTACTCTTGCTTGTTTTCAGGCTTCCCTTGCATAGAATATTGTTTTCCATCCTTTGATTTTCAGTCTTTGCATTCCTTTTTGGGTTAAATGTATTTCTTGTACACAGTATACCATTGGATTTTGTTTCTTGATCCATTCTGCTAGTCTGTGTCTTTTGATTGATGAATTGAGACCATTTTCATTGATAGTTAAAACTGATAGGTATAAACTTATTCTTGCCATTGTATTATTTTCCTGTTACTGTTTCCTTTCTTTCCCTTCTACTTCATTGCTTGCTCTACCTGGTGCATTCATTCTATCGAACCTTTTGGCACTATTACCTTCTTTATCTCTTTCTAGGATATCCTTGAAAATTTTTTGAAGCATTGTTTTGGTGGTCATGAATTTCTTTAGGTACCTTGTATCCTGGAAATATTTTATTTCTCCATTACTTTTGAAAGATAATTTTGCAGGTTATATCAGTCTTGGTTGGAAATTGTTTCCTTTTAGGGCTTGAAACACTTCATTACAAGTTATCCTTGCCTTTAAGGTTTATGTTGAGAAGTCTGCTGTAATTCTGATGGGTTTCATTTATAAATGATTCGTTGCTTTTCTCAAACAGTTTTTAAGATTCTGTTCTTGTGTTGGATTCTGATATTTTAGTTATGATGTGATGCAGAGTGTTTTTTTCAAATCATGGATATTTTGGGCTTCTGTCTTATCTGTATAATAAGTTCTTTTTCAATGCCTAGAGAGTTTTCTGCTGTTACTTCTGTAAATAGGTTTTTTAAAGCCCTTTGTGCTCTCCTTAGATTTTTCACTAATTCTCATTACTCTTAGATTAGTCTTTTTGTCATCTAGCAGATGTTGGATTCATTTTTCAAATTCTGTTATTGTTTTTAAGATGTCTGTCTTTAATCAATCACCTGCCACAGCCCTGTCTTCAAGATTCTGTCCTCACATTGGTTGCTTCTGCTGCCCATACTTTCAATCATATTTTCAGTCTCCTGGATTTCTGTTTGGAACTTTTTCACAGACTCCAATTCTTTCCATGGTGGGCATTCATGTTTTACATCTCTTTCTTTAGCTTCACTAGATTTTTATTAGTGTTTTTTCTTGACTTGCTGTTCATTTGTTTCATTAGGATTATTATTTGCTTAGTTGTATCTTCTTTGAATTCACCAAGCCCCTTATTGATCTGTTTTGTTACCTCCACTGACATCCTTTCCATTTCTGCTGTGTGGCTTTTGATTTCCTCCCCCTCAATGCCCCCCGTATTGGCTTTCAGAAATTTGGGAGATGGTGGAGGCATTTTGTTGCTTTTCTTCTCATGTTTTTATTTTTTGATTGTTTTATTTTCTGGCATCTGCTGCTGGATTATAGTGGGTAGCTTTGTTGCAGATATTTCCTCTGGGCATGGCTAACTACTGGCCTTTGCTTTTGTCCCAGGATTCAGCTACCTCTGTTTATTTTGGGATGGGAGATTGCAGCTTAGTAAACCTCGTACTTGGTTCTTCATGAACGGGCCAGAGTATTGTATATGACTCCCAGACAATCCAGATAGTGGCATACCAAAAAAAAATAAAAATAAAAAAGCAACAGACAGCAATAATTATGTTACCTTGGCTATAGTAGTAAAGTCAGCAATGATAATAGTGTCAAATATAAACTGGACACTGACAAACCCTAAAAACCACTCATGAACTGCCCTTAACCCAACCAGAGATCTATGATTTTATTAGGCAATCCAGATGGTCTCTACTGGATGTAGGCAGCAATGAAGGAGCTGAAGTAGACCACTGGACTCAATGCTATTGATAAGGAAATAATGTACAACAGGGCAGGCCTTTGTCTGTTGCCAAGCCCCCCACCCGGATGTTTTTTTGCCATAAGATGTTCTGTTCAAGCAATGTAACTGTTTGAGCTATACAATGTTCCTATCCAATCTTTCAAGATGTTCTGTTTAAGCAATGTAACTGTTTGACCTGCAGGATGTTCTTACCTGATGTTTCAAGATATTCTGCTACCTCCACGCTTCCGCTTCTGTGAGTGTGCTCACCAGGTACATGGGGCCACCTCCCTACCGCATAGATCTCTATATAAGGTTGCTTCCAATTCTGTTTGGGGCTCAGACTTCAGAGTACAAACTCTTCTGAGCCCACTGGCATAATAAAACTTGGTTCCCTCCATCTCTCCAAGTGCCACTTTTGGTTTCTTCACCTCTAGAGATCTTCAGATAGCTGTAACTCTTGGCTATAACACAGAGCTGTAATACTTGGCTGTAACACTGAGCTGTCACACTTCACTGTAACGCTACCACCTTCAGATCCAGCCCCTTCTGAAGCTTACACCCATCAAACCTGACTCCCACCACAAAATGCAGGCCTTGTGACCTTCCTGGTCTGAGCTCGAGCTTCTCGGAGGATCTCAGGGGATCTATGTCAAACCCTATCTTTTCTGAGGCTGTCTTCTGTGCTTGCTTTGGCAGCACATATACTGAGTCTGTCTTCTATGGCTGTCACTCACCTGGTCTCTGTGGTAGGGTAACACTTCAGTCCTGGAATCAAACTCTCCTCCTGGCTGTTGGTCTCATCCTTAATCAGGCTGGTCATTTGGCAGTCACCTCTTCTGCCCTGTGCTGTAGAGGACCAAGCCAATTCTCCAGGTAAGAATTGGTTGTTTGACCCTAGAGGCAGGGTGAGTAGGATGAGCAGACAGGCCCCTCCTCTTCCTCCTTGTGTGGTGTGATATAGCATGCGGGCAAAGAGGCAGAAGGGCAGGATATGTATATATTCATAACAAGATATGTATATATTCATAACATGATGTATATACATAACATTTGTGCATATATATATTTATTCTTCAGGGAAATATCTATTCAAGTTCTTTACCCATTTAAATTTGTGTTTTTGTTAAGTTGTAAGATCTCTATATCCTGTGTACTAGACCTTTATATGTTATTTGCAAATATTTTCTCCTATTAAGAGTTTTTTCATTTTCTTTGTATCCTTCCTTTGATTCACTATTTGATACAAAATTTTGAACTTTGATGAAGTCTGATTTATCAATTTATTCTTGTGTTGCTCTTGCCCTGATGTCACAGCTATGAATCCATCACCAAATCCAATATTAGGAAGATTTATTTAAATTTTCGGCTAAGAGTTTTATAGTTTTAGCTGTTATGTTCAGGTTGTTGATCCATTTTATCTTATTTTTGTTATGTTATATGATGTTAAGTAGTGGTCAAATTTAATTGTTTTGAATGTGGAAATTTAATAGCCCCGGCATAATGGCAAACTTATAGTCCAGTGTGGCATCTCTTAGTGGTATAGCAAGATCAGGCCAAGAAGTATCGAGAATGCACCTGGAGACTGGAGGCAAGTTTATTACACTGGCAGACTGATTGGGGGGTTTCTCCACAAAGTGATTAGCCTGGATCTGGCAGTGAACAGGGTTTATACGGGTTAAGGGAAGGGAGAGTGGGGATACAGAAGC
The DNA here is from genome assembly GCF_053883595.1 of Heterocephalus glaber. Taxonomy (NCBI): domain Eukaryota; kingdom Metazoa; phylum Chordata; class Mammalia; order Rodentia; family Bathyergidae; genus Heterocephalus; species Heterocephalus glaber. The sequence continues at coordinate 29,632,727 of NW_028258293.1, forward strand.
AAGGCATTTATCATCAGTTCAAGGCATTTAGGAAATTACATTTAGTTTACATGATTTGATAGAAAAGTACACTGGATACGTACACTACAGAGAACAAAGGACAATGAAGGAGGACATGTGTTAGGTGGGGGAGGGGGCATGAGCTGGGGGTGGCTCCTTGTCAGTTAGGTCAGCTAGTCGCAGGAAAGACCTTTGTTGCTCAGAAATCATTTTCTGGCTCACCGGCACCAATTGTTGAAGAGATTGTTGTCTACCCATTGAATGGTCTCTCCTATGCGATTTTAATCTCTGTAGAATAGTCATGAAGACAGATAAGAACATTTTATCTTTCTTCTTCTTACCCCTCCTGGCCAAACTGAGATATAAAATATAGTAGGTTCATAACATTTGTACTTAATATGTAAACAATATCCTGCTTAATTTAGCTGATAGTTTTATTTTCTTCCCAAGAAGTATAGATAGCCACTTAGGAGGACAGAGAAGTGAATAGGAAAAAAAATCAGATCAATGATATCCGTAAAGCAAATTGGCTTATGTTCGATTTTTTTAAAAAATCCCCACTGGGGAGAAAATATTAGGACCATTAGTCAGACATCCCTGACTCAGGATGAGTACTGAATTCTAAAGGTAAAAATAAGGTCAATTTTGAGAAAATGTTTTCCTGATATTCATGTGCCTCATCTGAGTTTAATGTAAGAGGTCTCCTCAGGCAACAGACCTAACTAATTGGCCCTCACTTCTAAGCAGTCATCCTTCACGCCCCTGCTCTGTGTCCTTATCTCCTCTTCTAGATGATGTCTCTCCCCTTGGTGCACCAATTCTCTTCTCATGTTGCTCCCACCAAGCAAGAGACAACTCCCTCAGGTTGCTGTCTCACATCCACACTCCTGCCTGCCTCTGTGTCTGCACTCTGCCTTCCTGACTGTTACCAGGAGAAACTTTTCATAACAGGCTATTTCCCTCAGCAACAGCACCTACCATGCTAAACTGTGCCCATGACTGTCTCTCTCACTGGACTGGGAGCATCCTGAGGCCAGTGATTGTCTCTTGCTCTTCCTGTATGGTCTGGCATCTCCCAAAAGCTGAGCAAAGGCTGCTTATGGGTGAATTCATGGGGAAATGATCCTGAGCAGCTTGATGCCTACTGTAAAGAGCAGCACTGTCCTCTCTACCCCCAAGAAGACCTGGACCAAATGTTGAGAACTCCTCTTGGCCTCTTTCCAATGCAGCAGTGTCTTGGGAGAGCTTGTTGCAAAATACAGGGCTCATGCAGAACAAAAATATGCATACAATGTAGCCATATGTCACTGAATGACATTTCAGTCAGTGGCAGCCTGCCTACATAGCAGTAATACATGAGGCATATAATATTGTAATGGAGCCAGAAAATTCCTTTTGCCTGATGATGTTGTATGTGGTGATGCTGGTATAAACAGACCTCTTGCACTGCCAGTCATATAAATGTATATGGCACATACAATTATGTGCAAATGCTTAACAATAATAACAACACTCCATTGTGTATAGGGATCTTGGGTATAGGGTTTTCTGTACAAACTATATTTTATCATTATTTTAGAGGTTACTTGTACTTGTAAATGTTTTTTCTGTAAATAGTATTTCACGTTATGCTGGAAATTGCCCCATTTATACTGTGTTTACCAAGTTTCTTGATGGCTTTGTCTTCTCTTTTGATTGATTTAATCTCACACTGTTTTGTTCATCTTATATCTAGGAGAAATATGTTTCATATAGCTAGATGTGTTAGGCTATATCATCTACGTTCATCAGTACACACAGTGACAAAATCACATAATGATACCTTTCTCAGAACTTGTTCCTGTTAGAAACCTATGACTGTGCAGTTTTATTTTAGAGCAAACCCCATGTCACCATCATTCAGGGGAGAAGAAAATGTTGACAAAACTCACAAGCCCCTGGTGCCTCTCACCAGTTACAATCCTGTTCCTCTGCAGAAGTAGACCATGATTCTGATTTTTATTATGAATATTCTTTCACAGTTTATGACCTCTGTGTGCACTGATAAAAATACAGTTTAGTTTTGCTGGTTTTTAAACTTTATATAACTGGACTCATATTATACCATATTGAATTTTAATTGTTTTGCTCAACACTGTCTGAGATTTCTCTGTACTCTTACAGGTATATGTAATTTCTTCATTTTTAATTGGTGTATAGTGGTACATTTTCTGAACATTTCACAAATTAAAGAAATGCAGTTATGCTGGATTGCAGAGGACAGGCCTTCAATTCTATAATGTAAAGTGTTTCCCAAAGTAGCTGTACTAGCAAACACTCCCACTATCAATGTGTGAGAGCTCCTGTTGCCCCACATCCTCAACTTGGTATTGTCAGACTTTCCCATTTTAGCTCATCAGTGTCTAGTGGTGTCTGTTCGTTGTTGCAATTTGCATTTCTCTTACTAAAGAGGTTGACACTGTTTCTTATATTTACTGGATATTTGTATTTTTTTCTTGCAAAACATTTTGCTCATTTTTCTAATGGCCTCTTTTTTTTTACTGATTTCAAGTAATTACATGTGCTGGCTCTGAGTCCTGAATCCTTTAGTTGGCTACATCCATTGCAAATAACTCTTCTCTCAATCTGTACCTTGTCTCTTTTTGCTGTCTTTTGATGAACAGAGACTCTACAAAGCTGTCAATGTTATCTATTTTTTCTATAGATTTAGAGTTTTAATCATGTTTAAGAAATATTTTCCCACCCCAAGATCAAAACAAGCAAAACTGAATTATCATCTCCTATATAGTTTTACAGTGTTGATTTATAAATTCAGCTGTTTAATGAGATTGCTTTTGGTGTTTCCTTGAGTTAAAATGGCAAATTCCATTTTTCGACATGTGGATACCAGACAGTCCAATACCATAATGCCCATCTTCCATAATGATCTACAGTGTCATTCCTGCATTTATAAATTATTTATATGCTAGAGAGTTTTTTTCTGAGCTATGTACTCTGTTTGCTTGGTCCATATGTCTATATCTTAACAACTTACCTTGTCTCCACCCTTACCTTACGACTTTAGCCTTATTATATTGATATTTCTCAATGTTTTTAAGGAGATTCTCCTTATATTTTATCTAATATTTCTATTTCTTTCCACAGAAGCGTTTATTTAATAACCTAACCTACAGTTAATAAATGTGCAAGTCATATCAGTATATTTTTGGTACTGCTATAACTCATTCAAAAAACTTTTGAGGCGGGAGAATGACAAAGGATGGCTAACAGGTATAAGAGTGCATTTGGAAAGGAAAAATACACTCTAATGTTTTATAGCACAGTAGAATAATTATGTTTGACAAAAATCAGTTGCTTATTTCAAAATAGCTAGCAGGACATTTTGAATGTTCTAACACAAAGAAATGATGTATGCAATGATGAACGTGCCAATTACCCTGATTACACATTTTTTTACCTGTTTTGAAATGTCACCCTGTACTCCATAAATGTATTCAATTATTATTTGCCAGTTAAAAATATACTTACAAATCTTGTTGATGGTACCTCTGAGTTTAGTTAACTGGTATACTGGAGCAGAACTAGCGACATCTAAGGATCAAGGGGCCTCAAAGTGTTCTGGGTCCTGGGGCCGTGCCATTTTGGTCATGGCCACCTTGACATCCTTGCTCCTCAGCATGTAGATGACAGAGCTGAAAACAGCTGTGGGAATGGCAAACACCACTCTCAGCAGGTCAGCTCTAGAGGCCACATTGGCTATGGCAATGGATGAATAGTAGGAGCTATATTAGTCCGCTTCCTGTTACTATAATGAAATTCCTGGGGGCAATTAACTTATAAAGAGAAAAGATTTATTTTGGCTCAGGGTTTGAAAGTCCAAGATTGAGTAGCCTCATTACTTTGCCTCTGGCAAAGACAGAACATCATAGCAGGTGTGTATGTTGAAGCAAACTGCTTATATCACAAGTCGGGTACTAAAGAAGGGCCACACTTGGGGGCCAAACCTTTAACATTTAAGATTCAAGATATAGCAGGTGCCCACCATCAAGGTGTGGGAGGTGTGAGTGGAAAGGGCTTTTGAACATCTTTCTCAGAAGCTGACATGAAGCACTGAGATCAGGATGTGGGTGTAGGAGAGAAGCACCAGAAGGAGAGGGTGAAAGGACACCACCGTGGCAATGCAGAAGTCCATGAGGGTCTAGGGGCTGGTGTCAGAGCAGGAGGCTCAGACCATAGTTGGGTGGTCACAGAAGCAGTGGTACATATGAACGATGTCACCAAATGCCATCTGGGAAACCAGTACCACTGCCCAGTGGGCAAGAAGATACAAAACCAGGCACTGGCCACAGTGGGTGGCAGATGGCTACATAGTGGTCACAGACCATAACCACCAGGATGAAGGCTTCAGAGCAGGAGAAACTGGACCGAGTACATCTGTGGAAGCAAGCAGGGAAGTGAGAAGTAGCCCCCATGAAAGATTAGGAACAGCATCTCGGGGCAGGGGTTTTGATGAAAAGGATGTCCAGGGATGAGAAGTTAATTAGGGAGAAGTACACGGGCTTGTACAGGCTGGGCACTGACACCACTGCCACTGGGATAGGGGTATTACTCACCAGAATGAGCAGGTAGATTAAGAAGAAAATTGAAAAAAGAAAAAAGAAAGGAAGAAGAGTCATAGAAAGGGATGCCCACCAAGTAGAGTTGGTTAGAGGGGTCCTTTTACCTGTTATAGGTTATGCCTTTCATGGTTGGCCAGAGCTAGATGTCTACCGATGGACATTGGGAATATCAGTGCACATCTGGAAACCAGAGGAATCAGAATGTATAACTAGAATGTATATTTTTCTTTCCAACTATGGATCTCAATCTCAACATTTTCTTTTTATGAAAAATTAAAATTCCATAACAAAATAAAAGAATAACATTTTACTGCACAATTAAGATGCCTTGAATTGTGAGGTGTCTAATAACAATGGTTGAAAGAGCTGGTTGTGTGTGTGTGGGGGGGGGTGTTTGTGTGTGTGTGACAGAGGAAGACACAAGCACCTAAAGGGCTGCGGAAGGGAAGGGGTCATACTTTACAAAGACCTGGGTCCACTGACAGCAAGTTTAGGGACCCAGAGTTCAGGCTCACATACTATGGAAGTTTCCTTCAATCAGATCTATCTCATAATGCAAAAGACAGACTTAAAAAATCAAGGAATTTCATGTAACCACAGGTGTACAATTCTGGAGTCTTTTTGGCTGGAATGCCACAGAGGAGGTTGAATACTTGGATGGGAGCCAGATTAAAAGCCTTTAGGCAACTTTCTGACCCTAGATCTATTGATTCTCTAATAAATAAATAAATAAATAAACAAACAAACAAACTAACATGAGTAAACCACAGCAATAAGACTGCAAGGTAGGAGGGCAAGTGTAAGCTATCTGAGAGAAAAAGACCTGAGAAGCATCTACTGAAATGTTCAAATGCTAACTGCAAAGTCCAGAAGCTCCTTTATTAGTTCAAACAGCTCCTTTAAGGGAATCTGATGTTTTGGCCTCACACCTGCTGCTACAAGTGAAGGAACATTTGAGTGAAGAGGTAGTGATGAGCCACTCCCCAGGTTCTGCCCACTGCCACACTAGAATCCTGACAGCATTCATTTGATACAAGCCCATCACCTCTAAGCTTCTCCACATGATTTCTGCATGAGCCTGTTTAACTTAGAGAGACAACAGAATCACTAGTTGGGAGTGAGTGAAGTTGAGCCCCTGGAATAGAAACTCTTGGTAGTTTATTCTGATGTTCTCTTGACCAGGTAGGTACCTCTGGGCCTGGAGAACTGGCCTTCTGACAAAGACTTGGAACTCTCGACCTCTACGGAAGTGAAAGATGCTTTGAGGGAAGAGTGAGGAACTGCTCTGGATTCCATTCCTCTTCTGTGCCCTACTCCATTCTTCTCTCCCTCATACTGACAGGATGCTGTGTCTCACTCAGCACCATTGTCTTTGTCTCTGCATTTCCAACCCTTTCTATGCTATCTTTATCTTTAGCTACTTCCTCCAGAGAGCCCTACAAAATACTGCCTTCCTAATCCAGGAATGGCTTCCCTTTCTGTATGCCTTGCTGGGGCTCTTTGCATCTGTATCAGGCCAGTTGAGTGTCTTGCAACCTACCTTTGTATCCTTTTCGTCATATCCAACAGTAAACGGCCATCCTGGTTTGCCCAGAACTATCCTGGCTTTAGCACAGAAAGTCATTCAGTTTCCCAGATTGTTGGGCACCCTAGGAGGACAGAGACCTTGTATTACTATACGTATTTTTATTCATTGATTTCATTGATACATTGTAGGTATACAATATGATGACATTCAAAATTGGGAATTTGTACCTTTACATAATCTCTCTTGGTTCTTATTATTTTCCCCATCCCCCTGCCCTCCCTTTAACCCCTCAACCCCTCCCTATTTGCAAAGACTTTGTTTCCATTTTTTTCCTTTTCTCATGTTTATTCCTTTCCCTTCTTTCCTTTCCCCTTCCCTCCCACTTCCCCTTCCCATTTGCCCCTTTTCTTCCTATTTCACATGACCTATTATACATTTAGTCCTTATTTACACTTTCAGTTTCTCACACCACAGAAACTATTCAGTATTTACACATGTGTGTCCTATTTATTTCACTTAAGTGTAGAGGTCCCAGGGCCGGGGATTTAGCTCAGTGGTTTAGCCACCTGCCTTGCAAGTGCAAGGTTCCGAATTTGATCCCCAGTACAAAAAAAAAAAAAGAATAGAGGTCCCATTTGACCCAGCTATTGCCCTGCTGGGTATCTTCCCAAAAGAATTAAAAGAATCATACCACAGTGATATATGTGCACACATGTTCATAGCAGCACAATTTGTAATAGCTAAAACTTGGAAACAGCCCAAGTGCCCATCAACTGGAGACTGGATAAAGAAAATGTGGAATTTTTTAATAAAATGGAGTACTACTCAGCCATAAAGAATGATAAATTAGGACATTTATAGCTAAATGGATGTGCATTGAAGCCATACTATATGTTTTGTGGGTTTTTTTTCTGTTGGTGGTGGTTTTTTTGAGCCAGAGTCTCTCCCTTTGTAGTTCAGGCTGCCCCTGAACTCACTATATAGCCTAGGCTGGCCTCGAACTCACAGCGATCTTTCTGCCTCAGCTTCCTGAGTGCTGGGATCACAGACGTGTGCCACCAAGCCCAGTATACTATATGTTTTTGATAGAATGAGTCCTTTCCTTTGATGGACTCCAGGTTGGATTCCATTTTCGCATGAGGAAAAAACGTATTTCAGGTTACAGATATTCCTTGTTTAACAACCTACATATTTAACGACTGTTCAGACTTATGACTGAGATACGCTGTTTGAACTTACAACCAGCTGCTCAGACTTACAGCCCACACTTGGACTTATGATGCAGAAATGTGAGCAGCAGTGTGGCCTTATGGTGGCTTCTTCTACAGTACAGTACCATAATTTTTGCCAGTTGTACTGTACAGTACAGTAGTGTAGTATAATTTTATGTTCTGTTATACATTAGAGTACTGCATGTGAGTTATGCAAATAAAAGCAAAGTCATCAAGTTGGAGTTTTCTTTGACCATTTCTTAGTTGTAGGAAGGGGACTCGGTCCTGAACAAAAACTGTCTGTACTTCCATTCCAACCTGCACATCTTCTCTCTTCCTGGCTGCTGCAGCTCAGCAGGTGTCATTGTTGAGCCGCTTCATGCCCACTGCCCTGAAGCCGCCTTCCTTGGCCTCTAAGTCAGTGGGTGCCACAGAGAGCTGACAAATTAAGGAACCAGTATTGTGAGAGAAGATCAAGAGCTGCTGAGAGTAATTCTGCCCAGAGGCTGCTGAAGACACATAAGGGGCTGAGGTGTAGGTCAGTGGTAGAGTCCTTGCCTTGTATGCACAAGGCTTTGGGTTTAATCTTCATTGCCACCAAAATAAATGTTATTGAGTACCTTAGTGTGGCTATTTGTCCCTTCCAAAATTCATGTTGAGGCTTAATCCCCAAAGTCATATGTTGATGGTATTTGGAGGTGGGTGGGGCCTTTGGGAAGTAATTCGGAATAGACGATGTTATAAAGATAGGACCCTTATGCTTGCATTAGTGGGATTCGTAAGAGGAGGCCAGGAAGTTATATGTGGTCACTCAAGCCTGTAATCTCAGGAGTGTGGGAGGCTGAGGCAGGAGGGTTATAAATTCAAACCCAGCCAGGTAACTTAGTGACTCAGTGAGATCCTGTCTCAAAATATAAAAATAAATAAATAAAAAGAGCTGGGAATGTATCTGAGTGTTATAGCCCAGGGTTCAATTCCTAGTACCATGGAAAAAATGAGAGAACCAAATCAGCAAGCTTCTCTAAATTGACAAGTCTCAGAATTTGATTCCCTCTATCTTGTCATGACCCAGCAGGAAAGCCCTCATCAAATGCCAAGCAAATGCCACCATGCTCTTGGGCTTTCAGAACCGTGTGTTGGCTAAGCCTTTGTTCTTTATAAATTATCCAATCCGCAGTGTTCAGTTATAGCAACAGAAAATGGACTAAGACACTGGTCATTCTGGGCAGCCCAAGACCTCCAAAATGAGATTTTCAACCCACAGAACTGAGCTGCTTGGGCTTGTCCTTCTGACTCAGCTATCCAGGGCCAGGTGATGTTGCCCTCTAGATCACTGCCCCTTCATGCCAGTGACTTCTTGTGCAGTTCTGCCAGGGTTTCCCAATACCACCTCCAGCTTCCCCCTCTCCCTACAAAAGCTTTCCTATGTCACAGTCTACATAAGAGTGGAAGTGGCCCACAGATAGCTGCATCCATGTGAAGAAATCAGACTGGGATGGGGGAAGGAGAGGTGTCACCACCCCTTCAACAGCAAGTTTTTGTCAGAGTTAGTCCTGGAAACCAAGCTTCCCGGTTATGAACTTAGCCCTTTCCACCAAGCCAGGCTACCTAGAGAACTTGGAAGCTCTGGTTTCCACTGGGAGAGGGGTGGGGGGATTAGGCCAAAGGTTTTGTTTTCCTCTCTCCATCTCTTAGGCTGGTATCAGAGATAACTATAAATTTCTGTTTTGTTCTGAGGGCATTTTTAAAACAGTTTCAGATGGACTGGGCGCTGACCAGAGATTCTAAATGGCTAGGAAAAGGATGTTTCCAAGAAATGACTTTGGAAGAAATAGACTGGGCATTTTTTCATGAAAAAAATATTCTGGCAGTCAGGCTTCACCTTCAGAGAATAAATGTTCTATATTTGCTGTCTGGCTCATAATAAACTCTCCCTAAGTATTTTGAGATAAATTAATTAATGAACAAAAGGGTTAACATGAGTTAAATTGAACTTTTTCTCTTGATAGACCAATCAGCAGAAATTTTTTTTCTTTCAGCATCTAAATGAATACAAACCACAGTTCTCTGAAAGTTGCTGTAATTCTGAGTTGTTCCCACCACTGCCTGGAAGCATGTGTTATTCCTTATATCTAGATGTCCTGGGTGGGGGATTTAGCTCAGTGGTTCCGACGCCTGCCTTGCAAGCACAAAGTCCCGAGTTTGATCCCCGGTACCAAAAAAAAAAAAAAAGTTTAGATGTCTCCCAAAACCAGAATGTCGTCATAGGTAGAGAGTTTCAAAGGGGGCTGGATTAGGGTATGCGACTGTGGGTTAAAGTGTGATACTGGGATTAAGGGTATGGGTAATGGAAGCCTGATCCTGGGTATGGGTGGCACTAATCAATAGGTTTGTAACCTGGATGGAATATAAAGGGACAGAAAGAAGGCAGGCATGCTGCTGCTGCTTGCTGCCTTCTGCCTGACACACCATAAACTGTTTCTCCTCTGCCATGTCCCTGTGCCATGCCACCCTGCCTTGGAACCAGCTGACTATGGACTGAAATCTCTACGAACTGTGAGCTGAAATAAATCTTTCCTCCTTTAATGTGTGAGTCTTGGGTATTTTATCTCAGCAATGAGAAAAATAACTAAGACATCATGTAAGGGCAGGTTTTGTTGGGTATTCCCAGAACACGAGAGCCAGAAGTTTTCTTAAAAGAAAACAATGTTATCCAATCATCATTTCCTCTCAACTCCATTTTTCCAAATAAAATGACTCAGAGACTGGAGTAAGTCAAGGTCACATAGAGATTTGGTGACAGAATTATACTAGAAGCCATACACAAGCTCCAAAGATCCCATCATGCGAGAAGTGCCAAAGTCCCACAGCCAGGGCCTCCTTGTACCATGATTAGCTCTGGACATCTCACCTTCAGCCGTCTTGCTCCAGGCCTCTGTTGTGTGTCCTGCTTGGCTGTTCAACCCAGGAAGCTGTCCCTTCCTGTCTGCATCCAGGGCTGCCTCCTTGGGACAGGCCCAGCTTGAGGCTGACCCTGGCTCCATTAAACCCCCATGTTCTACCCACCCCTAGTCCACCAGGGCCTTGGCCCACAGAGATCCCTTCTACTGTCTGGAATAACATTTTTGGGGAGCTCCCAGGTGACTTATTAGGAGCTATCACTGGGCTTTTCTGACAGAACAACAAGATTAATAGTCCTCTCTGGGAGCTGAGACTTTATGGTCTACGGGGCTTTTGTGCCTACTGAGCAATGATTGGTATCATCACTTGACAGATGAGGAAACAGGCTCAAAGGGACCACCCAGTCACACAGTCATCCAAGAACAGGTCTGATCTGAAAGCTCAGATTTGCCAATTCTCAGTCCAACTTCTGTGTCAACCAGTGACACAATGAGAAAAGGGATATAAACATTCTTGCTGTGATCCTAAAGTACTTGCGCTATTGACCGGTGGGGATCCTGTGAGTGGAGAAGAACCAGTGTCAGCAAGCAGAGGACCACTCCATCTCCCAGTCTTCACTCTTGCTCACTTGCTTGCTCTTTCGCGGTTGCCCAGTGCTCCTTCTCTTCTCTGGATCACCAAGCCTTACTGTCAATGCTGCCATTTTAAGATTAGGTGAACTGCAATGCATCACTCATTCCACATTGAATGAAGTGGACTTCAGGTTAGGTGTCTGATGGTGGCAAACTGACACAGTCCAGGTAGATAGCCAGTGGAAATATTAGTCAACATAGCCACTATGATCTGTGCTACTAAGGAGTTGGGAGACCTAGAGGAAGCAACAGAGCAGTCTTGCCTCATAGAAGACATCTTTCAAAATTACTAGGTTGACGAGGAGGGGTAAATAAAGTCATAGACAGGTGCAAAGGCAGGAGGTGTGAATGAAAGTTTGTTTGGGATGCAGTACAAAGGGAGACCCAGGGAATCTCAAAAGAAGAGGCTAAAGAGATCAGCAGGGGTAGGGAGAGGCTAAGGAATAAGGACTCAGCATGAGGACATAGGAGAACCAGATTCAGCCTTTAGACAGTGGACTAACGTAGTCATCTACATGTCTCAGAAAGATCAGAGCCACTGTAGCAAGGACAATGATTTAGAGTGAGAAAGGCTAGAGCCAGGGATACCAGCCAGGGTGGAAAGGGACAAAAAGGAGTAGTGTGTTAGTTACTTTTATGTCATTGCTGAGACAAAATACCCAACACCCAAAGTTAGAGGGGAAGGGATTTATTTAACTTACAGTTCACAGAGGTTTCAGCCCACAATCGGCTGGCTCCAAGGCAGGGTGGCAGAGGGGCAACAGTTCACGGCGGTGGAAGCATCAAAAGGAACAGGAGAGATGTTGATATTTTTTCATATGTTCATTTGCTATTTCTACTTCTTTGTCTGAGATAAGTCTGCTGGTCATTTGAGAGATGCAGATGAAAAGAATGCTGAGATTCCACTTCACCCCAGAAAGAATGGCTGCTATCATGAAATCAACCAATAAATGCTGGTGGGGCTGTGGTGAGAGAGGAACCCTGCTCCACTCCTGGTGGGAGTGTAGACTGGTGCAAGCACTGTGGAAATCAGTATGGAGATACCTCAAAGAACTAGGACTGGAAGTCCCATTTGACCCTGCTATTCCCCTGCTGGGGATCTTCCCCAAAGAATTAAAAGAATCATACCACAGTATATATGTGCACCCATGTTCATAGCAGCACAGTTTGTAATAGCTAAAACTTGGGAGCAGCCCAAATGCCCATCAACTGGAGACTGGATAAAGAAATGTAGGTTTTTAAAAATAAAATGGGGTACTACTCAGCCATAAAAATTGAGAAATTTTTTTAAAAATTGAGAAATTTTTTTAAAAATTGAGAAATCAGAGACATTTACACCTAAATGGATGCACATTGAGGCGATACTCTTAAGTGAAATAAATAGGACACACATGTGTAAATACCGAATAGTTTCTCTGGTGTGAGAAACTGAAAGTGTAAATAAGGACTAAAAGGTATAATAGATAATGTGAAATAGAAAGAAAGGGGCAAAGGGGAAGGAAGTGGGAGGGCTAGGGGAAAGGATAGAAGGGAATGGAATTAATATGAGAAAATGAAAAATGGAAACAAAGTCTTTGTAAATAGGGAGGACTGGAGGGGTTGAAGGGAGGGCAGGGGAAGGGGGGAAAAATAAGAACCAAGGGAGACTATGTAAAGGTGCAAATTTCCAATGATGAGTGTCATTATATTGTATGCCTAAAATGTACCAATAAAATTAATTTTTTAAAAAAGCAACAAGAGAGGCAGGAGGGGCGTCACAGAGGAGAAACAGTTCATGGTGCCCACAAGGTAGCAAAAGTAACAAGGGAGTTTAACAGTGTCTTTCTGCTCCTTTTATATTATTCAGACTACCAGGATGAGGGCGGTGCCAAACCAATCACTTACATGTAGTGGTTTAGTAATCACACACCCTTAGTCCTGGCATCACACACTCTAGATTCCCCCAAGTCAGAAAAAGCCCCAACTACAGCTTCATGAGGCTTTGGGGGGACGTCAAGACACAAGCCATAACAAGTGGTAATGGTAATGATGATAGAAGACTCAGCCCTGATGGAGTGTTAACTTGTACTAAGCACCGTGCGCTGGTGGTCACTCACTTCATTTCATTTAATCTGAGCAGTAATTTTTATTACCCTTGGTTAATAGATGAGAAGGCTCAGAGGACCAGGCCTGCCTTGGTTCCTGCTCTGGGCCAATAGCCAGTGTTAGGAGCCCAATCAATCTCCAAATCCCATGCCTCCTGACTATCAAGTGAGATGTGCAGTGGAACAGTGGGTGTGGAAGGTCAGGGTAATTAGAGAGAGTAGACATCTTTAAGATGTTTGGTTGTGGAGAGAAGTGTCTCAGTGCCATCAGGCTATTATAGAAAAATACTTTAAACTGATTCATTTATAAATAATAGAAGCTTATTGCTCACAGACTTGGGAAGTCCAAGGTCAAGGCACCAGCAGATTCAGTGTCTGATGCAGGCTCATTCTCTACTTCAAAGACAGCATTTTCTAGCTGTGTCTTCGTGGGGTGGAAAGGCCAAACAAGCTCCTTGGGACATCTTTGTAAGGCCACTAAGTTCATTCATAAAGTCTCTGTCCTCAGGACCTAATCACTTATCAAAGGCCCCACCTCCTAACACCATCACATTGGAGGTTAGGTTTCAGTATATGAATGGTGATGAGGGGGGGGTCACAAACATTCAGACCATGGCAAGGGGTCTGGGAGACTTTTCTATATTTTTAAGTGGAACTACTTGAGCATATTTCCTGCCATTTGTTGGTGGAGCCAGGTAGTAGAGGGCAAGAGAATAAAGGAATAGGAGAGGAAGAAGATGGTTAACAGCAGAGAAGAGCTTCTGAATCCAGGGCCTGGGCTCCCGGAGCACTGAGTGGGAAGAAGGGAGTGAAATGGAGGGAGGTAAAGGTGAGTTTGCAGATCTGGTATTGTAGGTTGTAGAGCAAGTCTCACTTAAAACCTGAGTGAATGCTGGGAGAACTTGGGGAAGAAGCAGAGATTGTAGGCACTTTTGTTCACCCTCCAGTAGGTGGGGCAAGAGAGTGGATATGGCTCAGATAGGAGCGCCAGACTGATTTAGTTTCAACCCTGGGGCATGAAGAATCTGTTTCCTTTTCTGTAAAAAAGGGGTTTGTTCACCAAGTCTTTCTTTCTTTTTCACTTTCTTTCTTTAATTAAGGATTAAGTTGCTAAAGTAATTTCTAAAAGAAAATAGTCATTATTTACTATGTCTAAGATATTTGGAAAGGAAGGGGCAAGAATGTGTTTCATGATAGTAGACCTTAATTTGGAGATTTTTGATTATTTAACTCTCACCTTAAAGTTGTGAAGTATTTTGTTTTGAAAAGGTAAAGAGAGTGGTTGCCTTCTGAAAAATTACTGTAAGTTTTTTTCCCATGTAAAAGGATGATTTTAGTTTGATTTAAATAAAACCAGTCAAGGAAACTTCAAATTTGAAGAAGTCTAGCTTCCTGTGAAATGTGAGAGGAGGAAGTCAGCACTCATTTCAGAAATCTGACTATAAGAGTAGATTCAGTCCTAAATGAGGTAATATTTGGGATCAGTTTCATTTTAAAACCATTACTATGTGCCCAGCCATGTTCAGGGCACCAGGGATAACAGGATTTCACTTTTCCTAGACTTCATGTGCCAGGGCTATGCCAGACAATCAACAATGCAAAAATAGATTATATAAGAAAGACTGTGAAAGAAGTCAATTTGTAGTAGGGTTTCAAGAAATCATCCTAAGTGTCTTTTCCATGTGTGCACAAAGGAGGTGATCTCTGAAAAGTGGTGCTGCCACATCTAGATGAATTACTCTGTTGAGCCATGGCAGGATGGGGAAAGTTGTCCCATGTCAAAGTAAAGAGCTGTCCACTCCGGTTCAAACCCTTTCTGTGCAAGATTAAACTGCCCATCAGCCAAAGCCCTTCTTGCAGGAATTGTGGAGTCATCATAGCCTATGGTAGCCCCAGCCTGACCGAGTAGAATGAATTATTAAACTTGGAAGTAGATATTGAGAGTTTACAGCAAATGGCAACATTTTGGAATAAATCACTGTAATGTGTATTCTCCTACCTGCCACCCTAACTGGCCCTTATTTTGCAGGTCAGTTACTTTTCTTGGAAGCAGTATAGCCAAGGGGAGGGAAAAATATCTCTGGGATTTTAGCTTGGAGGAGAAAGAGCTAAGTATCCTCAGGACCAACCCTGTGACATCCCCAGGGAACTTTGCTCCACCTCACCCGATAGCCTGCTGGAGTGGAGGTCAAGACCACCCAGGTCTGAGGCCCATATCCTGCTTCACTATGCAGAGAGGGCCATGTGGGAAACTGATGTCACCCCTACTGGGGGAAGGGAGCTGGGCCTGGTCACTGTGGGAAAATGATCCCTCACACCATGCCAAGCCCAGCTGGGCCCCACCCTAATAAAGGCCCCATAAACAAAGGTGTCATAAATAAAGTGGAGGAGAGTGTGTGTGGCTGCCAAAGCACTCATGCAAGTGGCTGCCAGAATAGTTCAGCTCCTGTGTATGTGAGTCCCTGCCTCCCAGCATACACCTTTCACGTTCCTGCTGCATCTCTGAAGGTGCAACTTTCTCCAAATGACCAGGAACAACCAGCTCAGTCTCTAGAACATCATGAAGCAACATCTTCACCTCCAGGCCACCATCAAGCTTAGCATTCAAATTTACCCAATGTGACTTCCAAACCTCCAAACCTACAGCTTACCATCGCACCAGAATCCACTGCAGATTTGGAAACCTCTCCAATTCACCATGAGGCTACAGCTCAACCCTCACTTCCAACGAATGATGTGGAACCTTCTGTTTCTAGGA
This sequence comes from Heterocephalus glaber, assembly GCF_053883595.1. Taxonomy (NCBI): domain Eukaryota; kingdom Metazoa; phylum Chordata; class Mammalia; order Rodentia; family Bathyergidae; genus Heterocephalus; species Heterocephalus glaber. The sequence continues at coordinate 29,648,460 of NW_028258293.1, forward strand.
TGAAGTCCCAACCCTGCCTCCAGAGACGACTGAAGACACTGAGCTCTTACAAATTCAACAGGAAGCATCAGTTCAATCTTCAGAACCTGTTCAAACAAGCAACCCTCTCCAACCCAGCAGGAGACCACAGTTGGGAATTGAGAGACTTCTGAGGAAGTTGAACCTTCTCCAACCCATCAAGAGACTAACAGTGAAAATCTGTAAAACACAGAGGAGGAGACTGAAACTTCTTCTACCCAGAAGGAGCCTGCAACTCAGACTCCTGTAGAAAAGCCTCCTGAGCTCCCTAATAAAGTTGTAGCTCATCCTCCGGAGCATCATGAGTTAACAGTTTCTCCTCTAGTTCATGATCATCAGGCTCACCCTCCACTGAACAATGTCACTGTTGAGCCTCTTGAGTTAGCTAATGAGGGTGAAATCAGCCCAATGGGAGGCCCAAGTTCAGTCCTCAGTGAGCCCTGAGCAATTTGAACTTTTGAAAGACAAGCAAGAAGTTACAACTCACCAACCAAACTCTCCTGAAAGGATGAACATCCTCAAGTTGATCAAGGGGTCCCTATTCAGCCTGAAAATGTTCCTGAGGAAAATCTTCCAAGCTAGCAGGAGAGTTCAGCTTTTCCCCAAAACCCACTTCCAATGTTGTACTTCCACTAATACAGTAGAAGCGCCTAGCTCAGCCTCCAGGACCCTCTGTGAAGGCTAATGTTTATTTTCCAATGACAGAAAACATTTTTACCTCTAGATCCAGGAATATTCAGAAATCAGCATTCAATGTTGCCTAAAACCAGAGTTAAAGATGTGGATCTGGAGCTCACCACAATCCCAGAGCCCACTGTGGAAGTTGAAACTTTTCCAGTATAATAGGAAGGCCCTGATCAGGCTACATTTCTACTAAGTGAGTTGAGTTTTCTCCAATCCAGTCTGATCCCCCTTTTCAGGCTCCAGAATTCCCTGAAAAGGCTGAATCTTTCCCAGCCCAGAAAAAGGTCAGCTTAGGCTCTAGATCAATCAAAAGAGGTAGATACTTCTCCAACTCAGCAGAAGGCCCCAAGTCTTCCTCAAGAGCCACCTGCAAAGGTTACACCTTCTCAGGACTCCCAGGAAGCCCCACTTATACCTTCAGAGTCTCCTAAGTAGAGAGAACCTTCCCCTGCCTCAACAGGTGCTCCCAGCCCCACCTTCAGAACCATGTGAGAAGGTAGAACCATTTCTAGTTTCCCAGAAGCCTGTAGCTCCACCTCTAGAGCTACCTAACAAGATGGAACCTTCTCTAGCTCAGCAGATGACCCATCTCAGCCTGCAGAATTCACTGAGTATGTGGAACCATCTCTAGTGCTCCAGCCAACCCCAGCTGAGGAAGGAGAACTTTCTCCAATCCTGGTGGTCCTATTGAAGCTTCCAATGCCACTAATGAGACTGTGGTTCAACCACTAGCATATTATGAGATGACAGTTCCAACACCAGGTCAGGATCAACCTCAGTGTACAACATTGCTCAGCTCATTTCAACTTTTGGACCTAGAATTCACCATGTCTCCAGAACCTACTATAGAGGTTGAAGACCCCAACCTGGACACCAGAGATTGTTGTAGCTCAGCTCCCAATATGTCAGGAGGTAACAGTTCCAACATGAGGTCAAGATCAAGCTCAGTAGCCATCATCACCCAGTGTCACATTTCAGTCTTATCAATTAGAACTGATCATCATTCCAGAACCCACTACAGAGGCCAAATTTTCTACAGTCCTGAAGAAGACTATGCCTCTTCTTTCAAAGTATCCTGAGGTGATTCTTCAACATCCACAGCAGGTGCAGGCTCAGCATTCAAATGTGACTAAAGTCACAGTTCAACCAACATTTGGATCTAGAATTTACCTGAAGTCCAAGTCCAACATAGGGGCTGAACCTTCTCCAACCACATAGGAGACTCTGCTTCACCCTTCCAAGTTGTATAAGGTGGATGTAGCACCGCCTCCAATATATTATGAGATGACAGTTGTCCACTTATGAGCGATACCAATAATGTTTGATGTGTCTTTGCCCCCTGAAGACATCAGTGCAGTCCCTAGGCAGAGACCAGGCTCCTTACTGATATTTCTTGAGTGCGAGACCTGTGCTAACGTGATAGGAGTTAAAAAGAGGCAAAGGGTGTAAACAGGTGTCAACCAACTTGCACAATTCCCTGTTCCTCGCTCCTAGATCATGGGCAAGTCCATAAACTCACTGTCCACTGCCTCCCTCCCCCTTCTTGGAGAGTAAAGAAGTCCAAAAGGTCTCCAGAAGGAGCCCACATATGTCAGAAATATTTATAAGTTTGAAACAGAAAATAACCTAGTCCTCAGCCCAGGCAGAGGCCAGCTGCTGCACTCTGCCCTGACACCACTCTGCCCTGGAAGTGCTAGGAATGGTGACGTCTGTCTGTCTCTCTCTGTCTCACCTCCCCTGCTCCTCACCCCCTACTGGGGCGTGAGGCTTTGACAGATACAAGAGGCTGGAAAAGGAAAGTGCCAAGGAAGAAAGGGAAGTTATAAAGATGTCTCTAGAGAACCTGGGCTGTCTTCTTGTCCATGGGCAGCAGGCCCACAAAGCTCTGGGGAGGGGAGTCCAGGTTCAGTGTCCAGTGCTGAGGCCTCAGTGGTCATTACCTTCCTGACTATCACCAGGAGGCAGTGTGGCCTGAAAGGAAGGTCTTTCACTTTGAGGGCCAAACACACCTGAGTTGGAATCTCAACTCTACCAGTAACCAGCTGTGTGTCCTTGGGCAAGGGACTCCACTTCTCTGCCTTTGTTTCCACTTTATGAATGGGGGTGATGGTATCAACAGTGCTGGCCTGAGTGAAGGTTTAGTGAGATGCTCTTTATAGAGTTCTTTGCAAACTGTGAAGTGCTGTGGTGTGGTCTCCACTGCAGCCACAAAAAGCCCTCCCCTAGATGCCTCTCCCTCTGAGTGTTTTCATCTTGGAAAGGCTGACATTCTTCTGCACTGTTTTTCTGTGGTCCTGTAACAGCTTACCCTGGCTCATCCCATTCATCTCTGTCCAGGGTCTCAGAGGAGGAAGAAACACCAGAACCATATGCTCCTTGGAGGGACCCAGAGGAGTGGCTAAGGAGCTGGTTACATGAAACTTCTCACCAGAACTTGTTAGATGAACTCAGAGATGAGCCTGATCACATCCAGGTTCCTCCTGGAGGGATCAGGAAACACTTGGGCAGGCAGGAGGTAGGATTTGAGAGGTCCTTAAAGGATGAATCTAGGTAAACAAAGGCTGGGAGGGCACATATTACAGGCACTGAGACTGAGTGCCTAGTACACAGGTTGGGGCAGACCAGGCAGTTAGGCCTGGTAGGGAGGTTATAGGCATATGGTGATGAGTATCAAATATTAGGCTAAGGAATAGACTTTGTTCTATGAGAAGGTCTGGGGACAGTAAGACTTGGGTTTGGAAGGATGGCTGGTAGATGTGGAGGATGACTTAGAATGGGAGACTGGAATCATGGAAAAGTAGGGAGGCTGTGCAAGCACCCAGAGGAGTGGGCTGTGCATTAAGGGTTGGGGCAGGAGGAAACAGAATAATGTGAAAACAGAGTTGCCACATAGATGGGGGTGGGAGGACAATGGTCGGGACAGGCTTGACTTTGAGGAGACTAGGGTTTCAGAGCAGAGATCTGGGAGGTGGCAGGTTTCCTGGTAAGCAATGAGCTCTTAGCTGAGCCTGTTGTGTCTGGGGTTCCCCAGGACACAGGAGCACAGGAAGAGTTTGGGCTGGGACAGAGTTCTAGGGGTCACCATCTGCAGTTCAAGCCCTTCCCGTTGTGGGAGGGAAACATGAGATTTGACAAGGAAAGTGACATGTCAAGGTCACCCAGATGGTCATCAATAGGACAGGCCTGGAACCCAGCCAAATACACTAGCTTATCACTCAGCCATCTTTGACTCCAGGTCTTAAGGACTAGTGGCTGATGACTGAGTGATCAACTCCACCTCTAAGACGATTAGGGCCATGGTTAGGATTTGGACCTTGGAGCCAGATGGCTAAGTTCAGATCCTGGTGTGCCTCTTTATAATTTGGGGCAAGTGTCTTAGCCTCTTTGTGCCTCAGCTTACTCATCTGTTAATTGGGGATTATAATGGGTTGTTAGGAATATTAACTAATATTAACTAAGTCAATTTACTAACTTAAATAAAGTACTTAGAACAGTGCCCAACACAGTGAATGTTAGTTGTAATTATCACATACATTTTATAGTCAAGAAAACTAAGACTTAGAAAAAGCGCCCAGTGCCACACAGCTAGCTGGTGTCAAAGCTTAGACCTAAGCTGTTCCAAAGGCAGAGTTGGTTTGTGGTGCCCAACTGCCTCCCCTTGCAGGCTATTTCTAGAAGATGGTTGACGTCTTTAACTCAAGGGACTGAAGTCTCCATCCAAAGGACCCTACAGCCCTCTAGCATCCCAGCCTGGGCCCAGCCTGATTCTGGCATCACCAGCAAGCCTGTTTGCTGGAGAGATGTGGCCCCTGCCCTTGCCAAAGTAAGGATGCTCTGTTTGGGAGACCCAAGGCCAAGTCTATTCCCTCTCCTACGGATACACATGAGTTTGACCTAGAGGACCAAAAAAAGGCCAGCATTTTAATTGGGCTGGCACCACTCAGATAGTAAGAGAACTTTAGGCGTGAGTGCCAGGACAGAGGGCAAGAGTGGACCTGGGGAGAATGTATGAAATGAAGGGGCATGTGTGTTTGGAGTGTAATGAGAGAAGGGAATCAGGACAAATGCAAGCTGATGATGTTCCGAATAAGCAGTGCTGATGGAAAACCAGGTGGCTGTCCCAGCCCTCCTGGGCAAGTTAGAGCAGAGGCAAACTGGGGTGCTCTGCCCGGCCCAGACTCGTCCCTGATGCCAGACACATCCTCCTGTCCATGCAGTTCCATCAGACCCCCAGCAAGGACTAGCCTGATGAGCAGCAGTGGCAGCTTGTTCTGCTCCCTGCCTTCCATCCACAGGCTCACAATGCCACCAGGGAGGATGTGACTCATCTTCCTAGATGAAGCAGGTGGCATGCTTCCCAGCAGCTGTCAGAAATGAACCCTAGGCAGCGGAGGTTGTGGGTTTCTAGAGGTCACCTGCTTGCTTTCCAGAGTACTTTCCTCAAGAGAAGAAAGCAATTGCAGTATTGGGTGAATCCCTACCAACCACCCACAGGCACCATGCAATGCCAAACTCTTCACTAGTCCAGTCTCCAGATGGCAAGACAGAGGTGTAAAGAACTGAGGTGCACATGGGCCCGGAGGCTTCATTTAAGAAGATGGAAAGGGTCTGGAGGTGGATGGTGGTGATCCCTGCACAACACTGTGAATGGGTTCAATGCCTTTGACCTGTATGTTTAGAATGGGTAAGATGGTACATTTTAGGGTTATGTGTGCTTTTCCACAATAGAAGAATATTGCCAACTAAGAATTAAGTAACACAGCTACCAAGTGAAGAAGCCAAGGACCTCACTTGAGCGGTCCTGTCCAAGCCTCGATCTTAACCACCCCCCCATATAGTCTTCCTTGCAAGTGAGGACAGTGACCTGGCAGAAGATGCATATGGACAGAAGGACAGGTACCACTCAGTGTCAAGCTGAGAAAGATGGTTTATGGGAGAGGGGGAGCTGAGCAGGGTTTTGAGTGGAGGAGCATGGACAGATGTACAGGTTAGGAAGCCCCCTCTGGCCTCTAGGAAGATGGAGGAGAGGCTGAATTGGAGCTAGGTAGAAATGTGGGCAGGTGTGCAGGCAATGAGGGAGGAGCACTTGATGGCTGCTTTTGCTGTCTACTTCTGGCCCATCTTCATCAGCTGCCACAGACAATGGTCTTGACCCAAGAGAAAGCCAGGGTGCAAACCTCCTCTCGGCCTCCAGAGGGCAGTGCTGCAAAGTCTTCAAGGAGCTAGGTCCTTGCAGCAAACTATCCCCAGACTGCCAGATGCCTGCTTCCACCCTGCTTGCACCCTCTCCTGCACTCCCCACGTCCCAGCTTTTGCTGCACCCTGAGCATTAATGTCCTCTCACCAAGGACACAAATTATTGAGAACTGTAACCTTACACTTGACACTATGGAAGAAATGGTGCATGCATTAGTTCATGGGATCCTTCTAAGACACGGGCAAAGAAGAATGATACCCTTCCCCAGGGTCCTGAGGACCATCTCATCATAAGGAAACTGAGGACCAGGCAAGGGCAGGACTTGACCAACACCAGCGCATGGTTGACAGGCCAGCCGGTGCCAGCTGGAGCGTGTGGGAAGACACAGCCCAGCAGCACCTGCCATGTTACAGCTGTTAATGGTGACCACCAGCCTGCCTGCTGATCCCGCATTTTGCCCTTGGGCTCCGTTCCACCTTAGGGGCCCTTTCAGTGATTTATTTCCATGAGGTGTCAGTCAGGTCAGGCTAACCTGACAGGCACCTTGTATGATTTACCTCCTCCTCATCCTCTGCTTCCAAAATTACAAGTCATCACCATCATCATCCCTGCCATATTAATAATAACGTGTGTCTCTCAACTCTCAGAATTCAGCAAGCACTAATTTATCCATCAGCTCATCTGAGCCTTGACAGCTCTGGAGAGGCATTTCACAGACAAGGGCATGGAGGATCAGAGAGGACCAGTGATTAGCCCTAAGTCACTCAGCAAGGGCTCAGAGGAACTTTGTCTTCTTAGAGAGAAGCTGTGCTCTTACCAAGGAGAAGATGGGGTTACCACAGTCCTTCTAGGAGGTTTCTTGTCCTCTTATTTCACATAGGAGGACACTGAGCCTCAGAAAGCTGCTCACTGGGTGGGAAATGAACTGTCTGGTGCCTCAGCTCATGCTGTTTCTGGGCACAGGGCTGCCACTTCCAGGGAGGATGCAGAGTTTGGAACAGAGATTAGAGGCAGTTGGACCCAGGGGTTGGGAGAAACTTACTGCTAGGGCAAAAAAAGCCCAGAGAAACAGGCAGCTTCCCAAAGGCATGGAGGTGGGGGAACATGCAGACAGGTTTAGGCTGCCACAGACAGCTCCTCATGGGGTGTACAGGGCAGAAGAGCCAGTGCTGCACTGAGCCAAAGGGGTGGGGAGGCTCCAGCTGGACCCTCCAGGGCCCCACCCCACCTGCAGACCCAGCTTCTCTTCACATGGTTGGGAAATGAGCTGCCTGGGAATGAAGGAGTAGGGCCAACAAAGGGGAAGCCCCAAACACTTGGAAGGACAGACCTGGTTTCTCCTCAGCTAGCCAAGGAAAGAAGGCCAGGGAAAGAGGTTCGGTGACTCCCTCCTGACATCACGCTCTCCAGGCACTGGCGGGCTGATTTGGAGACGGGAAGAATTGAATTAAGTGAGCTCCATATCCCTCCCACTCTGACCTTCTGAGTACCACTCATTCACCCTCCCTGTCCCTGGCTCACATCCCAGGCCCTACTATACATATACTCGACACCCAGCCCTGGGCAAGTGGCCTTTCTGAGTGGGTGTGGGCTTCTAGGCAACAAAAGTATGACTTTGCTTTCCTTGGGCAGACCTATGGAGTCAGGCATGGGAGCTGTCTGCAGAGCAGGGAGCATGAACCCAAGGCCACATGTGAGGCTGGGGTGACCCAGACGCTGACCGAGGCCTCACGTGACTGCCTGGCTGGCCCAGTGCTCATTTATAGATATCCGCTCCCTGGCTGGAAGGCCATAGAGAAGTGGGAGTGAAGGTGCTGAGGCAGCAGTTTGATGTCTTTTTTAGGAAGGCATCTCTGACCACTCTTCCCCTTCTCACACCTGCCCTCTCATCTTCTGAGCCATTTCACAGTAACCGTTTGGACCATCCTGGAGGTAGGTGGTTTGACATCATGGTCTCCAAGTTACAAATAGGAATTTGCCCAATATTCCCCAGTAGGATTGTGACAGAGCTGGGACAGAATTAAGCTCTCGAATCTGGAGCCCAGCATCCTTCCCTTGTACTCAAAGCAGGTTGTCTAGGATGAAGAATCTCTGTTTTGCCTGCTTTACAAAAGGCACATCCCTAAGTGACTTAGAGAGAGGAAGGCCTTATGTTCTGCTAACAGCCCAGGGTTTTACAACAGCATCGGGCTTAGCATGAGACACTGTGTGCAAACACCATGGATTCCTGGAAGCTGCAGAATTCTGCAAGCCAGGCCAGGCCTTGCCAGCAGTATGAGGCTAAAAAAGGCATCAGGTTTTACAAACTGTGGGAATCTGCACATGGTATTAGAATCCACACATAGGATGAGGCTCTGTAAAATGCATAGAGCACAGCAAACAGCACACATTGGCAAGTGACAAATCCAAAACACAAACCAGTGTGATCAGACCTCAAGCCTGGGCCACCCACAATGGGGCCTTATGTGGGACTAGTCCAGAAGATAATCTGAGGGTCTGATGGCCTAAGAACCAGAGGGTCCTAGGTACTTGACCCTTGTCCAGTTCCACAGCTCTGAGTTCAATAATATTCTGGCCCCAGGACACACACCTACCATTCCATGTATAGGATTTCTTCAGCCCCTGGGGCAAGGATGGGGGCAATGGAGCATCCAGAAGTCTATAGGAATTCTCTCTCTCTATTGTACACTTGCAATTTAGTCTTGGAAGGTTCTACCTCTAAGAATCTCTAGATGTGCAGACTTTAAGGACTTAGAGAGAACTAATTTGGTTTCTCCGGCCAAGGGGGTGAGGTGGCTCCAGCTGGACCCTCCATGGCCCCACCCCACCTGCAGACCCCACTTCTCTTCACACAGTTGGGAAATGAGCTGTCAATCCAAGCTCATTTTTTACCTCTCTCGGTGGTCATGCATTCATATTTCTAATTTCTCAAAGACTTATTCATTCATGCAACATTCAGCATTCTATAATTGATAATGCAAAATAGGAAGAAAAGGGTCCAAAGGGGTAGGGGTAGTGGGAGGGGTAGGGGAAAGGAAAGAAGGGAAAGGAAAAATTATGAGAAATGGAAAAAATGGAAACCAAGTCTTTGTAAATAGGGAAGGGTGGAGGGGGTGAAGGGAGGGCTGGGAATGGGGAAAAATAAGAACCAAGATGCATCATGTAAAGGTCCAAGTTCCCAATGAGAAATGTAAATGTGTTGTATACCTACAATGTACCAATAGAAGAACTTAAGAAGAAAAAAACATTCAGCATTCTATTGAGTGCCCTCCGAGTGCCAGGTACGTCACACATTCCACACTTCCTACTCGAAGCCTCATTCAGCTACAAGGAGCCAAGTGGGACTGAGGATGTTTCTCTGTCATTGCAGTGAAAGCTAGATTCCAAACCCACATCCCCATTCCATGCAAAGATCCTATTTCTGATCAGGTTCATTTCTGCATCTTGGTCTTGGGGAAACCGAGAGATCTTTTCCTGAGAACATAGCTTGAACAAAGGAAAACGCCTAGTCCTAGCATCAGAGATCCAAGACCTGGGCCCATCACCAGCTAGCTGCGTGATCTCGGGCACCTAACTTAGACTCAGTACCTCTTCTGTAAAATGGGGCTACATCTAACCTCTGGGGTGATGGTAGGGCCCAAGGGAGCCTCAGTGCGGAAGGGCTGCCAAGCTGAGGAGGAAGAAGAGGTTTGTTTTCTCTCCTGCCTGCCTCTGAGCCCAGCCTCTGCTGCTCCCTTCCCTTCCACTAGTTCACGCTCTCTGGGCACAGCTTCTTTACCTCACTGAACTTTCACCACAGCCCTTCAAGAGAACATTGTTGCTCCTTCTTCCTAAGTGAGGGATCTGATGATAGGCAGGTGAAGGGACTTACCTATAGCCCCAGAACTGGTCTGACTGGCTGCAAGGCCTCCATCCTCTGTCCTTAGTCCAGAAATACCTGAGAATTTCACATTTGCCCTCTACTCCCCTCCCTCCCTCCCTCTCCCTGTTCCTCCCTCCCTTGTTTCCCTTCCTTTCTCACTCTCTTCCCTCCCTCCCTCTCTTACTCATCTAAATGGGCATGAATGATGGAGCATCTGGCATGAGTCTCCCAGATGAGCTATCATTGTACCAGGTGTGACCACATTGTCTCCAGGTGGACAACGATTCCTTAGTCCGGAACCTTGGAGATGGGAGAGGTCTCAGTGAGAGGTGCTAAGGGCTTGAGGAGACAGGAGTGCAGTGAAAGACGATAATAGCTCAGGGGGCTCATGGAGGGCCATGGAAGTTCTACAGGAGGAAAGGGCTTGGTAGGAGAAGGGGCTCACATGCAAAGTGGAGTGCAATAAAGAGATTAGGAGGTCAAGGCTAAATGGCTCTGGACTCAAGGAGACCCATTGACATCCACCTTTCCACTGCTAACTCAGAAGGAAAAATGGCTAAGAAAAGCCCCAGTTCCAGTGACTGGGAGGAGCAGGCTGTCTAAGCCTCAGAGAGGCAGGACACGGCCTCCTCCCAGCAGGAGGGTGGACCTAAACAAACCCAGCTTCCTACACCATGCTGGCCGCTGGCCGCAGACTGTCCCAGCCAGAGCAGAGAGAGGGGAAGGAGCAAGTGGCCCAGGGAATCGGGCACTTAGAGAGGGCCTAGTTTGACCAGGACCCCCTAACCCTGCCTGGAGAGGTGGTGGCTGCTGTCCATTGTGGCCTGGGAGACGCCACCGAGGCTCACCGCAATCGCCTGCAGGATCTCCCCATCAGGCTCACTTCCTCCCCTGCTCAGCTCCAGGTCCTGAGATTGAATTAGCGGCTGGAACTCACTGCACTCCACCATCATGGGACCCAGAATGGGTAAGTCTGGAGGAAGTAAGGAAAGGCACTGGGAGAGGGACTGGAGGCTTGGTTTCCAGTGAAGAGCAAGGCTATAGAGCCAAAATGGATATACCGAAGGTGGGAAGGGAGCATACAGCTCTCAGCACAGAACCAAGCACCTGCCCAGAGCACTGTGAATGAGGGAATGACCAAGGAGTAGGAGAAGACCATTTTACTCAGCTGGAGGCAGGGAACCCAGGCAAACCACCCTGATGAGACACAGACAGACCAGAAGACAACAGAAATACAGGCCCGATCCCCTTGTCAAGCCTCGTCGCCCTACGAAGGAGACAAAGGTAGAGACAGAAGCATCAAAGAAAGAGCCAAAGAGAGGGAGATGGAACATGTGCAGAGATGGGCAGAAAGACAGGAGTCAGACCAACAGGTCTTGGCAGGAGCTATAGGGACTAGAAGGAGAGCAGCCTTGGAGAGAATGTGGCAACAGAGATGAGGAAGATATGGAGAAGCAGGAGGTAGTGAGAGTGAGAAAAGGAAAACACAGAACACACAGGGACAGACGCTGTAGAGTGACAGACAGACAGACATGCAAACAGAGATCCAGCAAGATCCTTGCAAAAGAGAGGGATTGGGGGATGGGGAGGAGTGGAGGGGAAATAGCTGGAGACCTCTAAGAACCAACCTTGCTGGATGGCAAGGAAGCACCTGGGGTGGGGTGGAGCAGGTGAGCAGTGTTTCTGGGAGTCAGTGCCAGAGCCAGTGTATCTTAGGCAGGCAGAGGGTGGTGGAGGAAACAAAGGATCTTCAGACTGGGCACCCCCAGTGCTGCCTACAGTGATCCCCTGGGGCCTCCCTCCAGGCTGCCTGTCTTTCCATCATCCCCGAACTGTGTGGGCCTCACGCCCACAGAGGCAAGGCTGGGCCTGCTCCCAGAGGCCTGGCAGTGATGGCTTCTCAGGCCAAGGGACTGCAGGTGGATGCAGATGGGGCAGGAGACAGAGCTTGGAGCCTGGGGACAGACTAGGATCACTCACAGAGAGAGATCAGCTGTCCCCACCAGGGCCAGACACCAGATAGGAGTGAGGGCCAGATGTGGCTCCTACAGAACCCCACCATCAACTGACCACATGCCCTTGGGCAACAGGTAGCTTCCCTGTCTGTGTAGGAAAGGGCTAAAGAAAGTAATCTCCCTCAGCAGTTCCCACAGCGTGATCCAGAGTACCCACACGCCAACTTCTGCACCCTTGCTCAGGAAGGCTGCTACCTATGCCCATTCAGGTGGAATTTGCCCACTTCTCACTCCTCCAAACATCAACTCTTCCAGGAAGTCTTCCTGGCTGGCTGTCCCAGTTGGAAGTAACCCCTTCCAGTCAGCACCCTAGTGCTAGATAACCCTGTCTTTGAGATCCATCCTCCTTTGCTCCCAATGTGTCTGCTATGCTCTCTGCAACCCTTCTGTGTTCAAACATGAGCCATCCCAGGGAAGGTAGGAGGAGTGAGGGAAAGAACTAGCAGCCCTATGTTCACATTTGAGCTCTGTGTCACTAGCTTTATGAGAACGCAGTGAAATGTTCTCATTCTTTTTAACAGAGAAGGAAACAGATGCTCAGAGAGGGCAAATAACTTGTCCAAGGTCACTCAGCAAGTTAACAGCAAAATGAGGGCCAGATGCCAAAGCTTTTTCCTCTTGTTTCCATGCCCTTGGGATTTCTCTTCCTTCCACAGATTTCACATTGCTGAGCCTCTGCCCACCTTGGGCAATTCTCTGCTGGCTCTGCTGGCACCAGACAGCAAGCTGTTTTTTGGATGCCAGTGACTGAGGAGTGGATGAGGTTGGGGAGTTATTTCCTCCCAGGCTGGGCTGGCCTTGCCTACATGGCCAGATCCCAGCAGCTAAGAACCAGATTGTGAGCCAGCTTAGACTCCATCATGGGGTGCCAGGTATTCGATGCCCAGTCTCCTTCTGTCCCTTCCCAGGACCCCATTTCTCCATCTGTGTAATAGATGGAAGGACGTGGCCAAAGTGGTCACTTGGTCCCTTTTCACACTGATAAGCCTGGTCCCTGGGGGGAGCCATGGAGCAGAGCCTTCCCATAAAAGCAGGGTCCTATCAGTGTTGGGGATTTGGCTATCTCCAGAGTGCCAGCCTGGGCCTCTGCTGCTCCCTGTGGGTATAGGTGCCACCATCAGAGGCTGCATCCCAGAGCCTAGTACTAAGGCTTGCAGTGGTGGAGAAGGATGCCCATCTCAGTACGCCAGAGCTCCCTGTGGGCACAGCCTGATTTCATCCAGTCCTGGAGCCCCGAGCCCAGCCCAGGGCAGGGCAGAGATGGGGTGGTAGGAGGGGTTCAGTGCATAAACTGTCCTCGTGCCTCTCCATGCTCCCATCCTGCCACACTCCTTCCTCACTCCAACCTTTCTTGAAGGCTTGAAGTCTGCCCTGAGCCAGGCTCTGTGCTGATGCAGACACCCAGGATGAAATCAGGCAGCAGTCCCTCCCTCCAGGAGTTCCCGGGGGACCAGAGAGTCACAGACACAAATCACATGGATAAAAAAGCTGAAGTCTGAAACTGGCAGCAACAGTAGGCTGCACAGCTGGGAGCCGGTAGGATTATAGGAAAGAGAGCATCAACAGGGCCTCAACAGGGTATCCGTTCTAGGAGGGCATTAGAAATGCTTGGAGAAGTGACTGAACCTGGCATGTTTGTGGGGACAGTGAGCTGCCCTGTGTGGTCAGAGTAGGGGAAGTCACTGTGTCATATTCAAAAAGTTAAGTCCAAGAAGCTGACAGGACCCCCATCACAAAGAGCTTGTATGCCAAGTTGGGCATACGGACTCTGTCTTGGAGGCAATAGGGAGCTATAGAAAGCATGTGAGAAAGGCAGTGGCCATACTTCAGTGGCCCAAATCTGTGTCCTGGCAACACTCATCATAAGCTCATTGTGTGGTGCTTTTATGAATACAAAACACCCTTACGTCCGTTTAACAACCAAGGCTATGAGGAGCCCAGTGACCTGCCCAGGCTGCACAGCTAGCCAGGAGCAGGCCAAGGCTTGCACTAAAGCCCTCACTGGTGTCAGGGGCCTCCCTAGATGTCCCTTGGCCCTCCTTCTTGATGAGTCTGTGCTGCAGGCTCCCATGTGCTCAGCTGTGCCTGGTGGACAGTGGCCTGGGGGGTGAGCTCCTCTCAGGGAGCCTCACGCCCAGACATTTCTAAGACAGTTCTTTGAATGAATTTGCATAGTAGCTGCACCTTCTCCAAGACTGAAGACCCTGATACAGAGCATGGCTAGGTCCCTTAGGGAGTTAATTTAAGCACAGACAGCAACAAACTAGGGCCATAGGAGGGGAAGGTGGTATAGTCTCAAGCCCATAGCCACCTCTCTTGTGCCTCAGCCCCTTATTTTAGGCCTAAGCAGACTGATTTGGGTTCCCTATGTGCTCAGAGTTCACCCTTCCCCCTAGGCCTGAAATCCTATTTGTAAGGTCATCTTGGGTCTAGATGGGGTAGTCAAGAGCCAGAACTAGGAACAGAAAGTCCCAGCACAGGGTCCCTGACCCAGCTGGGAAACTGCCAAAAAGTGCCTGGTCTCCTTCCCCCTCTTGCTGGATCTGGCTCAAGTCGCAACAGCTGGAGCTCAAGCATGTTGTTGTCCTCCTAAGAGACCACCCAAGGCTCTTGCCAGAAGGAATTTCCCCCAAATCACAGCCAAGCCTGAAGCCTGTCCAGAGACACCCCCTTCCTGCCTTTGTCTCTTGGTTGTGACTTTCAGGGACAGTTTGCCCAGACAGAAAGCCTGCCGTTCCATCACTAGTCCCTCCAACCTCTCCACCCTCAGCCTCCACCTCAGTGGTCCAGCCTTTCCACATTCTGTCCCCAGAGAAATGTTTAGACTTTCACACTTCTACTCTTTTCTATGATGTTTCTTCCTACAGGAAGCCTTCCAGAACCCTCCAGATGCGGCCATGACTTCTCTGCTTTGTTTCCAGAATAGCCTTGACATACCTAGTGATACCTAGTGATACCTGGTGTCACAGCACCAAGAACCTGTCACCTTTCTGAAGTCCACGTCTGCTGCATCCCCCAACACTTCCCACCTCCACACACTCTGGGAGCCCCCTGAGGGCAGGGACTGAGCTGCTTGCTTCCGGGGCTCCAGGAGCTGTCTGTGCATCTAGAACCAATCCTCACTCTCACTTTTAGAACCAACCAAGTACCATAGTGACCCTGGGCAAGTTATGGGCCTCTTTAGCTCTATTTCCTCACCCGCTCCAAGTGGTTAACCCAGCCTGGATTCCTGTCCCATAGGCTCACCAAGCCCAGTATCATGGGAGTGGCAGACAGAGAAGAGGGCCCAGGAAGGGAGGGTGGGCGAGTCGCCGCCAGTGAGGCTCCAGTAGGGCAAACTGCCGTGAGCAGTCCCTGCAACTCGGCCCAGTTGGGTGTTATCTTACGGGAATGTCAGCTCAGGATGCCAAATCTGTTCTTTCAAGAAAAAATCAACCCAAACGTCTGCAGTTTTATTTGAAATTTCCTGATTTTTAAGAACTTGCAACTAACTTAAAAATACTCAGTGATCCAGCATTGTGCAGGCCCCCAGCAAGTCTCAGGGCCAGAAAGCCAGATTCACCATCAGACAAGACAACTACAGAGGGCACCACAAACCTCGAGATGCTGCTGTATGGGGGCTGTGGGCCAGTTCTCCCGGTCCTAACCTCCGCCTTATCTTCCGCCTCTGAGGTCCTTTTGATGTCCTGCCACAGAGTGGGAAGGGCAGGTGTGTGGGAGAGGCCTTTCCTTCTGCCTGCACAGGAAAGTTAGGAAGAAACAAAGAAGTCCTGGAATGCAGTTGGTGAGAACCAAGCAGAGCCTTGGGTGGAGTCAGGTTAAGGGCAGGGATGGTGTCGAAAGGAACAAGGAGCCCACAGAGGGAGGGAGGCCAGAGGGGGCTGCATTTCTTCCAGGATCCGAAGGAGCTGAAAGAGTAACACTGGGATAGAGTCTCCCACAAAAAGAAAAGTAAGTTATTCTGAGGCCTCGTGGCCAGACATGCAAACAAACTCCCTGGTGAGTTTGGGGCAAAGGGTGACAAAGCTGGGATTTGTGAGGCACCTTGGGGTTGACTAGGGACAGTTACCTTGTTGTCTCACATGGCCTTAGTACAGGCATGAGAGGTGAAGCCTGTTAGTCCCATCTTAGAGGCTCAGGGCATTTTGGTTGTTAGACCCAGGGCACCAAATTCAAAAGACCCTAGGTCTTTCCCTCTGTGAGATACAGGCTGGAACATTCTGGAGAGATTGTCCCTCCTTGGCTCTTCTTGGCCCATGCCTTCACCCTCCAGAGGCTGACCTGGAGTTGTCTCCAGGACCTGTGAACTCTCCAAGGCTCTCTCTTGGTGTTTCTCAGCACTTGTTTTGGGGTTTCTCCTGAAGGTTAAATCTAGGCATTGGTTGTGAGTCCTGACCCCCCTGATACTGTGGTCCTGTGGACCAAGGGCTACACATCCTCTCCTGACTTTGTCATTCCCAACCCTTTCCTAGCACTGCTCTCTCCAGCTGTGGGAAGGGTATTGACTGACCGGTGAAACGACTAGCTAAGATGGACTAGTACAATGAAAGACTGTTCTAATACCTTTGACAATTCACAAGAGGGAAGCTGGAAAAGAATCAGAAATGGTCCTATAGGGATTGTCTTTACATCTATTCTAAGGCCATCAGTGAAGCCACCATCTTATGGTTTTGCCTTTGGGGGCCCAGGAATCAGACAGATGTAGGTTCCAGTCCAAGCTTTGCCATTTTCCAGCCTTGGGACCCTGGTAAGCTGCTCCGTCCCTCTGAGTCTGTCTGTTTATATGCACCATGGAGTCTTCACAGCACCCTCAAAGAATTGCTGGGAAGATGGGTGTGTAAGCCCAGCCCAGCCCTACATCCAGCGATGCTTAGTCTTTTCCAGCCCCTCCTTCCCCTTAGATCAAGATACCAAGACTAACTCCTCCACCTGGGCCTGCTGTACAGGGACAACCACTCCTGCAAGGATGAGGGGGACCCAAAGAGCCTTGTTTCTGACCAGGGGCTTTGCTAATTTCCTTCCCCTTACTCAGCCTTCTACTATCAAACTCCTGCCCAGTTCTCTGGTTCTAGATATTACAATGCTTGTTGCTGCTACAAAGCAAGTATGGAGGCAGGTATGTGTTTGTGGCAGGAGGACAGACAGGTGAGAGAAGGACTGGCCCCAGATAGGGGAGGGAGAAACACTGAGTGAACAGCTACGATGCATTGCATTAATGCTGGCACAATGGATTGATAAAGCTGCAATAAGGGACTCCACCACTGCTCCAAGCTTTGAGAGTGTCTTGTTGGGGGGGGGGGGTTGTGGGGGGTGTAAAGTCATTTATGAAGAACTAGGAATTTGTTATTAAGCCTTGTGGTGCAGGAAAGAAGAAGGGGAGACTTGGTTAGGGACAGGATAAGAATCTCACTAGGGTGGAATAAAAATCTCAGTATAATAGCTCAGCATTGGTAGAAACCATGGCAAGAGGAGTTTGCAGGAGGGACTCGAAGAATCTGAGAGCCATCATTCTGTTAATGGTTTCCCTTGAAAAAATGACCAGACTTTTATGCACTCCCTGTAACAAACAGTCAAACAATTTGCTTGGGCTGGACAGACTGGGAAGAGACAAGACTGCTAATAAGGACAGTAGAATAGCAGTGTCACACTAATGTCAATAGAAAGAAGTAGTTCCAGGGACCTTTAGTGCCCAGACCAAGTGCAAAGGGAGCTGTCTTGGGTCCTCAGGAAATGGCATGTCCACAGGAAAGGAGGGATTGCAGTCACTGCACCACAGATGAGGAGTCAAAGGGCCATTAAACTAAGGCCACACTCCAGGGTGGTGGCTAGGGCTTCAAACGTGGGTCTTGGCCTCCAAAGCCAGTGAATGTGCTTGGGGAGAAGGCAGCCAACTCCTCAGGTTCTGTGGTTTTGACTGGAGCTTGGATGAGGGAGGGAAAGAAACAATCCAGAGATAGATGGTGATGTAAGAATGGAGGAGGTCTAAAGGAGTAGGGGAAGTGGGAGGGGTAGGGGAAGGGAAAGAAGGGAAAAGAAAAAATAGGAGAAAAGGAAAAAAATGGAAACAAAGTCTCTGTAAATAGGGAAGGGTGGGCAGGGGAAGGGGGAAAAAATAAGAACCAAGATACTCATGTAAAGGTACAAGATCCCAATGATGAATGTAACTGTATCGTATACCTAAAATGTATCAATAAACTTAATGAAAAAAAAAGAATGGAGGAGTTGATTTGGAGGAGGACCAGGTAGACATGGGAGGGGACGGCTCTGGTTGGACTGGGTTGCCTTGAGGGTGCTTGAAGATTTACCAGGAAAGGGGAGGAAAATGGCCCTTAGTGGGAGTCTGCCATGTGCCTAACCGGCACAAGGTTAGGTGCACTTCCTGTCTCCTCTCCTCAAGGGAGCACAGGGGAGAAGAGTTCCTGTCCTGCCCCACTGCTAGGCTCAAGGCCCCTGTAGCAAAAGGCAGATTAACAGAAGAAAGTATATAGGGTTATTTAATGCAAGTTTTACATAATACAAGAGCTTTCAGGAATAAAGATCCAAAGAAACAAGTAAAGCTGGTTATTTTTTATGATAAGTTTGAGGAAGTATATAGTTACAGAGAAGTACAATTAGAGAAAGGGAGAAATGGTCTACTGGGAATAAACTGAAAGAAACTTTGCAAAGCCTGTTTGCTTAGATTCTTCTCTGGGTCTTCAAAGATAAGGATGTTCCCTTTCTCTGTGTATGGAGAGATACCTTTCAGACAAAGGTCTTATGATGTTCTTCAAAGGAAAGGGTAGAAGAAGGTCAGAGAGTAAACTTCCAATGTCATATGACCTGCTAGAGGAGAAAAGGGTGAGGTGAAGGTAAGAATGACATTCTGGTTTCTGCTTTTCTCAAATGCCAAGGTACCATATTTTGGGGTAGTGAGTCTTAAACCTTATCAATAGAGATTGTCTTCCTCACCTTATAGATGAAGAAATTGAGGCTCAGAAAGACCAAGGGACATGTCCAGGCTCACACCATGGACTGGTGATAGAATCAGGATTCCAGCCCAGATCTTAGAACAGAAAGCCTATACTTAGCTTCCCATTTCCCTGGAATTTGCCTTTTGTGGCTGGGAAGTAACTGAGGAGGCAAGATTCTGAGCCTTGCCAGCAAAAATGGACAGAGCATGGGGCCTCCCTGCCAGGCTGCCCCTGATCACCCGGACTCAGCTGAAAAGAGGAATACTGACTCCTGCTCAGGAGGAGCAGCCTTGCAGCAGGAGGCTCCAATTGATTAATAAGTTTGCTGGCTGACAGATGTTCAGACCTATTGCTGCTCTCGTGGTCCAGAGGTTCAGAGCCAGTGCTTCCTCCCCCACCCAGGAGCTTGGGCCGTGGACTTTGTCCTCCAGAACCAGCCATTTCTCTAAAGTTTAGAGTAACCTCAGGAAGTCTCTGAGCCTTGCCAGGGGAGACTGAGGTGGAAGCTTCAGGAAAGCCAGAGGTGAAGCTGAAGAAGGAGCTCACCTGAGGCAGGTGAGGAGGCTTTAACAGTGAGCAGGAGGGCAGGGTCTGGGACCGGGGCTAAAAGGTTTGGGACTTGGGGAGCATGGCCCCCAGTGTGTCCAGAAGCCAAGCCAGCAGTCTAGGATCTGGCTGAGGCCGAGGAGACATGTTCCCAGCAGTCCTCTTGTGAGTGGGGTTCTGGAGTGCTGTGGACTCGTTTTAGATATTCTTTCTAGGTTCTTATTGTTCTGAACAAAGAATTGGTCAAAACAAGTGAAAAAGGTAGGAAGATTTTATATTTATTACAGGTGGGAAAAGAATATGCTCTGCAAAGTGAGTGGGGGCCAATTAAAGTAGGAATAAAAGTATCCTCTGCAGGGTGGGCCCCTGAAAAAGCTTACAATGGGAATGAGGTTGATGGTGGAGGTCTTTTGTATCCCCTACTCCTCAGCCTGACATCATCAGATCGAGGCCAATCTATCAAAAACCTGCTTGATCTGGAACCAATGAAAGATAACATTTTCTGATCAGTCTCAGGTACGGGTGCAGGGCTCAGGAACCATGTTTCCCAAGCATGTGTCCTGATCTCCATGATTGACAAGTCATGCCTACTTGCCCAACCAGCTGGCCACAACCTAACCTCCTGCCTCACACTGACCTTGTGTCCCTCCCCTAGTCCATTCCCCAAGTTTTCTTCAGAGCCAGGGATTCAGGTCATAACTTCTGCCCTCCTAGGGTCAGCTCCAGCCCTGTGTCTAGTTGGATTGGCCTCTTGGTGCTGGGCTGGCACCACTGCCAAAAGGCGACCTGGCTAGGTTTGGGTGGGCCAAGACAGCAAGGAGTGCTGCCCCACTTCTCATCAGCCCTGTCCAAGGAGCACAGAGGGATGTTGAGCCTAACATCCTTCTGGGCTTGAGCCCCAGGGGCTGTTGTTGACCACCAGCGTGAGATTCCTCTGAGCCTCCAGTCCTTACTAGAAGCAAAGAGATAATGGATCTGTGAGCAGGGTTCATGAGCCAATGTATGTGAAGTGTGTGGCACAGAACCTAAGTTGGAGTGGGTGACAGGTCTCTGCCAGTGCCAGGAACTGAGACTCAGAAACAGTCCCTGCCGTCTCTCTGGGAGCGTTTGCTTTCAACTACCTTATCTCCTCCTCCTTCAAGTGACCTGTAGAGTCTCCCCCGTACTCCCTTTCTCCAGGCCAATTGTTCTCCTCCTCCCTTTTAGGTAGAAGTTTTCCCTGCTCTTGTTGTTGTTGTTGTTTGAGAATTTATGCCTTAAAAGGAACTTCTCCCAAGATATATGCACTTCCATTTCCTCTGTCATATTCCTCCAGCTACTTGTACAGACATTTCTCTGAAAAGTTATACAAATGATCAAAAGTACATGGAAAAATACTGATCATCATCAGTCAAACCACACTGAGACACCATGTCACACCTACTAATATGGCTATAAAATAAAGAGACAAGAACAAGTGTTAGTAAAGATGTAGAGAAATCGGAACCATCCTACCTTGCTGGTGGGAGTGTAAAGCAATGCAGCCACTGTGGAAAACTGTTCAGCAGTTCCTCAAATAGTTACACATAAAATTACCCCATGACCCTGCCATTTCACTCCTAGTTATATACCCAAGAGAATTGAAAATGTATGTCATGGAAAAATTTGTACATGGATGCTTATAACACTTGAAACACCCCAAATGTTCATTAGCTAATGAATAGATAAACTAAATAGGATCTAGTCATACAACAGCGTATGATTTGGCCATAAAAATAGTGAAGTCCTGATACATGATGCAACATGGATGAACCTTGAAAACATTATGTTACTTGAAAGAAACTAGTCACAAAAGATCACATATTTTATGGTTTTGTTCATTTCAAATGTCCAGATGAGCCAAATCCATAAATCCTAAAATAGATTTGGAGTTGCAGGGGCTGTGGGGAAGAGGAGTAGAGAATGACTAGTAATGACATGAGACTTTTTCCTGGGATAATGGAAATGTTCTTTACCTAACTAGTAGTGATGATTGCACAATTTTGTGACTATCCTAAAAAATGCTGGAATGTGGCTTTAAAAGCATGCATTTTGTGATATGTAAATTATATCTCAATTTTTAAACTAACCCCTCAGGTTCTCAGATACTATGTGTAAGGGCTGCAAAACCTTGGCTTGCAGAGGCTCAGGGCTTCAGAAGCCTGCCTAGAGTTTGCCTGCTAGGTCTGGACTGCAACGGGAGGGAGTGCTGGGGCCAAGGTATCCCCAGATCAGTGTTCAGGCTTCAGAGGCCGGATTAAATGAGGGGAAGCTCCTGCCTGTGGTGAGCCGGTCATGGAACAATGGAGAAGGCTTCCTGCAGGAAGTGGGGCCACAAGAGAGAGGAAGGCTGTGGAGGACTGGCCTGCAGAGACACAGGTGGTCTCTATCAGATGGCTGGGTGGAGTCTCCCAAGGCTGGACTTTCAGGCTCCCCACCGAGCTTCAGAGTCAGGACACCCTAAGAGATGCCTTTGAAGGAGATCAGCTCTCAGTGCTGTGATTGGTATACTGCCATGGTTACCATCGTTACAATGGGAGAAAGCCAACAGGCACAATGGGGGCTATGAGGCAAGACAGCTCTGCCTCTTGAGCCATGGTTCCACTTGGTCTGCTTGTCCAGGAGGGCGTTAAATGGGGTGGTCTCTGAGGGCCTTCTCTGTACTGACCCACAGCATAGTTTGGTGTATGATTTGGAGGCTGGACTGTTGGCTCTGATGGCAAGCGAGGTGGTGCCCTATGGGGAACTGTTGTTTGTTCTAGAATAAACCCTGGAAAAGCTTTATTCTCCACCTCTGGGTGGTGTCTTGACTATAGGGAACAGGGAAAGAGGACATTTCTAGAACCTCTGCATCAGGTCCTAGTCTCCTGCGAGCCATGACAGCGCAAGGCAAATTAATTAATATATAGACAGAAAATGAGACTTAGAGAAGAAGCTGAGCTTTGGCCTGATCCGTGCTGCTCTGGGTGGCAAAGACCCTAGACCCCGAGCTTGCTACACCTTTATTCAGAACATTAACAGAAACAAATGTAACAGAAGACTCAGAGGGTGTGGTGATGATGCTAGAACAGTGAGGAACTATGCTGATGAAGATTTGGTTCCTCCCATGATGTGTCTAGTTGGTGTAACCCTGCCCTGGAGCATAATAGCATCATGGGACCTTTGAGGCCTTAGCTGTGACTGGAGGTGAAAATGGAGTTATGTCGACCTGCCGTAGCTGGCCTGTAGACAGGAAAATTAGCCCCTAATCATGATTTAATTATGAAATTATTTTTCCCCAAAATCATGTAGAATTGCTCCCGATACTTGACCCTACACCTCGTCCCAGATCTCCTATCCTAGTCTGAGACAGACACAAGCCTCAACTCAGCTTCTAAGAATCCAGGCTCTCAGCTGGAGGCCCAAAGCTACCTGAGACTACACAAACCATTCCACTCCTGGGGCTATTGCTCAAGGCTCCATGTATGCCAATGTCTGTAACTTCTCCTTAGGAGGGAGGTGTATACTGGGAAGAGAGAATATGAAGTAGGTAGTCCTCAGTGGGATGCAGGATAAGTCCTTTGAGAAAGGTCTATTCCAGCACTGTGACATAGGAATCAGAGGGGGTGAGAGGGCTTTAATTCTTGGATTCTCACCAACAACCAAGGTCCCTGACCTCTGAAACACATTGGTTCTGAGGAATTCCTGAGTCAGGGCCCATGGTAGTCAGCTTTCTGTTCCTGTGACAAAATACTTGAGAAAATTAACTTCCAAGAGGAAAGATTTATTTTGGCTCACAGTTTCAGAGGTTTCAGTTCATAGTTGCTGGCTCCACTCTTTTCTGGGCCTGTGGTAAGGCAGAACTTCATGGCTGAAGGGCATGGTAAAGCAAGGAAGAGGCTGGAAACAAGATATAGTCCCAGAGACATGTTTCATGACCTACTCCTTTAGTTAAGCTCCTCCTCCTCCTCCTGAGTTTCCTTCACTTCTTAAAAAAGCCATCAAACTACAAGTCCATCAATGGGTTGATTCACCAATGAACATGATACAATCACTTCCCAAAACTCCACCTCTGAGCAGTGCTTTCCCTCAGGGGCGGGGTGGGGATGGGTGTGGGTAGTACTTCATATCCAAACTAAAACAGGACCACTCTGGTCATCTCACCTCCCGGCTGACTGTCCCACAGGACCAGCAGGTGAGGGGCCCCAGATGCCAAACAAGGACAGCAAGGCTACAATGGGCACAGAAGATATACCGGAAGGCAAAGCCAGCCCAGAGCCTCAGGACTCCAGGCCGCATGTGTTCCAGAGCATCAAGGTACCTCATGGGGCTCAGGCAGGGCAGGGGCCTCTGAGCCTGGCAGAGCTGAGCTATGTATAAATGCTAAGCAAGTTTCTTCCTGCCTCTGCTTCTTCAGCTGGAGAGTGGGTGGCTGTGAGGATCAAAGGGATGACCTATGAAAACACTTAGCTTGGTGTCAGGTGCTCAGAAAGTATCCAGGATATGTTCTCTCCTTCCAGAGATGAAAGATGCTCAGTCCTGTGGACAGTAGGGGTTGAGGTCCCTTGCCTCCCATTTCTCTAGAGAAATAGAGAAGTCCCCTGGAGATCTTGAACCTGTATGGATACTAATGAGTTCTGACTCCACAAGGTGACCCCGAATAGCCAACATCACTGGCACTACTGGGTGCCAGGCCCTGTGTTAAGTGTTATCACGTGTGATTGTTTTTAAATGTGGTGCTCGAGATGGAACCCAGGGTCTGGGCTGTGCTTAACAAGTGCTCTACCCTGATCCACAGCACAGCTTACATGATCTTATTAGTTCTCACCTAACCCTAGCAGACAGGTCTTCATCCTTGCACAGATGAAAAAACTAAGACTCAACAGAGTGAATATATTAAGCAAGTTTTTCTTCCCCTAGAAAGTCTGCCAGTTTTTTCAGGAGGAGGGCTGTAGGCAGGCTTGGAAATGGGGTGAGGTGGAGAGAGGTAGTTTGGGGTCGGTGTTGGGGAGAGTGGTGTCCAGGGCAGCTCTAAGGGAGGACTAGGTGGGAATGGGGTGGAGAAGGAGCTGGGAAGGACAGGGTGATGGAAGAGAGAGGAAGGTCCAGTCCAGCTCTGGGAACTCTGAAGGTCAGGGTGGGGGCCTCCAGCATTTCTTGGTCCCATGAAGACCCTGTTTTCTGTCATGTGGGTCTCTGGTACCCCCCAGGACCCCAGGGCAGTTCTTCTAGTTTGTAGGCCTGTGTGAGAAGCCACTGGCTCCTCCAATAACTACCTAACACACACTCTCTCTCTCCCTCCCTCCCTCCCTCTCTTTCACCCGCCTTCCTCTTGTTCTTCCCTCTCCTTCTTCTTCTCTTGTGTACCACTTCCTCTGACTCTATTTCTCCAAATGTATCCCTTGTTCTTCTCCTGGCCTCTCTCTCCCTTTGCCCCCCCATTTCTGCCACCCCCCCAACTTCTCCCCTCTTCTCACTTTGTTCCCCACTGTCTCCCTGTCCCCCACCATTGTGCTCTTCCCCCAGTTCTTCATCCTGTGCCACAGCCTGCTGCAGCTGGCACAGCTCATGATCTCTGGGTACCTCAAGAGTTCCATCTCCACCGTGGAGAAGCGCTTCGGCCTCTCCAGCCAGACCTCTGGGCTACTGGCCGCCTTCAATGAGGTACTACTGGTCTGGGCCCAGCCACAAGGCCAGCCTCCTCTCTGCTAACCTCCTATCTTACTGCCCACCATAGACCCTTCCCCTCCCAGTGCCCTTAGGCAGCGCCTGCCCAACAGTGCTCCTCCCCAGGCTGGACCAGAAACCAGAACCCTCCTGCCCTGGAATGTCCTGGTGTTTGCTGCTGTCTTCTAACACTCGGGAGTCCTGATCTTGGGAGCACTTTGCCAGGGGACATGGGATGTTTTAGAGCTAGTCATGCTCCCCATCCACTCTACCTTTGGCTTCTTTACCCTCTTAGGCATTTAGCTATTGGGTGTCCCAGGAAGGAGAAAAAATCACTTCTGCTGTCTCCAGAGAGGCTTAAATTACATCCAAGGCCCTTTCTGACCTTGGCATGGCAGGCAAGGGAGTGACACCACAGAGGAGTGTCTTTCCTCAAAGTTGCCTCAAGATCCACAGGCCGCTGCCTGCAGCCCACAGCTAGACAGCGAGCCTCCAGTGAGCAGCTCTGGGTGGATTTGGAGATCAGAGTCCAGCTATGTCCAGCACTTCCCTGTCAGATGTTTTCACCCTTGGAGAAGGAAGCTGCTCCCCCCAAGCAGAATTCCATAAAATTCTCTTCCCTTGTGTTACATGTCACATTCCTTCTGACCCAAGGCCTGCACAGTGTTCGCAGATGTGTTTCAGCACACCACATCCAAATCCCAGAAAGAAAAGTCAGTTCATTTATACAGTGGAGAGTACCTGTCCTTCCCAGGGTCAGTACCCCCACCATCTATCCCTCTGCGGTTAGGATCCCGGTCCCCCATGAAGAGCCTGGGGCTCACCCATGGTCACTGGCCCAGAAGCAGGGGGCAGAGGCACCTTCCTGCCCTACGAGTTCACAAGTCCCCTCTAGCACCTGCAGCCTCAGATTGTGAGTATGAGGCAGTGATGGCGAACCTTTTAGAGCTTTCAATGGTACAAATACTCCACTGTGCCACATGTGCCATAGGTTTGATACCACTGGTCTAAGGCCTGAAATTCCAGGCCTCATTCCTCTGGCTTCAGACTTTCTCTATTTGTGTCTCTCATTTGTGACATCCCTACAATTCAAAGCTCCTTTCCTCAACTGCCCACCCTATTCCATGTCCCAAAATGAAATTGATCTTTTAGCTTTATCCTCATTTCTCTGTCCTAAAGGAGCAGTGAGGCACTTTCTAGCAGGCAGCAAAATCCGAGTTCATAAGAGAGACCCAAATGATTCTTATTCAGCAGCCCATCTATTATACAGCTAGGGGAACAGAGATCGGCAATAGAGAAAGGATGCTGCAGGCCCTTGCCTGGGGCTCTGTTCCACTTTACTGTTGGTTTTTTGTTTGTTTGTTTGTTTGTTTTTTGGTATGGGGGATCGAACTCAGGAACTTTTGCTTTCGAGACAGGCGGCAAAACCATTGAGCTAAATCCCTGGCCCCTCTGTTCCTCTTTAATGGGTCACCTTGTCCTCTTGCAGGTGGGTAACACAGCGTTGATTGTGTTTGTGAGCTATTTTGGCAGCCGAGTTCACCGGCCCCGCATGATCGGCTGTGGGGCTGTCCTTGTGGCCCTGGCAGGGCTACTCATGAGTGTTCCACACTTCATCTCAGAGCCATACCACTATGACCACACCAGCCCTGGTAAGAACCTGAGGGGCTGGGCAGGAGACAACACAAGGCTGCTCAGTCCTGTACATCAGGAGCCACCCACGGGCCTGCTGGGGGCAAGATGGGTCCCACTTCCCAGGATACCTGCTGGTCCCCACACCCCATCCCATCTCCCCAGGGCTGTCTGGGTGGGTCTCTCTGGCAGGCCTAAAGTGAGGAGAGGGAGGGGTATAGTCTGCTAGGCCTCTCCTGGTGAGAGACTGTTCTATGTCACTGTGGTTTCTTTGGGTTGAGGGTAAATTTTTAATGCAGCCTCCTTCAGGGCCTGGCATTTGATAGATTCTCAGGAAATGCTTGCAGAATTATAATAGTACAACATACTACTTCCTGTGCACCAAAAACCATTCTAAGCACATTATGTATATTCATGCATTTAATCCTCACAAACAGCCAAGAGGTTGGTGAAAGAAAATTAACAAGAGAATGAACAAATTTAAAAGATGAAAGAATTTTAGATAGGAGTAGTGAAACCCTGTTCATCTCAGTGACAGTTTGTTGGGGGCCTACTTGACAGAAAGATATCTGCTCTTAGAGAATGACCCAAACAGCCTGAGCATTCACTTCCCTCCTTCCCTCTCCTTTATGCACTTCATCCCTGGATCCATCCATTCATCCAGTGGTCTGTATAACAAATCTTTAATGCTGCTTACTCTGTGCCTGATCCCTCTCAGGAGGCTCAGTCCTTCCCTCCAAGCAAATTAACACAAAACCCCGTGTGTCGTTTGCCCATCTGAGCCTCAGCCTTCACATGGACTTGGAGTGGGTGAGGCCCAGTGATCTCTGAGACTCTGTCCTGCGCTGACGCTCCCAGCTATTTCATTTGTCCATCTTTCCCTCAACATGTTTGCAGCTCCATTGTATGCCAGGCCTTCTTAGAGGCACTAGAACCCAGGTGGAAAAGGAGATCTGATCTCTAGAATAATGAACATATCCAGTGTCTGGCGGGCACTGAGCAGAGGCACCACTCACTCGACGTTCAGAGCCCTATGGGGCTGGTGTCATCCCTATTTCCTCACCAGAGAAGACACAGGCTCAGCAAGTGAGGAGCTCCCCCAGGCCCAGAGTGGTAGAACTATTCCTAGAGTCCAGCTCTGAACTGCTGAATTATCCTGCTTCTGAACTGCTCATCTGTAGAGAACACAGGTTCTAGGAGATCCCTTTGGCAGGTGAAGATCAAAGGGCTGGGGCCTCTGCTCAGTCACACAGGGAGGCCCAGAAAGCCTCCTTTGAAGGCCAGTTCTGGGTTCTTGACCATGGTTCACTTTCTCTTCTGGTCCAAGGGAGTGGCTCTCAGTGGCCCCAGCTCCCACAAAGGGAGGGCCCTGGAGAGAAGGCTGCTTCTACACCCTCATTTGGGATAATAATAGTGTGATGGTCTCCTCAAATTTGCTGACCAAATATTGGTGAGTTACAGGGCACAAACATCTGGTACTAAATTAAGAAACTGTCCTTTCCTGTACTCTGCAACTGTGTCCTGGGCTGACACTGCTTTCTCCTCAAAATGAATGAGCCCTCCAGGGTCCAGCCCCTAGCTCCCCTGCCTGGCCCACACACTTTGTGATTCAGCCATTCTGAACTCATTCTACCAACCCAGTGCCCTTTTGAACCCTGAGTTTCCCCATACTGTGACCTCTCCCAGGAATAACCCTCCCTCCCTCTCTTTCGGGAAAATCTTGTTTGTTCTAGATTGAGTTCAAACCCTACCTCCTTTGACCTCCCCACCCAAGAGCCACTATCACCATGAACCTATCAAATGCCTCTGCCAGAAAGGTGGCACAGGGCAGTTTAAGAGCAAGGACTCTAAAGCCAGACTGCCTGGGGTGTCAGTCTTGCCTCTGCCTTGGCTTGTTGCCATCTGGTCACCAGTTTCCTCATCCGTGAAATGGGGTAATGAGGAGACCTGTGCCCTAGCTTTGTTGGGGGAACAAATGATTCCTGTCCACAGCACTTAGGACAGTCCTTTGAGTCTGGTAAGTGCTGTGTCTTGACCCTGATCCTACTTGTGTTATGATCTCTCAGAGGATATGTCACAGGACTTTGAAGCTTCCCTGTGCCTGCCCACAACCTCAGTCCCAGCCCCTGACTTCTCCAATGGCAGCTGCTCCAGCTACACAGAGGTCCAGCATGTGACCGTGGTGGGCGTCATGTTTGTGGCACAGACCCTGCTCGGCGTGGGGGGGGTGCCCATTCAGCCCTTCGGTATCTCCTACATCGATGACTTTGCCCATCACAGCAACTCACCCCTCTACCTTGGTGAGGCGCCTCCCATCACTCAGGCTCTGGGGGTGAGACCAGACTTGGGTAGAAGGAAGAGGGGACCAGGGTGGGGGCTGGAGATTGAGTCCCTGATCTCTGATCCATCTGATCGCTAAAAGTCAAGAGAAGATTGGCTGTCCTGCCCATTGCAACAACCTGCCCAGGGAAGCCAGGGCTGGAGGTATTGACCCAGGCTTTGTGTTGCAGGGATCCTGTTTGCTGTGACCCTGATGGGACCAGGTATGGCCTATGGGCTGGGCAGCCTTATGCTCCGCCTCTACGTGGACATTGACCGGATGCCAGAAGGTAAGCTTCAGGACCATGCTCTCTTCCCCTGGGTACACAGATGCCAACTCACTGAGCACTGGCCTCACTGACACTGATCCAGGGGACCTAGGTGCACCCTCGAGCACCACCACCAACCTTGGACAAGCGCCACTCTGGGCCTTGGCTCTCTCACCCTCAAGATAATCTCTGTCCTGTCTCTCTCCCAAGGCTGTGGGCAGAATCCAGTAAGGTGACAGAGATAAACTGGAAAGTGCCAACTGCTGAGGAGTTATGCTTGCTGTCACTACCATTATTACAGGCCTTCAACTTGTCACATAGCTGCCCTTCCACATCTCTCAGCCCCAAGTGTGCTTAAGCTCAGGCAAAACAGAGAGGATGATGGCGCCCAAGGGGCACCTGGAGTGGGATTCAATGACTCATGTGTCACTTTAGGTGTCTTCCAGAGGGGATGTGCACTGGGGGACTTCCATGACTTCCTAGTCCTGACCACCTCAAAATCCAGGAAACTGCTGAGGCACCTTTTGGGAAATAGTGGTCTCCCATCTAGCCAGTGGTCAGAAGGAGCCAATAGGTAGGGCTGGAGATTAGTCTGAAGGCAGCCAGGAGGAAGAATCTTGGGGATTCCAGAGCTCTGGATTCCTGTTAGAACCTGTCACTGTGGCTTCTTGGCTGTCTGCTTCTCATACCAACCAACTCTGAGCCCCAGTTGTGCCTTCTGCTACTGAGAAGTCCTGACCCTTACCTGGAGATTTTCTAGCAGGCCCTAGAAGCCCCAGGTGACACCTGCATGGCTGAATGAATGCTCCCCAGCTTTTGTCTATAGCCAGGACAGGCTTGGATAGGTCTGTACAACAGTCATTAGGGACTGCCCTGCTCTGTCTCTGTTCCTTCTAGAGTGCTGACCATAGAGCAAGACCTGGGCTTTGATCACAACTATTCTTTTCCCAGAAGGAAAAGTCTAGCGAGTCAGGGGTTTCTTAGGTTTCTGAGACACACTTTTGCTTGGAGGAAGGAGTGTGCTTTCTGCCCATATTGATATCATACTGGCAGCTCCAGTGGCAGATGTGGCATTTCGAGGGACGGCTGAGCCATCTCTTGGGTCCTTTTTCTTTATGGGGGATTTTATAGGGTGGACAAATCTTGCCTGCTGCAGGCACAGACCAGTGTGAGTGGAGGAAGTAGGAAGATTTGTGTCTGAGCTCTCCCCAGCCTGTCGAGGAGGCAGGGCAGGTAACAAGTGAACAAATCAAGTCCCATCAGCGCAAAGCCACATTCAGTTACATTTGCTGAGAGCCAACTGTGTACCTTGGCCACTGCCCAAGAACGGCTCAAGATCAAGCACCTTGGAAAGCAGCTGCTGGCTCTGCTGGTTGGCATTGTCATGAATTTCTATGTTTACACAGTATCTGTGGGTGCTATGGAGATTGGAGGAGGATGTCCCCAACTCCTCCCCCAGGGCTTAAGAGCTTTCAGGAGAGATTTGTTCACTGAAGCTAGGAGTACTTTAGGATAATTCAGTCCTAATTAACCCTAGATGGGAATCACAATTACCTAAGTAACATGGTAAAGGTACACATTCTTTGGTCACCTTCCTATCTCCCCCTGTGGTCATCCTAAATAAGTTGTCAGTGGCTTTGCCAAATCACCTCTGGTGATTTTCATCAGCTTGTGGTTCTGAGAACTAGCACAGCAGTCTTAACCATTGTTTAACTTAATAATAATTTTATTTAATAATAATAGTCACAATAGTAGTAGAAATGGAAAAAAAAGGAGAGAAAGAGTAGGAAGAGAAGGAACAAATGCCTATACAGTACATACTCTTCTACATGTTCTTTACGTGTGTTAATCTCTCTCTGTCCCTCTCTAGATTTTTAAATTTTTAATAAATTGTATTTTTTAGCTTTACATGTACTCATTTCTACAATTCTCATAACAATCTTATGATATAAAAACGACTGTCCCAGCTATTAGCCCCCACTCCCAAAAAACCTATTATTACTGTACTTGTATTTCACAGAGGAAGAAACTGAGACACAGAGAGATTAAGTAGCTTGCCCAAGGTTAAAAGTTAGTAATGGAATCCAGACTCAGTAGTCCATGACCTGAGCATTATGCTACATTGCCTTAGTAACCAAAGAAGCCAAGGCCCGGAAAGGGTCAGAGACTTGCCCAAGGTCACACAAGACATAAATAGAAGAGCCAAGAATTCAGGCCTCCTACCCACCCGCCAGGCTGCCTCATGTCTCGAAGGCTAGCCCCAGGGTGGTGGGCTAGAAGAGCCAGTCCACCTTGACCCTAACATCACCATCTTTTCTTCTTCCAGGTGGTGTCAGCCTGACCCCAAAGGACCCCCAATGGGTGGGCGCCTGGTGGCTCGGCTTTCTCATCTCTGCTGGCATAGTGGCACTGGCTGCCATCCCCTACTTCTTCTTCCCCAGGGAGATGCCCAAGGAGAAGCATGAGCTTCACTTCTGGAGAAAGGCACTGGCGGGTGCAGCCTCATCTGTCAGCAAGGTAGGACCTTCCATCTCCTGCCTCAGCCCAGGCTCCAGCCCTCATCCATGTATCCTTCTTTGTAACAAAAAACTTCATCCCTCTCAGCCCCTACACATCACAGCTTATCTGTCTGGGCTCCTTTGCATGTGCCCAACAGTCCCGTATAGTGAATATCACCAGGCCCTTTCACAGCAAGATCTGGGGCTTTACCTGTATTAGGTGGAGGAAATTTGCCCAGACTCATGCAGCCAGCAAAGGGATGTGTTGATGAGAAGCCAGGCTTGCCTGAGTCCATGCCCCTCTGTGCAATCATTTGTGAATTCTGAATGTGCAATAGGAATGCTAAGAAGTAGAGGCTGTGGAGGGTGAGTCTGGGATGGATTTGAGCTGGATATGGAAGGACATATGGAAGGACAGAAAGAGGGGTGGGATTTCTAGGTGCAGGAAAGGCCTGGACAAAGGCTTTGGCTATAGAAGAGAACCTTACCCTTTCGGGGACAGTGAAGGGGACAAACAAGCACTGAGCAGCTCCTCAGGGCCTGGCTCCAGGCTGGACACTAGAATGCAGTATGTGGTCTTTAATCTTAAAGTGGAACAGGCCACTGAGGACAAAGACTCCTGATCAAGTAACAATGAAGGATGTCTCAGGGACCCATCAAATGTCTGCTCAACTCTCAGGATAGGTGGGCTTCTCCTAAGAGGAGGACACTGAAGCCCACCCCGGTAGGGACTCGCGAGAGGGAAGGAGCTTGTGACCCTTGGGCAGGACAGATGATTCCAAGTTTTCCAGAAATTCACAAAAACATGAGGCATGGAAAACAATACATTGACTCCAAATAAGAAAAGAAAATGACCCCCAAAATGCTTCTTAAGTTTACTTTTATGTCATTGAGTCAACTTCATTAATTTTTCTTTAATACTCACACACATTTCATTACATTCTAAAAATTTATGTATTAGATTCCTTCCTTTCCTAAGAATGGGAGGTGGCTGGTAGAAAACCACAATCATAAATTAAGTGTAATTCTAATTTCAAAGGGAGAATTTATAAAACTCCTGTCAAATATTTTGCAGCAAGAAGAATTCTATTTAATGTAGCAGGCCGGTACATTTGAATATGGTAGAGCAAGAAAGTTTGGGCCTGGCCTGAGAGGAAGGGCTGATGAGTGCTCTGCCTGGAAAAGCTGGGGTTTGAGCCTAAGTCTGTCTGACTCCCTGCCCCAGCTGCCCTACAGAACCTCCTCACTGCACCCCACCCCACACCACCCAGGCTGGAGAGAGGGTGGACACGGACCAAAGAAAACCAACCAGGGAAAAGGCCTTAACTGCTGGCTTCAGGACAAGTAGGCAGCCTGGAAGGAGGGCCTGCCACCAGGTGACAGGTAGATAAAGGACAGTGAAGAACAAAGAGACTGTGCAGAGAGAGGTGACAAGGCAGCTAGCTATGCAATGCAATGGGCAGGCAGGAAGCAGTGCCTTGACCGGAAGGAGGTGCAGATGGACCCACGCACTGCCTGGGAGTGGGACTGCTGGGACTACGTGGGCTGAGGTGAAACTGGGTGCATTGGCTCAGAGGCAGGGGAAGCAGTGAGGGAAAGGAACTAGTTTCAAAGGCAGAAGACAGCTTGGAACCTCAGATTCTCTTTCCCAGTTCTGCCTAGCTCAGACAGAAATTTGGAGCACATGAAATTCCTGGAACTCAAGGAAGAGTTCTTGGAAGTGGGGGTGATCTCAGTGGAAGATGTGAGGCTGGGCTGCTGGTTGCAGATGCACTCCGAGTTGGGCCCTACCTTTGAACAGAGAAGAACAGTAGTGGGCAGTGGAATGGATAGATGAAGGAGGAAGGTTGGGGAGAGCGGCTGCCTGCACTGGGCTCTGTCACATTTCAGCCATGTGACCTTGAGCAAAAGTCACTTCCCCATTCTGCACTGTCTTGTAAGGTGCAGAGGTTGGATTACTGGAGCAATGGTCTGTTCACCTCAGAATCCGAGAATGCGTAATTCCCAAGTCAAAGCTGCTGTGACTTGGAGTCAGAGTTTGAGAGCTGAGTGCTGTGATGTCTTGAAACCCTGGCTCCCAGGCTGTGAACCTGTCTGGCTGTCTGCATTTATTCTGCTGGCACAATGGGAATGGGGAATGGGGAGGGTAGGGGGTGAGAGGTTCTTAAAAAAGAACTGGAGGCTGAGAACATGATGATCTGCTTCCAGCCGCTCTCAGGCAATAAATATTGATGTGGGAGGAATCATACCCCATCTCCTTGAGGCTGCCTTGGCCAGGCTGCTTGCAGTATGCTGGCTGGCCTGGCCCACTAGGGCCACTGATGGGGACCAGCATAGAGCAAGGGGAAAGGCCAAGTTAGGCAGAAGTGGCTGCCAGAAATTCCAGGTCCCCATACAAGGGATGTGCATTTTCTGCAATGAGAGGGAATGGGCAAAGGGGAGAAGGTGGAAGAGGGATGTTTTAGAAATCCCTTCCAAGGCCAGGGATTTAGCTCAGAGATGCTGCCGCCTGCCTGCCTA
This sequence comes from Heterocephalus glaber, assembly GCF_053883595.1. Taxonomy (NCBI): domain Eukaryota; kingdom Metazoa; phylum Chordata; class Mammalia; order Rodentia; family Bathyergidae; genus Heterocephalus; species Heterocephalus glaber. The sequence goes on from NW_028258293.1 coordinate 29,682,634, forward strand.
GAAATCCCTTCCAGCACTTCTCCTAAGCTTGGGGCTCAAGTGCTCCCTAAATACCCTACTGGAAGTATGCAGTTTTTAAAGGAATTCAGGAGATGGTGGTAAATAATATAAGGGTTACCGTATGTGACCCGGAGAGGGCCTTGGACCTCAGTCTCCCAATGTGTACAGTGGGCAGTAGACTGGACACAGTCTGCCAGCTTTGGCACATTGGACACTGTCTCCTTTAAGTGGCTTTGTGTCTCTGAACTTTTTCACAAGGGAGATGAGAAATGCATCCTACACTGCCCATGCCAAGGAGCTCTGAGGTAGTAAAGAAAAGCAAGGTGCAGAGAGGCAGGGGATACCTGAAACACAATTCAGGTTGTTCCTGTGACTGGGACCGTGGGATTCCGTGCCTGGGGGGAGGCCTCTGCAGGGTCTGTGGAGAAAAGATGGTCTCTTAGGGGCTCCCGGCAGACCCCCCACCCCCATCCCTGTTCAGACAGCACCCTCCTGTGCTCCCCGATCCTTCTGAGAACCTGCAGCCCCGCCAGCTGCTCACCAGCAGACAGGCCTCTTGCATCAGGAACACAGGTCCAGCCCAGCCTCTGAGCATCACTAGACTCTGTGACCTTCCCTTGGGTCATATTTACCAGGAGGCTACTTGTCTGTTATTTCTGTGATACGTCCGAGAGTTTGGTATTCTAATATACACAGTTTTAAAGTTCTGTGTTCCTAAGAGTTGGAGATCTAAAGTACTTGTATTCTATTATTTTGAAGTTCTGTGACTGAAATAGTCTAGATACTCCAAATCCACATTCCTCAATGGCTACAATTTTGGCTAAGAGCCTATAAGCCCCATGATAAGGCCCATTGTCTCCAAATGTCTTCAGTGTACTTCTTTGGAAGAATTGTCAGGGCCGGGGAACAATATCGGGAGGTAGTAAGATTCCTTAAAACCCAAGACTTAAGGGTGGTCTGTTGGAATCTGCCCATACATCCTGGGACTTTTGTGGTCCCACTGCAGCCCAGGCTACCTGCATTCCAAGGTGATGCAGGCCTTCCTTGTCCTCTGTACTCCCCCTTGCAGGCCCTGCCTGTAGACTCCCCCCAGCCAGTCTAGGGTCCCTTTGTGTCTTTCCCTGTGCCCTGCAGTCCAGGGCTGTGACTCTACCCACTCTAAGGTTGTACCAGCACTGCATCTCACAGTTGGAGGCATTGAGGCCCAGAGACTCAATGGTGTGCCCAGAGCTTGGTGGCCTTTGCGCTTGTCTGTACAAGGCCAGGTTGTAACCCCAAAGGGCTGATAAGAGGCTTCCCCCTGACCTGGTCACGTGGTCCTTCCATGTACATCAGAGCCCCTTTGTGATATGCTTTAAGGTTTCAAACTGCATCCTACAGAACTCCAAGGGTACTATCATAGAGAGAATAAGGGACATCTCTGAGCAGAGTTAAGGACCTTCTATTCCCCCCTACACACACACACACACACACACACTCCAATCGGAGTAGCTGTACCTTTAGGTGTTCTTGTATGCCAGTCTTTCAGTCTTTTGTTTTTCCTGTGTTAGTTTCAGACCTTACACAGTTTTACCACTGGGCTACAACTCTAGCCCTGTCTCAGTCTTTAGAATAAGACTGCAATTGGGGAAAGGATTCTGTTACTTAAAATCAGCTAATCTAGTCTAATACCTCCATGTAACAGAGAAAAACACTGAAGCTAAAAAAGACACGTGAGGGCCAGGGATTTAGCTCAGTGGTTCTGCCACCTGCCTCACAAGTGCAAGGTCCCGAGTTTGATCCCTGGTACCAAAAAAACAAATGACATATGAGAGGTAGCTGATCTGGTCAACGAGGCACACTCAAGTTTTCTCAGTGTTTGAGTCATGCTGCAGTGGCAGCAGGGAGGGAGTAGATACATAGTACCTGAACCGTAATGGCCCAGCTCTGCTACTTAGTAACTGAAACCTGTAACATTGGTATAACCATGACATCTACATCTTGGAGTATTTTTAAGAATGCAGTAAGGCAAAATATGGAGGTAGATGGTTCAGTGTCCCATATATAGGCTCAGTAAACAGAGGCACTTATTTTTAGCCCCTTTCTTTGATCAGGCCAGCTCTTAAGAGAAGAAAAAAAAAGAAAAACTGGGTTTCCCCCTAATATTCTTCTTAAATGCTTCTCTTTCTTTTTAAAATTTTTTGTTTTTAATTTTTTTTCAAATTCTTTTTTGTTGTTGATGTTGTTTTGTTTGTTTGTTTGTTTTTTGGTACCGGAGATTGAACTCAGGTCCTTGAGCTTGCACAGCTAGTGGCAAAACCACTGAGCTAAATCCCTGGCCCTCAAATTCATTTTTGACAAATAAAAATTGAGCATGTTTATGATGTAACGAGTGTAGTTTTGGTATACACATGTATTGTGGAATGGCTAAATTAAGCTATTTAAAGTATGCATTACTTCACATACTTATAATTTAAATATCATTTAAATTGAAAACACTTAAAATCTACTCTCTTTGCAATTTTCAAGCAAACAATATCTTGTTAGTACTATATTCACCATGATATACAATAGACCCCTTGAATTTATTCCTTCTGACTACATGAAATTTTGTGTCCTTTGATCAACAACTCCTCCATCCTCTCTCCCCACCCCCTGGGACCCACTGTTCTACTCTCTGCTTCTCTGATTTCCACCTTCTTAGACTTCACATATAAATGTGATCATGTGGTATTTGCTTTTCTGTGCCTGGATTATTTCACATAATAATGTGCTCCAGGTTTATGTTGTCACAAATGACAGATTTTCCTTCTTTTTACATTCCTATGAACACTGTGCAAAGGGTTTCTGCTATGCTTTATAAATGGATGTGTTTCCCTCCTCCAAAGCCTCATGCACTCATAGGTGGTTTGGGGAGCTGACTGTGTTGTCAGTGAGTTCCTTTAGAAATGGCTTGCCAATCAAAAGTATTCCAGGTCCTTCTCTCCTCAAACAAAGAATTGGATGAGACAAACCAAAAACAGTGCCAAAGGTTTATTAGAAAAGTAAAGGGTGAAAGGATAAGGGAAGACTAGCTCTGTAGAGTGAACTTGGGCCAAACAAAGAGAGGAAAGGATAAAAGCAAAAATAAAAGAGCACTCTGCGTCTATGCAGAGTGGGCTAACATGAGGAGTCACCATAGTGGGCTCTTTATGGTGCTTCATCTCTTTTATGCCATCCACATCTCATGGGAGCCCACGAGAAGTTTCACATACAGGGTCCTGGGAATTATTTGGCACCATCCTGGGATCTTGTAATTGACAGGTCCCACTTACTTCTCCAGCCAGCTTTGCCACACCCTACCTCCTATATCAGTTGGATCCACGCAGGCATGATACTTACCAATGGATTACTTCACTGATGAGTTTAAAGCTAAATGTGAGTTGGGGAGTGAAGCCTAGTCAGAGGAGGTGGGTCACTGGCGTGGCATAGCCTGGAAAGATCTATCTCCCTCTTTCCTCTCTTGATCTCTCTCTCTTCCTCCTGCTGCTCCACTATGCACTGTTTCTCCTCTGCTATGCTGCTCTGGCTTGGAGCAAGCTGACTATGGACTTAAACCTCTACAAACTGTGAAGCAAAATAAACCTTTCCTCCTTTAAGCTCTGGGGGTCAAGTACTGTGTCTCAGCAACAAGAAAGCAACTAAGACACTTTCCTTTCTTCTGAATTCTCTCTAGCACTTGTTGTCTTTCATCTTCTTCTGTAATAGCTGTTCTAATTAGACTGAAGTGATACGTCATTGTGGTTCTTGTTTGTTTTTCCAGGTCTTTCTTCCACTATACTCCAGAAACAGTTTGAGGCCACTTACGCCAAACTCAGGATAGTACTAGCAAAATAGTAGGAATTAGGTTAACATTTATTACCATCTCTGTGCCATCACTTGTCTAAGACCTTTGTATGGATTATCTCATATAACCTTCCTAACCCACCTATATACAGCAGATTCGGCTATTACAGTTACAAAGAAATTAAGCAACCAGGTCACATTGCTAGTAAATGGTGGAGCTGAGATTCACTCTCAGGAAAATCCATTGCAGGACCTGTGTTAAATCAATGAAGACTAAGGAGCAGGAAAAATATAAATAAGAGCAAAAGACTAGTAGAATACGTGGACTGTAAAAATTAATTTGATAGGCATAGTTAAGCCCCACTTATTTGGTCTGAGCTTTCTGATAGCCATGGAGGAAAGAGGAATAGCCAATTTTATGATCTCATTGAAAGAAAGCTGAAAGTGTGATTCATTCCTCATAGAAGCTCAGAGCTCCAGATGCTCTGCTAAAACTCTCCTCACAGATGACCCTATCCTTGTGGCTGTTTCCCATGGCAATATAAGATAGAAGCCAAAAGTTCTTTGTTACCCACCAGAATCCACCCCGGCTCTATGGGATTGGGAACCCAGCCCCAGGACAGTGCCCTTCAAGAACTCAGCTCCCCTGAGGACAGTTCTAGGATCCCTGGAGGCCCAGAAGCCAGTGAGGCCCAGAAGCCAGTCAGGCCTTGTGCGTAGTCTTGCAGCAGTCAGCACAGTCCCAAGAGGGGAAGTTCTAGCAGCCCCCAGCCCAGGGCTGCTGACCTGGGCAAACCGCAGTCCAGATGGGTCAGGATATTCCAAGCCCTGCTCTGAACAGAAAACACAATGTTTCCTGTTTCTGGAAGCTGCTATTAGTCAGCAGTCCTCAAAACAGTTGCGGGATAAGAGCAGGAAACCTACTGAGAACACAGGGAACAGGAGCTAGGGACAGTTAATTCTCCTGAGACCGCAGAATAAAGCTCCATTCCCTTAGTCTGGTCCTAAACCTCCAAGTTCTGGCTCCAGCCCATCTTTTGCCCCAGTTACTACCCTGACAAACAAAACACTTGCGATAGTCAGGCTGTTGTCCCCACTGCCAGCCCCCAGTGACCAACTGCTTCCCAGCACCATGCATCTACTCATACCATGCCTGTGCTTCAAATCACCTCTCCCTTCCTGTCTCCTGAAAAACCCAGCCTCACTCCTCCCGGCATACTTTTCCCAACCCCCAGTTCCTGCAGTCTGTCCCTTCCCTCCTGTCTCCATATCCCTTGCTCTCTTTCACAGTTTAAAACAGAGAACCTGGGCTTGAGATCCTGCCCTGTCAATAACTCCCTGGGGGCATTTCCACCTTGGGCCCTTAGTTTCCGTGTCTATGACATAAATGCAGTAACAGTGCCTGCACCAGACAGACGGTTGTGAAAATTAAATGACGTGCTGGGTGCAAAAGGGAAGTGTCAACCTTCTAGGGATGCACAAGTGGGAGCAAATAACATTGCAGCTGTGTTTATGTTTACCTGGGAACAAGGAACTCACGAGATTCTGCTTGTTGCTCAAGGGCTAGCTCTCTAGCAGCTCCCTGATAAGAAATGTTGGGAAGCTATCAGTCTGCCTCTGGCCTCCCTGCGTTTCTTCTGGTACAGCACTCCAGTGCTAGCACCCTCTCCCTCAGCCATCCCTCCCCACTGTGATGTCCCTCCCCAACCTCTGTTCTGTGGCTGGGACTGAGAAAGGAACAAGGAGACTCACTAATTCTCTTTTTAAGGCAGCATGGCCCAAGAAATAGTATGTGAGCCACATAAGCAATTCTAAATTTTCTAGTAGGCACAGGTAAAAGTAAAAGAAATTCGTTTTAATTATATATTTCATTTAACTCACTGTATCTGAAATATTCTAATTTTGGCATAGAATAAATATAAAAAATTAATAGGGAAATATTTTCCATTTCTTAGACTTAAGTCTTCAGAATGCAAGGTACGTTTTACACTTGCAACGTGTGTCAGTTGGTACTAGCCATGTTTGGTTACACATGGCTGCTGCACTAGGTAGTGTGGCCCTGCAGTATCAATAAATAACAGACCCATCTGCCTTGCCCAAAGACAAATGGTGAGATTTCAGGCACCTTCGAATCTAAGGTACCACCTTCTTCTTCTTCTTTTTTTTTTTTTTTGCTTTTTTTGGTTTCTGGGGATTGAACTCAGGACCTTGAGCTTTCGAGGCAGGCAGTGGAACCACTGAGCTAAATCCCCGGCCCTAAGGTACCTCTTAACTCTGTCTGTTCAGCACCAGGGCTGTTGCTCCACAGGGCTTAGTAGATAAAGAATGAGTTTTCTACTGGGACAAGCTTGAGCTCAGATCTTAGGTCTGCCATTTTCTAGATGTGTGATTTTTGAGAAGTTGTCTATCTCAGAACTTGTTTGCTTGAGAGTGAGGAAACATATGACTCCTCCCTAACAGGCTTATGCATGTGTGGAGCCAGAGCCCACATACTTGGGCCCTGAAATGGCTGGAATCTCCATTCTGCCAGCTCCCTGGGGCGCTCTGTTGAACATTGCCTATCTCTAAGCACTCAGTCCAAGAGCCCCCTTCAACGTGGTAGCATCTCCTCTTCCTGCCCTTATTTTTCTTCCAAGAGCTTGGCACTGACCACAGCCATCCCTGTTTAGAGTCATCTGTTGCCTTCCTTCTTTTAAAAGATATTTATCAGATAGCTATGATTTTGCCCTAGGCCCTGAGCTGGGCATCCAGGTGTCAACAGAGAACAAGATACAATAAGTGTAATTCCTCCTCTTGCAGAGCTCAGGGTCCAGCAGGGAAGTTAGATATGGAGTAAGGTTTGACTCGGACTTAAATGTATATAAAAGAATTTCTTTGTTTTCTACAAAATCTATTTAATTTCTACTCTGAATACCCATGCTGTCAAATCATCCGGGAACTCAGCTTCTGCCTTTCTCACCAAGCTGAAGCAAATGCCCTGAGGTCTTACCTAGTGCCCATGTACCAGGGTGGCCTTAGCCCCCAGAATTCATCATCAACAGCCCTCCCTGGTGATGCCTCCATGGTGATGCCCACCTGTCATCCTGGCCAGGTGGTGTCCCTTAACATACTTGGGGCAGAGATGTCTTGGTGTAGCTGGGAACACAGGAGCCCTGCCTCCTTGGGTTGGTCTGTAGCCTGCTCTGTAGAAGTGATCTGCTTCCTTGTACCTTGTCTCAGAGAGTACATGGCTCTCCATTGCTCATGGAACCCATAGGGTATTCAGTGCCTGGCCTCTCCTCCTTTCCAATTTTTAGTTGTAAAGAGGATAACATTCTCTTTCCCTCATCCTCTTTCTTCACTCCTCCTGAAACACCCAGGAGAATCCTCTCGGTGGACTCAAGATTTGGAAATAGAACCTAGGAAAGAAAGACTTTCAAAGAATTAACACTTTCTGCCCCATCACAAACCTCCCCTGAAGCCAAAGCATGCTCCCTGCCACAATGAAAGAAGAGAAGAGAAAGGGAAAGCCCAAGGGAGGGAAACACACAAGAATGAATATTTGAATGAACTGTGCTGCTGGGATAGGCCAGGTTCAGGCCAACACAGGGATAGAGCAGAAGATCTGGAACAGGGATCCCCATGGAGGAGGCCAAGGAGATTCTGAAATGTGAGGAAACCTGGCATTTGCCTCACGAGGCTCCTGAAAGAAATGAGAGGAGAAAAAGCTGTCAGACCCTGACAGGAAGGACTATGGGGACCTCAAAGAAACAACATAGGCAGAGAAAAGGCAGAACCAGGGAAGCCCAGGGAGGCTCCAGACCAATGGATGGTGTCCAGCATTCTGAACCACTCTTTTAGCTGTGGGGAAGTGACTTCCTCCCAAGGCAGCCTCTTCTAAACAGCTCTTTACACTGGGTTATGTCTTCTCACACAGAATTTGTTGCTTCTAATTCTGACCTCAGGTTGCATGGAGAAAAATAATAGAAGTAGGGCTACGGATATAGCCCAAGAGTAGAGCCCTGGGTCTGATCCCTAGCACTGGAAAATACACACACACACACACACACACACACACACACACAGTAATGAAATCAGACCCCACTCCATCACTCATATTCATGTGACCCTGTATCACTAACAACTTCTCCAAATCTAACTTCCTCATCCAAAAAATGTGCACTTAACAGCTCCTACTTCCTAGGGTTTTGTGTTAGAGAAAGGCTGGTAGCATGGCCTGGGCACTTGCCATCCTGGTTACTGCCTTCCTCCAGGGTGAACCAGCCGAGTACTCGGCTCTGGGCTCCAGCCATCTGGGTTCAATCCTAGCTGTGCCACTTAGCAGTTGTAGGAATTGAAGTAAGTTACTTCTCTCCGTGTCTCCTTTTTGTAATGTGAAAAAAAGGATGACTTATACATTAGCCATTTGAACAATATATTAAGTACATGGGGCAAGTGCCTAGTGCCTCTGCTTCTTTCTCTTGCTAGTAGGCATTAATCACTCTCTTCTTCATTAGTACATGTTTGAGATAGGTGATCCACACATTTATTGTGAGAAGTTGGTATATACACATATCACACCTTAGTCCTTTTTATTTATCATCCCTCTCCTCTCTCCCCTCTTCCTCCATCTCTAAATACCCTTCCCATCTGTAAAAGGTCCACCTCCCTGTTTCCTATCATCGGTCTGTTATTTTGCTCTTACAATTATTTATGCTTTGGCTTTCTCATGTAAGAGAAATACCATTTGATGTTTAACTTTCTGTGTCTGATCTTTTCCTTTAACATTATGGTTCCAAGGTGCATCCATTTTCCTACATATGACTCAGATTTATCCTTATTTATGGCTGAATAGTACTCCACTGTGTATATACACCACATTTTCTTTGTTCATTCATCTGTTGACAGTCATATAGGATGTTTCCAAGGCTTAGCTATTGTGACCTATGCTGTTATAAACAGTAATATACATGCATCACTGTAATATGATGTCTTTAACTCTTTCAGGAAGATATCTAGAATAGATATAGCTAGGTTGAATAAAACTTCCACTTTTAGTTTTTTAAGAACTCTCCGTACTGATTTCTACATGGTTATATCACTTTATATTCCTAACAAAAATGTAGAAGGGTTCATTTTTCCCTGCAATTTCATGAACATTTTCTGTTTTTTTAATTCATGATGATAGCCATTCTTTCTAGATAAAAGTAGAATCTCAGTGTTGTTTTGACTTGCATTTTTCTAATACCCCAAAGTGCTGAACATTTTTTCATGTACTTATTGGCCATTTGAACTTCTTCTGAGAAGTGTCTATTCATTTCAACTGTCCTTTTTTTTAATTGAGTCTTTTTAGGAAAGTATCTACTTCTTTTAGTTCATTTTTTTTACATCTTTATATACTGTAGATATTAATCCTCCGAGGACAGCTAGCAAAAATTTTTCCCATTCTGTAGGTTGCCTTTTCACTCTATTGTTTGTTGCCTTTGCTGTGCAGAAGCTTTTTAATGTGATATGATCCCATTTGTTGATTTTGATGCTATTTCTTGTGCAAATGGGATTCTATTCAGAAAGTCTTTGCCTATGCCCGTGTCTTCAAGAATTTTACCTATTTTATCTTCCAGAAGATTTTGTGTCTCTCTTTTAATATCTAGGTCTTTGATACTTTTTATTATTTCCTGCCTTCTTTTTGACACCTAGAAAATGTTGGTTCTGTCCACATGTGCAAGCCTTCTCTTCCCCAGATGCTCCCTCAGGAAGTGTGAGGAGGCTATCCTTACCCGGGTGGAGGAATGCACTCCACTGTCCACAGGTGTCCTCACACTGTGTGCTCAGGGATGAACACATCCTCTGGGTGTGGCCTGACTTTTCCTAGAGGAGGAGAGGGGCTGTTGTTTCTTACCCTCTCCCAAACTCCTTCCTGTCCTAGCAGACAGTGAAGAATGGCATGGGCCTGGAGGGCCATGGCACCCCACCTCTGGGTAGGCACAGCTCATTCCCTGGAGGTTCCTGCTTCAGGTGATGACTGTCATGAGCAACATAATAGCTAAAGATAGAGGTGCAGGAGCCATCATGTTGGTGATGTTGATGGTGGTGGTAAGAGTGGTAAAGATGTTGTCGATGGTGACAATGACATTAATGATGGGAGTAATGGGATAGGTGACAGATGGTGGCAGTAATAGTGACATTGATAATGATGGAGGGAATGGAGATATCATTGGTGACTGGGAGGATAGTAGTGATAGGATTATGGGTTGAGGGTATTCCTGGTGACATTGGTGATGATGGTGGCAGTGGTGATGGAGATGAGGTTGGTGACATTGATATTAGTGAAGACACAAGTAGAGATAATGGTGATGCTAGAGACAGTGACATGACCTTGATTTTGAAGGTTCAGGTGACAGTGATAACTATAATGACAATGCTGGTGGTGGTAACCAAATTGAGACAATGATAATCATTATATCATACAGGTACCATAATGATACCTTTATCCATCATGAATAAATTGATCACTTATTCAGGATATTTGTGATGCAAATGGGGGATGATATTTAAGGTAATAGTAATAATAATGATAATGGTGGCTATGGTGGTCATTTGAATGGTAATGTTGGTGACTAACCACAGGAATTTCATTCCCTCTTCCAAAATACCCTGTTAAGTACCTTTAGGGCCAAGAACCAGTGGAACACTTGCTGGCCCCATCACTGCTCTTGTGACAGAAGTCATACCCTCCCTCCCCACTCCCAGTGCTCCCTTGCCCAGCCCACAGCCAACTCTGAGTAGGCTCTCTGGTATTCAGCTGATTGCCCTGGGTTGTATGTCTCCCCAGGGTGAGGACTCCCCCTCTGAACAGAGCCCTGGGGAGTCCTCAAAGAAGCAAGATAGCCCAGCGCAGATGGCACCAGACCTGACTGTGATCCAGTTCATAAAAGGTAAGTGAGCTTGAGCCAGGGTTGAAGAAGGCAGGCCAGAGGCACCATTGAGGCTATACAGGATCAAGTCCTTTCCTGCCTGTCTTGATTATAAGCCCCTCATGAGCACCATACATTCCTGCAAGTCTCTGCTCATGCAGTCCTCTCTGTCTGAAGCATCTTTTTCATTGTCATCTGTCAAATTCTTCCTTGCCCCTTGTGTTGGTCAGCTTTTTGTTGCTGTGAGCAAATACCTGAGGAAAAATCTTAAAGGAGAAAAAAGTTATTCTGGCTCATGGTTTCAGAGGTTTCAGTCCATGGTTGCCCAGTCTGATTGCTTTAGACTTGTGTGGCAAGGCAGAAATATTACAGCAGAAGGGTGTGGTGGTGGAAAGCTGCTTACCTCATGGTAGTTAGGAAGGAGAGAGGGAAGAGGGGGGCAAGAGAGAGTGCGAGATAGAGATAGAGAGGTCAGGGATAAGAGATATATATATAGAGAGAGAGATATGTATATATCTATATCTATCTATCTATCTATCTATCTATCTATTGCATGGCCCCAGTGACCTACTTCCTTCAACTAGTCCCCACCCCTTAATAGCCCATTCAGCTATGAACCCATCAATGGCAACCATCGATAATGTTAGCATCCTCATGATAGGCCCTACCTCTGAACATCACAGCATTGGGGATCAAGTTCTCCATATAGGAGTCTTTGGGGAACACTTCATATTTAAACCACAATGTCCCTGTAGATCAAGGACAAGAGGCCCTCTTCCTTTCACCATACCTGGCTCTCCTATCTAACAGACCTGCTTCCCTCCATCCTCCTGATGTCTTCCCTCCCAGATTCTATATCAGCTCTGATCTGTGCCATGTACTTGTCCAGCCTTTCCCCCAAGTGGTAAGTTCCTAAAGGTCATGGCCTGTGCTCTTCTCCTTCTATCCATCACTGACCCTGAAAACAGAGGCTCTGGGTAACAGGCTGTGGCATGGATGAAAGGAGCTCTGAGTTTTTATTCTGGGTCCTTGCCCCCCTCTAGGCCTCAGTTTCCCCAGTACAGTGAAAAGTAGACGGAATAGTAGAAGATTCTTGTAGCTCTGATCCTGAGAATATGAACTCAGTCAGTAACTAGAGTCCCTATTGTGACCAGATCCCAATTCCATGAACATGTATTGATTGTCAGCCTTCTGAAGAGCACTAAATGATACGTCAAAAGACCTAGCATTGAGGCCTGCCCCACATTGACTGTTGTACCATCCTGTAGAGTTACTTTATTTTTCTAACCTGAGCTTCCTCATCTGAAAGATTGGATTAAGAATCCTTGTTCTGCCACTCTCAAGATCTATTATGAAAATCAAATAGGATAATGTATGGAATGTTCCTGAATACTGTCTAAGCCATCATACTTATATAAGGTTCATTTATTTGCCTGATCATTCCTACCCTACTATTCTTATCCTGACTACACCCTGGTATAGTAAATAGAGCTTTCTGTGGTTTGGGACAGTGTTTAATCTCTCATTGAGGTCTTTTGCAACAGGGAAGGAATTGGGCCCAGTTCTTGGAAGAGGTTTTTAAAACTTGATATTGTAGTATTAGTAATCTAGTTCCCCATTCTCCAGCATCACCAGCAATGCAAGCCCTGGACTCCGTGGGGCCAGGCCTGAAGGTGGGGGCTAGACCCACTAACTTAGGTCACCCCCAGCTGTTGAAAACTTCAGCACACTGCACCAGGGAGAACTTATTAATCACTGCTTTGGCTCCAGCCCAGAGAGAGGTTGCTGAAATTGAATACTAGAGTAGATGTTCTAGATCACTGATAGTTTCAGCTTTTATAGATTCCTACAGGAGACCAAGCAAGGCAGGACTGACAACACATCCTGTGGCTGGTTGGACATCAGGCCTCTAGTCTTCTGCTGAGCTCCAGAGGGCCCAGTCTGATGACAAGGCCTGGTTTTGACCTCCTGGAGCCATGGGAGAAGCAGAGGCTCCTGATCACACGGTCCAAAACTGAGGGAGGACCTACCCTATTTGAGCCAGATACCTGGCCTCTGAGCAGACTGATGAGAAAGATACAGTCTCTGAGTTGCAGGAGGCCCTGGCTTGCCTGATGAGGCGACATCTTGCTGGGCTGAGGAAAGCCGTATGGGAAGATTTGCCTGTGAGCTGGAGGTAGGCCCTGGAATTACCCTTCAGGTAGCACCATCTAAACAAATTGCAGAGCCCTGCCCTCCAGGAATTTTCCATCTGTCCTGGAGAAGGCCATGGATGCCGAGGAGAGGTGGAGGAGGGGCACACAGTACACTGCAGTGATTCGTTCAGCAGGAGGGAGCCCTCTGAAGTCAGGCTGCCAGAGCAGACAGGGATGGAAGGGGAGGCAGATGGAGAGGGCTGAGAGACAGACTGAGTCAGCAGACCCAGGGAACTCCTGGGCTAGCCCTGGGCTCTCTGGATGAACTTGAGCATGTCCCTGCCCCTCTCTGGGCCCCATTTGTAGTGAAGGCATCTAGTCTACTTGGGCCGAGCTAGATTAAAATCCCCTGGTTTATATGAGGAATCAGGGGAGCCAGAAACTGCACCAGCTACATGGAGTGAGGGCCAGGGCCACAACACTCAATTCCAAATTCTGACTGGATGCATATGTGGCAAGGGACTAGGGCCAGGAGGCAGGCTTGGGACACAAAGAAGGGGGAATTCCATAGCCTCAGTCCCCTCCCGCCCCACCTAGACTATTTTTCTTTATTTCCTGGCTCCTAAGAAGACAGCTCCTGGGCTGGCCAAGACCAGGGGTCTAGACAACCACCTGGCTCAGTCATGCTCTAAGGACAGACAAAATTTAGATTCTGCCCCAGACATGTAGACATTTGATTGTGTATTAATCTATATATCCATTCATTCATTCCTTTATTCTACAAATATCTATTGAGTGCTTACAATGCTCCAGACTCTGAAGATTCAGCAATTAACACAGACAAAAAATAAATAAACAAGTAACCCCTGCTCTAAAATTAAAATAGGTGGGGTAACAATGAAACAGTTAAATGTTTGAAATGTGTACTCTGTTAGGTACATTGCTCTGGGGAAAAAAAAAAAACTACGGATGGAGAAATCAGGGTAGGAATGCAGGAGTGGGTTGGGGACACAGAAAGGAGGTATCAGGCCTGTGTTGGCTTAGAAAGACTTATAGCAGGACAGTGTGAAAAAGACCTAGGGGGGAAAGAGGGATGTGATAAGTAGAAATAAAAGAATGAAATGAGACAGGATGGAATGAATGAAATAAAATCAAAAGGGATGTCATAGACTAGAACCATATGGAAGTGAACAGAACTGAATAGAAATGAACACATTTAATAAAATGCAATCTAATTCAAAACTGGAATAGAATTTAATGGAAAGGAGTCAAATGGAACAGGATAGAATTGGATGCAGTAGAATTAAATGGGATGGAATGGGATGGGTAGGATGGAAAGAATGGAAAGAAGAGAACAGCTTGAACAGAACAGGGCAGGATGGGCAGACACAGGCTATGGCTGGCCTGCCCACTCTGACCTCTGACTTCCTCTCTACTTGTCCAACAGTCTTCCCCAGGGTGCTGCTGCGGACCCTGCGCCATCCCATCTTCCTTCTGGTGGTCCTGTCTCAGGTGTGCATGTCATCCACGGCGGCAGGCATGGCCACCTTCCTGCCTAAGTTCCTGGAGCGCCAGTTCTCCGTCACAGCCTCCTTCGCCAACATGCTCATTGGAGGCCTCGCCATCCCCACGGCCATTGTGGGCATCGTGGTGGGGAGCGTCCTCGTCAAGCGCCTCCACTTGGGCCCCATGCACTGTGGAGCCCTTTGCTTGCTGGGGTCATTGCTTGCTCTGGTGGTCAGCCTGCCTCTCTTCTTCCTTGGCTGCTCAACCCACCAGATTGCAGGCATCACTCCACAGCCTGGGTGAGTCGGGGGGGGGTGGCAGGGTGGATGGGCAGAGTGGGCAGTGGCCCTGGACAGAGGCCAGGTCAGTGGGCACCCCTGCCACATCCCCAGCTCCCCTGTGTCACCCTCTTCTGGCTTACTCCTAAGCAGCAGACATTCTCTCTGGAAGGCTCCAGTAACAGCAACAGGCACTACTAGAAGGGGCACAGATGGAACTTCAAGGGTAGGAAAGCTCAGGTCTGTGTAGGGCTGGAGGCCATGGTAGAGAAAGGCCACCTGTGAACGGCATCTCCAGAATAGCCTAGCCCTGTGTGCTCAGCTGAAGTAAGACAGAGCCCACATTGTAGGAGACGGGACCCAGCTCAGGCAGACAAAGCCTTTGCTCCCAGGCAGAGGTTAGGTCTGCCTGGAAGAGAGAACAAGCTTTATCTCTGGGGAGCTGGGGCAGGAGAGAGGGTGAGCAGGGCCTGTGTGGCTCCTATCACACAGGCTGCAGAGGAGAGTTGGGCAAGAGAAGGGGTAGACTGGAGTATTCTGAGATTCTTGGCTCTTAGACTGAGAACTAAAAGTCTGTTGTTCCAGAATTCTTGATCCTTGTCTCTGAGGTAATGCCATAGAGAAAGATTCCCTGAGGCTTTCTACTTGCCCTCACTCAACAAACACACCCCCTCCCCTTGGGAGCATCTTGGAGAAGTTTTTGGAAGTTCCATCCCTGCCCCTACGCCAGAATGATCTCATTTTTCCTGGAAATGACTCCAGGCTTAGGTCAGCCTAACATGCAGCTAGAATTCCCCGGCTTCCTCTCCACCCACGAGCCAGTTTCCTCACCCGGGGCTCCTTCTGCATGGCTGCAGGCCTGGCTCAGGACCCAGGTCCCCCCAGGTCTCGCCCCGGGACCTCCTCTACCCTGCCTCATTTCTCCTCCTTTCCCTGGCCCCTCTCCTTTTCCAGAACAAGGAAGCAACTTGGCTGCCTGGAGTGGGCTTTTCTGCAGCCCTGCAGCTATGCCCTTGGGAAGTCCCTAGCCCGAGGAGAGACCCAGGTCCTTTCAATGATTTTTGAGTAAAAAGTAAATGGATATTTTACCTCCATTTTTTCAAGTAAGTGGGAAAAGTCAGCCCACTCGTCCTGCCCAACATCGCCTCCCTGTCACTCCTCAGCTTTGACAGCTCACCTTTGTTTTCATTCTTGCAATTCACTCACCAGACTCTCGGTTCTGATTCATTGAAGAAGCTTTTGGGGGACTAGTTGAATAGGTCAAGAAGATCCTCATATTTCTGTAAAGCTAGTGACACAGACAGACAGAAAATGGAAGGTCTCCCATGAACCCAACCCCAGGCCTAGCACTTCCCCTATTACATCTTATTGAGTCCCCTGTGCCCATTATTTTGTTTTGGTACTGGGGATCGAACTCGGGTCCTTGCACTTGCACAGCAGGCAGCGAAACCATTGAGCCAAATCCCCAGCCCTGAGTCCCCTGTGCCCATTTTACAGATGAGCATAGTGAGGCTCAGGGAGGTGAAGTCTCCCACCAGGGCCTGGGCTAGCACTCTCCGCACAGAAGCAGCCAGCTCCATGTGGTCAAGGAGAGAGGAAGAACTAAGGAAGAGCCCCTCACCAGCTCTCTCATATGCTTGGTCTTCCAGCTGCTGGCAGAAGGTTCTGGGAAGTGCCTCTCTTCTGGCAGGTTCACCTGGTACAGACTCCTGATGGGCCCACAGCTCAGGCAGTGCCAGCCTGTGCCCCTTCCCATGGAAGACTCCCCAGGACTGAATCAGACCCAGGAGCACTGTCTGGCAGGGAGAAGGGGAAGGCTGTGCTGGTGATGATCTTGATGATCTTTGTCCCCACTCAGAGAGGGAGACGGGACCCCTGCCCTAGGCAGCGAGGAGCTCGCCTCTGCCATGTGCCCCTCTGCCCCTCCACCAAGCTTTCCAAGCCATCTCAGCACTGTCCCTCTCCCAGCCTCCCTAGCCCCTGCCACCCCTCCTGCGCACAGAACTGAGTGTATACCAAGCTTGCCAGGCTCTCCAGCAGCCCATGCCTCTGCTGTGTGCCCATCTCCAAACCAAGAGGGGAGTCTCCCAGCTTCCCCTACTGGCCCCTCCTATACGATGTGGCCACTGGCACCTGTGACCCTGCACCAGCCTCTCTGGGCCTCTGTCTCCTGGCAGGTGTGCTGTGCTCCCACCTAGCATGAAGCCAAGTCTCAGCCTGTGTCCCAGGGACCACCTTCCAGCCCCCTCTCAGGGTGATCTGCCCCTCCGGCTCGGCCTCTCTCTGACCTCCTGCCCCTGTCCACCCTCCTTGCCCTGGCCAAGGGAGTAGGGGCACCCTGGGATTTGAGAGCAGCCCCCTGGAGGGAGGAAGGTGACATTGAACACGGTGAGCAGGACAGTAGGTAGGGCAGAGAGGCCATGAGACTGCAGGAGAGCAACGGGGAGAAGGAGCCCCAGCCTAGCCAACAGAAACCAAGGCCCAGAGGGAGGCAGGAGAAGGTGGGAGATCCCACGGCTGATCAGGTCCCCTGGCTGAATCCTCTGGACTGTTCTGAGACGAGGGAGCAACCCAACTCCTGGAAAGAAAGCCCTCTTCATCTGACACCGAACTCCAGGAGGAATTTTCCTTGAGTTCCCTACACAAGAGCCACTGGGGAGCAGGAGCCTTTGCAGAAGCAGCTCAAAGATGTCCAGGATCTTGGTCTGTTGGGGGCTCTGGCCATGGCCCAGACTCCCTGCTTCTGCGTCAAGGGTCTCCTGAGCTTCAGCCCATCTCCCTGCTCACACCGCCCGCATGGGGAGCCCTGACAGTGAAACCTTCCCTGGGGGACACTTCAAAGTTCTGGCCCCCACTCTCTGGGCTAGGAGCCAGGCTGCAGGGCTGGGAGAGGAGAGCTGGACCAACCCTGCTGCCTTCTCTTTCACCAGCATGCAACCAAGAGCAGAGCTGTTTCCAGGCTGCATGGCAGCCTGCTCCTGCCCAGTCGATGGCTTCAACCCAGTCTGTGACACCAGCGCCCGTGTAGAGTACATCACGCCCTGCCATGCTGGCTGCACGGCCCAGGTGGTCCAGGCAGATCTGGATAAAAGCAAGGTGAGGCAGGCTTCTGGCACAACCTCTGCCTCTCAGGGCTCAGCAGAGTGCACTGCTGTTCACAACACTGGTCTCATCACCCCACTGGGAACCCTCTCAGGGCTGAGCCCCTTGGCTGTGGGTTCTCAGCCCCACACAGGGCCTGGCACAGAAGAGAGGCTGAGTGACTCTTTTGTCAACGGACTCACTGCCTCACTGAGTGGGCTTGTGCCAGCCTCCTCACTGCTCTCTTTCTCCTGTTCTGCACTCGGCTTGCCTTCTTCCACACTACAGCCTCAAGTAGACAGATAGAGCACGTGTGATCCTGTTATACCCCTGCTTAAAGCCCAGCCATGGCTCCCCACCGCTCTGCAGTCCTCTCTTTCCCTGGTGTTCATGGCCCTTCCTTGTCTGGGTCTTCCTTTCGCTCCATGAACCCTCATGTAGCTTCTCTAACAAGACTTTTGCAGTTACTTGAAACACTGTGTGTGTCTGTGTGCATGCACACACGTGTTTGTGTATACACACATACACGTTCTTCCAAATCTTTGCATATACTGTTCCCCCTGCCCAGAAATCACTTCATTTCCAGGTCTTAATTTACCCATTCATCTTCAAAGATCTGGAAGAATGCTGCCTCCCCTGCAGCCATCCGGGCCCCTCAGCGTGGGCCTCCCTCCATCCCATTCTGTACCCACAGGGACCACTTCTTCACACCAGCACCCTGGGCTTTCTACAAGTGATTTCTTTTTGGATCCTTCTATACAGACTGCCAGAGCTGGCTCCCCTCTCTGGACCCAGGCTGGTAATGAAAGATTTTTGAGATAATAATGTTCTACATCTGCCAATGGAAGGAAGGAGTCAGACGGACAGAGACAGAGGGCAGAGCACCAGTGAGTGAGAGAGTAAGAGTGTTTGGAAGCATGAAGTGTGACAGGGGCAGGCAGAGGCCCTAGGAGATTTAAGTAGTCCCTCCTATTCTACAGAGGTGAAATGAAGGCCCAGGAAAGGACCACGCAGTGCTCAAGGTCTTCACACCAGAGCTATGACTAAGCCAAGGTTCTGAGTGGCTGGGAGTGTAGCTCAGTGGTGGAGCCTTTGCCACCACTGGTGGAATAAGGCCTTGAGTTCAATGCCTAGCACCAGAAAAATAAAAAACCCTGAGGCTCTGGCCCCAGCCCAGCTGCCCTTTGGATTGGCTGCAGAGGTTTGGATTTGATGTAGTATTTGGACACTGGGTCAGCACTCAAGGACCTCGGGCTGGCCTAGAATTGTCTCTTGCCACGTGTGCCTCCTCGGGCTGCCTGTGATCACCCTTCCACAGGGGTGGTTTGATCCGTACCCAGCGCAGCTGCATTCAGCAACAGAATGAGAGAGTGACCTGGGAGCTGGCAGGACCTCAGGCTCTCTAGGGGTGGGGCTGAGCACCCAGGGGGAAGAGATGCAAAGGCAGCTGGAGAGACTGAAGGACCATTAGCAGGAGTCCCCTGGCCTTGGGGCGTTTCTCACCTGGCCTTGAGGTATTCCTCCAATACTTGTCCCCCTGCTGTATCTCCAGGTCACTTAGCCTATAGCCAAGGCCCAAAATCCACTAGTCCTGCAATATGAACTGGTGTGTACCTGGCTCACACACACAGCAGTTCAGCCCCATTACACACATCAGCTCTGCTGGGCAGTGCAAAGTGTCAAGCTGCCAAAGGCTAAGTCTCTCCTGTCTTCTCCTTCCTCTCCTATCCTGTTCTGTCTTCTCTTGTCCTGTCTTGTCCTCTCCTTTCCCTCTCCTCTCCCTCCCCCCTCCCTCTTCTCCCCTTCCTTCCTTTACCACCTAAATCACTTCATATCAAAACCCCTTTACCCATCCACTCCAACCCACAGTGGGGCTCTTTGCGGGCCTCCCCATCCAATCCGTCCTCCAACCTGTTGCCAAAGCACATGTACACAAGACTATCAAGACTCATCTCTGCCATGCTTAAAATCCTTCCAACATCCCCAGGCTCCACCTCAGGCCTTCTCACCCTGGGAAGTTTCTGAGGCTCCCATGAGTGGAGGTGACAAGCCCAGAGGGCTCCAGCTGCCCCGGGGCCACCTTGAGAGATGATGAGACCAATCCCTGTCTCCATCTAAAGCACCAGTGGCTGCAGTGCACAGGTTAGAAAGCTCTTTGACAGATGAGTGAAGCCCAGGCTCTTGGCTTGGCTTTGCTCCTGATAGATATCTGAGGGCACTGGTGGTTGAACTTCTTCTCAAAGAATCTTTGGCTGGAGGTTTTCCCTGCCACCAAGGACTATGAACACAGGCTGCAATCAAGTGCACTGAAGACATTTCCTTGCCATTGATGTGTCCTATCTGGCTGGGGGTGGTGCTCTTCCAGGTCCCTCTCCCTTATCTCTCTACCCTCCATGGCTGGAGGACTGGCTCAGCCCAGGTTGTGCAGGGCAGCCTGTGTCCAGGCACCTCCTCAAGCCATCCACCTCAGCTGGCTTGTGGGCCATGGGGCCCGTCTGGAGCCTTCTGTCACAGGCCCTTAGCAGCTGCCTCTCTGGAGGCTCCTGAGGCCCTTCTCCCCCTTTTCTCCTCCCCAGGTTTTCTATAGCAACTGCAGCTGCATGGTTGGGGGAGGCCTGGTGCCCGCCAGCTCCTGCGACTCAGCCTGCAGCCACCTGGTGCTGCCCTTCATCTTCCTGGTCAGCCTGGGAGCGGCACTGGCCAGTGTCACCTACACACCCACCTTTATGCTCATCCTAAGGTGAAAGCAGGGCTGGGGTGGGGGAATACCAAGAGGCCCTCAACTATAGCTCGGAAATTCCAAGCAGGGAGCCAGAGGAAGGAGGCCACTCAAGTGGCCTGGGCACCCACGACAGACCAGGCCCTCCCTGACCTGGTTTTTTCCCCCTGGCAGCCTGCTGAGATAGTTTTCTCCCTGTCTTGTAAACAAGAAGACAGAGGCTCAGGGAAGTTCAGGAGCTGGCCCAAGTCATACAGCAAGTGCCAGCTAGGACTAGTGCTCCAGCCAGAGCCCAGTCCCTCAAACTCATCCCCCACCCCCACCCCAGGAGAGGAGGCTACACGTACAGCCCTGTCCTGTCCTGCCCAAGTGAGGGCATCATATGGTGAGGAGAAGGTGAGCTCCTCACCACACCTGCAATGGCTGAGCCACAGAGGTGCCTCCAGGGAGCAAACTGGACTCAAGTGGCCCCCAGCCTCCGTGCCTTTCAAGGCGACATGGAGGATTAAGTGCCCACTGAGGACTCAGCCCATGTCAAGTACTACTTCTTGATACAAGATCTTTGTGCCTCCTATTTCAAGAGTACCTGCTGGGTCTGAAAAATCGTCACCCAAGTCCAAAGTCAGGATCTCCTGGGATAGGGGTGGGACAAGAAGACTTCAGAGCAAGATAATTCCAATCTGCTGGGTTTATTTTATTCACCATCTACTTTCTAAAAAAATTAGAACAGAATGGAGCCCCCAGGAATATTAGAAGATGTGAGAATCTATGAAAGATGCTGACATGAGAGAGGAAGTAAAGGATCAGATGCCACAGGGAACTGAGAATGTAGACTGTGGGCATCATGAGTCCCAGCTCTTGAGCCATGAGCCCTTGGCCAAGTCACTGAGCCTGTCTAGGTATCAGTCTGCTTGCCTGTGAAATGGGGCTAATGGTACAGTGACCTCCTAGGAGGGCAGTATGGGTAGAGTGTAGAGTTGCTGAGCCCATAGGAAGTGCTCCTCAAGTGCTTGCCATTGTTTGGGAGGAGTCAGCAGTTGGAGGGGCATCCCAGGGCATGATGTCACAGTGCTGGAGAAGCTGGAGCAGGTAACTGACTGTCCTAGCTCCCAGTCTTTCCAAGTGTAGGAGGAAGAAGAGAATTTGGTGGGGCCAGGAAGCAGAAGAACAAGGGTGGTGTCTGTGGTGGGGGACATAGGGAGGGTGGCACAGGACTTTGATGGTCAGTGGGTGTGGGCTCTGCAGGTTGAGAAGGGATGGAGTACAGGCCTGAGCCCTGAGGCTAGACCTTCAGATTGGGGGAGGCTGGCATGGACAGTGGGAGAGAAGGGTGTGGGGAGACTCCACACTGCTGTATGGCCCTCTTGGTCCTCATGTCCCTGTGTCCCTACTTTTAAGGGGCGTGAAGAAAGAAGACAAGACTTTGGCTGTGGGCATCCAGTTCATGCTCCTGAGAGTTTTGGGTAAAGGGCCTGGCTGGGCCCCTAGGTGGTGGTGATGGGGGTCCAGGTGCCCACTGTGTACCAGACCTAGCAGCCACAGGCCTGAATGGACACTAGTCCCTGACCTTGGGCCAATAGGTGTGGGGGCAGCAGGTGTCGGGAG
Source organism: Heterocephalus glaber (assembly GCF_053883595.1). NCBI lineage: Eukaryota > Metazoa > Chordata > Mammalia > Rodentia > Bathyergidae > Heterocephalus > Heterocephalus glaber. The sequence continues at coordinate 29,704,655 of NW_028258293.1, forward strand.
GTGGGTGTGCACATAGAGGCTGGGCCACCTAAGAGGGAAGCTCCTTCTGGTAAGGGGCAGGCTGGAGACCAGATTCCTGAGCCAAGAGCCCCTATAGCCTGAATCCCTTGAGGGCTTGCAGGGAGGCTGGGGCTGACCCAGCGGCCTCGCTGTCCCCTGAGCACCTCCTCCCCCAGCCTGGATGCCAAGTCCTGTGATCCATGGCAGCGCCATTGACACCACCTGTGTGCACTGGGTCCTGAGCTGTGGGCGTCGAGCTGTGTGCCGCTACTATGACCTTGACCTGCTCCGAAACCGGTGAGACTTGGACAGGGGCTGTGGGAAGGGTGCTGGAAGCAGGACACCAGTGGCGAAAGAGGTCCCATTTCAGCGCAGCTGCTTGGTGACAGGTGCTGTTTCCAGTGCTGAGCTCCCCAGTCCTGTGAGCTGGACACTGTTCTGCTCTTTCACAGATGAGGAAAGTGAAAGCTCAAGTAGGCAGCCCAAGGTCACACAGCTAACAACTTGGACAGCTGGGCCTGGTCTCGAGCTCTCTGATCACAGAGTAGACTTGGGGACCTGGGGAGATTCGAGAGCAGCCCAGCTGTAAGACTAGGGGAAGGCTGGAAGAAAGCCCTGTCTGCCTGCCTGGGCCTCAGTCTTCCCATCAGATTCTTCAAAAGACCCTGAAAGCTCAGAAGCCACTGGCCCAGGATAGATGTGGGGAGGACTTGTTAGCAGTGCCAGGGTCAGGGAACAGGTCACTTCCAGCTCGAAGGAGGACACAGTTCCCATGGGTAGGACTGCTGAGGGGGTGGCACTTTGTAGAGGAGGAAAAGTCAAACAAAGGGCCTTGGTGAGTTAAGCAAACAGGGCATGGAGAATCCTGTGTTCCTGGTGGAGGATGGGACCATCCCAAGGTGCTTGCCAGGCCCCCTGAGCCCTGAGAGAGGCAGAGCCAGGCCAGGTCATATCATAGTCAAGAACAGAGCATGGGAACGGGCTTCTGCCCCTGCCCTGAGATCCTTCTGCAGAGCCTCCATCCCCCTCTTCCAGGGAAGGACCCCAACAGGGTCAGTGATCCCCAACCTCAAAGTGTCCAACTGAACAAAGGATAATGTCCACTAACTCCACTCGCTGCCCACCCAAGGACATCCAGACCCTGGATCTGGGCTCCTCAGCTCAAGGTCCCCTGTTCTTCTTCCCCAGATTCATTGGTATCCAGTTCTTCTTCAAAACTGGCTCACTGGTGTGCTTTGCCTTGGTTTTGACCATCCTGAGGCAGCAGAACAAAGAGGTGGAGACCAAGGCAGCTGGGCCTAGCCCTGGCCTACAGCAACAACCATTAATGTCAAGGCCAGAAAAGAAGCTGAAGGATTCCAGTGTGTGAGCTGTCCTGGGACCCATCCCTGCCGAGTGGCAGCCGCAGTGGTGCCTCCTCAGCATTGCTTGCCCAAGATTGAGTGTTAGGAACACGGTGTTCCAGTTCTGGCTCCACCACTGAATTTTGAGTGACTTCAGGCAAGCTACTGGCTCTCTCTGGGCCTTTGTTTTCTCATCAGAACCAAGGACTTATTTGGGGGTTTGTAGTATTGGTCACTTCTGAAGAGGGTCTTCCCGAGTTCTCCCCCAACATCCAGCTGACCCCAAATCAAGTTTTCCTGGCTTGGAGGGCTGCATATCTTCACCTGGGGCCCTAGGATAGGGAAATCGACCAGAGTAGACCAGGCTGCTCTCCACACCACACACAGCCCTGCTCTGCCTCTCATCTGGAGCACCCTCCATGAACTTTAGTCCTCTCCTCTGTCAGGTGGGAATGGACTGGCCAGCTTTCAGGCTCATTCAGCTGTGACCGTTTGTGTGGTCAGGAGACACAGGTCTCCTCCCTAAACCTCAAGAACTGTCCCTTTGGCGCCCTCTGGAGGCTGAGTCCAAAGTTGGCTTTTAGGGGGCGCCCCATCAGAAAGAGGAAGCAGGCCTCCCACTCAGGACCTCCTAGCTTGGCAAAGCCCTGGTGTGGAAAGCTGGCATGGAGCTTTGCCCAAAGGGGATACTCGCTCTAAGAAGTCCCAGTTCAGGGAGCCACAGTTTGGGGGTGAGCCCCAGCCCCTACTTTAGAGGCCCTGTGTGGAAGGGGAGACTGACCTGAACACTTGGGTATTTTCCAACTTCAGAGACCAAATGTAATTTCTATCTCTGCATTGTCAAGATCGCACACATTTGACAAGGGGCCACTAAAGTCACTGTGACTTTTGTGAATAGAATCCTAGTTTCCTCTTTTCTTCCCCAGTGCCTAAGTCCTTGTCATTGGACTATATAATGTTCAATTCCATGAGGCTCAAGTTGGTGGTAGCCTCTGGCTCTCTGGGGCTCATGTATTGGTGCAAGCCCAGGCCCATCACACTGGGAATAGTGACACCCAACTCTGTGCAGTGAGCTCTACTGTAGCATGCTTGGGTTGGAACCGCCTGATCCATTGCTATGAAAGGATTTGTCTTGTTTTCTGCCCTGTCTTGTCTGGCCTGGATATTTCCCAGGGTTAGGAGAGTGTCTCGCAATTGCTCTCAGTCCCATCTGCTGCTACTTGTACACCCTGGCTGGAGCTTGTATCTTGGGAGACAGCACATTGAGAGCTACTGCTGGGTGAGGGCACTCATGGCTCTTGGCCTCTGGGCAGCTCCCAGTGCCAGAACTCTGGGGCTTTCCCATGTGAAAGATGACAAAGGAGGTAGAGAAGGTCTAATTCCTATTTTATTCTACTGCTTAACTATAAATGTTTGGCAAATATCTGAGCCCGTATTTATCAATGCCAGGAATTTCAAAGTCTCCTCCAACAACATGAGGCTTAAGTAGGTTTATAGTCCTTCTCCTTCCCCTTGTTGCCCAGGTTTTGCAGATATAATTTGGAATTATAGATACAGCTTATTATTAAATTTGTTCTTGTATAATGTCTCTTCTATTACAAAAATCCCTTCTTATAAACTGCATTAGAGGTTTGCACCAACCACATTATTTCCAGTTATTTAGATTTAAATTTTACTGGGTTCATTGTTCACCATTATTTCTGGTATATTGCATCCTTCCCTCACTTTATATTCTGGTCTAATTTTCATTTGGCTGGGTTACTTCCTTGAGTCATGGTTTCAAAAATGGAAGAAGGTCATAAGGCTAGGTCCTCACCTTTCCAAATTGTCATTTACATTTTATAGAAGAGGAAATCAGCTCAGAAAGGATAAGTGACTTGCTTAAGACCACACAGAAAATAAATAATGGAGCCAAGATTGAGTCCAGATCTTGTGGGAACCTAAGCTAATACAATTTGAGGAAGACCTCTTTAAGAAAAAGAATACAGGTTGAGTATACCTTATCCAAAATGCTGAGATCAGAAGTGCTTTGATTTTTGGTTTTTTTGGTTTTTTTCTAGATTTTGGAAGATATGCATATAGCATGAGATACTTTAGGGACAGGGCCCTAATCTAACACAAAATTCGCTTATGTTTCATATGAACCCTATACATATGCACTGAAGGTAATTTTACACAATATTTTTAGTGTGCTTGTGTTTTGACAAAAGTCCATCATGTGAGATCATGTATGGAATTTTCCACTGGTAGCATTATGTTGGTACTCAGAAAGTTTCAAAGTTTGGAACATTTGAGATTTTAACTTCCTGATCAAGGACGTTCAACCTGTACAAAATTAGGTGAGAAAGTGAATATTTACCTAGAAGCAGAAAAAGAAAAACAAATACATCACACAACCCAAGATAATAAATATTTTTATTAATTGCTGCAGTTAGGGTTTTAAAAAAAAAACCTTTTTCTTCCATGATGATTAAAAGAATTTTCTGATCTCTGCTCAATGAAGGGCCTACAGAATTTGTATCTGTGAGCTTGCCGTCTTCACCTTCCGCCCCAGGGAGGTGGGCGTAGACAGTGTTAAGTTTCCCTGCTCAGTTGTAGTGGTGGTGAAGCCCAGCAGTGGACAGGACTGCAACAACTACTGACATCCTGATGCTTTGCCTGGGTTTCTGGTGCTTGTAACACATGCTGGGAAGTTGCATGGCAGGCAGAGGCCCCTCGGAAACCAGGAGCCAGGAGCCACAATTGGCATCGCCTGGGATAGGCAGTGGAGGTCAGGGGATAGGCAGTGGAGGTCAGGTGACAGCCACCACTGGAAATCTGATTAGAGACACAGACTCTCCATTTAAAGTTTTAATTTAAAAGACCACACATACACAAATGCACACAACTGTGCATGCAATTTTAGAAGTCAAGGACTCTGAACCCCAGGTGTAGATTGCCCAAGAGTCCATGATATCAGGGCAAAAACCCTCCATGGAGGGAAAAGATCAGAGCCATGGAGATAGATTTGTGTCCAGACCTTGAGTTTGCTACTGACTGCTGTGTGCACTCAGTTTCTTCACCTCTAACTCAAGGCTGATCAGGCCTGTCTCCTGTCACCCACAAGTTGTGCAGACAGATAAGACTCTCTCTCTCACAGAGCAGCACCTGATGATCAGGACCATCTGTAAGTTTGCTTCCCTTCTCCTGTTTCTTAAGGAATTTTTTTTTTCGGTACTGGGGATCGAACTCGGGTCCTTTTGCTTGCGCAGCAGGCAGCGAAACCACTGAGCTAAATCCCCGGCCCTTCTCTGAAGGAATTTAATGAGCACATGGAGCAGGGCATGGGAAGAGGCAGGGAAGACAGAAGTGGGAAGCACAGCGCCTTTCCTTGCCCTGGTCACAGCCCCATTGTCCCCTAATCTCTCCTCCACTGTCAGCCAGGACTCAGCTAGCCCAGTCTTACCTCTCCCTACAGCCAGCTTGGGACAGCTTTTCTCCACCAGATTTACATTTTTGTTGATTTTCTTTCTCCCTTCCAGACCAATCCCTTCCTTCTGCTTCCCCCTTGGCTATAAAATGGGCTTGCCCCAGGAAAAACCAGTTCCAGGGCTAGGTGAGAAGTGATGATTCAAAGATGGATTCATTTCCCACTCGTTCATTCTTTCACCCACTCAACCAGCCAGTATATCCTACATGTCTGCTCTGTGCCCAGTGCTGACACCTCTGGGGACACAGCCATGCGTCAGACAGCCTGCTCTCAGAAGACTCCTCATGTAAGAGACGCACTGACAAGTAGTACACACACACACACACACACACACACACACACACACACACACACGTAGTCACCTAGGAAAGGGAACAAAAAGAAACCATGGGCTCTTCCTGGGCCCAGCTGAAAAGGGTTCCTAGCAGGGAAAATAGAAAATAGCAGACTTGACCCTAAAGATTAGGTAGGGGTTCCCAGGTAGAGAAGAGGGTACCAGGCAAGGGAAAGAACAGGATGAGCAAAGGTAGCACAGGGTGTCGGAGACATGATGACAAGAACAGTGTACCGTGTGGGCAGGACAGTCAGGAGAGACAGAGCGGACCAAGCCTTGAGTTCCAGCTGAAGGCTTTGGATGCCTTCCTGAGGGCAAAGAGGAGCCCTTGAAGCATTGATTAATGGATTATTCCATTGACTAGTTATTTGAAGCAGGGAGTGACATGACAAGATTTGTGTTTTAGAAAGGCAGGTGGCTGCTCCATGGGGGTTTTGAGTGGAAGAGAGAAGCTAGAGGCCAGGAGCTCAGGCAGGAGGCAGGAGCAATAATCAAGAGAAGTAGGAGGCCTTGGACCAGGTCAGGAGTGGCATCCTACAAGTGGGGCATCTCATCTGAGTCTTGAAAGATGAGTAGTAGGAACGCACCTGGTGGAGAAGTTTGGAAAGGTGTCCAGGCTGAAGAAACTGCAGAGATAAAGGCTCAGTACACAGAAAGCTCTTGGCAGGCTGAGGAAATTTCCATTAGCTCGGTGGAGCTGCAGTATGGCTCCAGAGGCAGGACATGGTGAGGGTGAGGCTGAAGGGGTAGCTTTGGGCCTTCAGTGATGCTCAGTGTCCTCCGTCCCCTAAGGCAGAACCAAGGGAAGTAGCAAGGGCACCCTCCCCACAAGTACAGAGGGAGCTGTGTGAGGCTGGGAGCCCTAGGCAAGATGCTGCTTCCTCAGACAAAACTCTCCATGTTCTTCCCATATAGTGGATAAAGAAACTGAGGTCTAGAAAGCATGAGAACTTGTCCAATGTCACTCAAGAGCCTACATATCCCTTCTTCAAATCACCATGTTGTTTCTCATAAGCCTATTTGTCCCTGAGTCCCATACACAACAGATGTAGTAGATGCTGGATAATCTGACTGAAATTTTTTTAAGGGACAAAGAAAAATGCAACAGAGAAAGAGATTTCTTTTTCATGGCCCCATTTTTTCATGTTGGAACTGAGGCTACCCCAGCTGAGAAAACAGAACCAGGTGCCCTTTGCTTTGGAATCCCAGAAGCAGGAGGGCAAATCGCAGCTCTTCCACATCCCAGGTGTGGAAAGTCACCTTACACAGCTGAGTCTTGGTTTTCTCATCTGTAAAAGGGGGAAACAGTCTCCAACCATCAGAAGTGTTGCAAGGACTCGATATGATAGTGTAGCACTCTATAGTAATTATCTATTGTCAAGGAACAAATTATTCTAAAATTTAGCGACTTAAAACAACAAGCTTTTATCATCTCACACAATTTTTGAGGCTCAAGAACTCACCAGTGGGTTAACTGGGAGGTGCTGGCTCAGGATCTCTACTGAGAATGCAATCAAGTACCAACCAGTGTTGCCAGCATCAGAAGACTAAGCTGTGGCTGGAGAACCCACTTCCAAGTTCATTCAGTTCCTTGTTGGCAGATGGCCAAAGGCTTCTCTTCCTTTTCACATTGCCTCTCCATAAGGCTGCTCATCACTGCCAGCTCCCTTCCCCTAGAATGAATGACCCAAGAAAGGATATATGCTACCAAGATGGATGCCATGATGTCTTTTACAATCTAATCTTGGAATGACACACTGTAATTTTTGCCATATGCAATTAGTCAAACAGACTAATCTTGGTATTATGTGGAAGTAAATGCAAAAGTGTATGAATATTAGGGCAGTGTGAATCACTGGGAGCCATTTAGAAGCTGACTCTCACAAACATCCAGAACAGTGCCTAGCACACAGTAGGTATTTATTCACTAGTAGCTGCTATAACTTTCAAAATGGTCAAAGTCTTAAAGGGAAGACAAAATGTGAACACGAAAAAATGAGAAAGCTTGGCCAAGAAGAATGCAGCTCAAATGAGGCAATGTTCAATTTCATGGTAAAGAGGGTGTGCTAAACAACAGAATGGCAACCAAGGAAAACTTCCAGGCAGAAGTAACAAGGAGAGGGGAGGGCAATCCATAGAGAATACAGGTGAGTATGGCAGGAATTATTGGTTACCTTCCCACAGTCAATCTCCTCTTCCCTATTCCAATAGTAAGATGCCCAGCCCAGGGATGATCCAAGCCAGCATTGGAATGCCTATCCCTTTGCCAGTGAGTGGTCTAAGGATAGGCATGTGACTCATTTGGCTACTGAGATGTATGAGAACATAACAGTCTCCTTGGGAAAGCTTTCCTCCTGGATGAGAGAATAGCTAAGGGGATTAGACCCCTTTTTACTACCATACCTTTCCTTCCTGCTTGGCAGGACATCGCACTTCATGCTATATCAGCCATCTTGCCATCACAAGGAGTCCCCCAGAGCCTAGAAGAGGGAAAGCCTAGGTCATCAGATTCACACTGTTGAATCCCCAGGCCAACCCCGGTACCATTTTTAGATTCCTTGTTAAAAAAAAAAAAAAGAGTTGGGCCGGGGATTTAGCTCAGTGGTTCTGCCGCCTGCCTTGAAAGCACAAGGACCCAAGTTGGATCCCCAGTACCAAGAAAAAGAAAAGAGTTAAGCCTCTCTGAGGTCGACTGTCTCTTCCTTGCATCCTAACTGATTCAGTGAATAGAGCACCCCCTAGTCCCCTCTGGGGTTGTTTTCTTTTTCTGAGGAACTCAGAGAGAAAGCCCCCCCTCCCCAGTCTGGAAGGCAGAAGTCCTTGGTCTGACCCCAGTTTTGCTTTTGAATTGCTCTGTGATCTTAAGCAAGTCCCTACCCCCACTAGGTCTCTAATAATTATAGCTAATATTTATTGACTGCTTGCTGTGTGCCAAGCACTCTGCTAAGAGCTTCCCTTACATTACCTCATTTATCTTCACATTAACTCTATTATGTCAGTATTACTATTCTCTTTGTTCCATGGATAAAGGGACTGAGGCCCCAAAACATAAGACTACACAGAAAGTGAGTGCTAGATCTGTGGATTTCACACTCAGACTTGTCTCTCCCCAAATTTCAGGCACCAACCTTAATGCTGTAATGCTTAGTGGTAAAAGGAGGTCTCTAGGCAAGGTGACCTCTAAGGGCCTCTCCAGCTCAAATACTCTCTGCTTTGCTGACCCATTTCTAGCTAGATGATCAACAAACCAGCTTAGCCTAGAGAAGAAAGAAATAAGGGCTGTCTTTAGCCATCTGAAAAGCTGTCATGTGAACAGGAGATTAGACTTGCTCAGTATAGCTCAGAGGACATGAACTGGACCAGTGTGGAAACACTACAAAGAGATGAGAGTCAACTTATATAAGGGAGAACTTTCTAGCTGCCATTTGGCAGAGTGTAGAGCTATGCCCAGATGTAATAACTCCCCTGTCATGAAGGTTATACAAGCCTGTGTTTGATAAATCTTTGTCAGAACTCTGGCATTGAGCAGGGATGGAACTAAATGACTTAAGACTTGAGGTAGGAATTAAGTGGGATAACATATAAGAATATTCCCAGTATCAACACTGAAAGAAATAAAGGAGTCAGTAAACTTGGGGTTTTTTTTCCTTTTGACATTGAAATTCATGGACCTTAAGACTCTCTAGTATGATTATTTTTGGCTCTTTAGCTCTAATATTCTGCAGTTCTATAATTTCAATGCACTGGGATTCTGCCTTCCTAATATTCTAACTTCCCATGATCGTGTGGCTCAAATAGCTAAGAAGACTATGAGCTTGTAATTTAATAGTCCTTAGATTTAACAATTTCAGATTAAATAAATCATCTCTTAACAGCCCCAGAAACATTAGGGAATTGCTCCAAATGCTGTATTTCAGTGGCCCAGGCACACATTAGGCTACTCCTTCTGCCTGTTCTGTCATCCCACCACCATCCCCTACCACCCTAGTCTAATCAAATGCCCTTGTGGATCCCTGCTCCCATCTCCATTCTGCTGTCTTCACAAACCCTAAATGGGTACATTCACTCCTTAAATGCTGGTGTTGGCTTATTGAACAAGAGTCTTCCACTGTAACCAAGCTTGTTCTTATTCCAATGGGTATATAAGAGAATGAGAAAACATGGTTATAGTTCTCAGGTAGACTAAGTACTAGGGACCCATCACTCTTTCTTTTCTTTAAACACAACTCAAGCTCAGCTCTACTATGAAGATTTCCATGGTCAACATAAAATATCTAACAGTAACTTCAATCACAAGTGTGACGCGCTGGGCTCTTTGGTTGGTTATGTGCACATCTGAAATTCATCTGTCTAGCCTATCTCACTATTTAGATATGAGATTTCCCACCCTGAATCAATATGGCTCCCCTGCCATATTGGGAGTTTTCCAGAGGAGAGGATCCATGTCTTCCCAATGAAACTGGAGATTGCCTGAATACATGGCTATACCTCTCTTGTATGATACCTTGCTTTGAGTTAAATAATATTCCTTCATCATATCAATAAATTCCCAATGGGGCTGGGGGTTTAGCTCAGTGGTTCTGCCGCCTGCCTCACAAGCACAAGGACCTGAGTTGAATCCCCAATAACAAAAAATAAAAATAAAAAAATAAATTCCCAATGGAAAGTTTATTCTGAGTCACTGGACTGAAAATTGCATAAAAGCAGAAGCCCAGTGGCATTGCACCTGCCTCACAAGAGCAAAGTCTTGAGTTCAATCCCAATACCAAAAAAAAAAAAAATTAAAAGAAAAACAGAAGCTGCTTGTCCTCTTAAAATATGGAAATCCCCAAGGACAAAGACTGTGACTCCATCCCCAGACTAGGACAGAAGTCTCCCCAACAGCAAGAAATCTATAGCCCTCTCTTTTCTGTACATTCCTTCTTTCCCAGCCCAGGACTTTAGCCATAAAAAGAAATGTTTTCCCTGAAGCAGACAGACAGATAAATTAAAAAGAAAAGATTCAAGAAGAAAAGTAGGAAGTCAAGTATCTTCCAATATTCACAGACTCTCCCTTGTTCTATCTACTGCCCTCTCCTAGAAAGCTACCATCCTTCTACTGGGGTGGTCCTCCTCCAGTTCCTCCCAAGAATTCAGAGCAAGTGAAGATGTCAGCACCTTGGACAGCGCCCAGCCCATTACTGGATGGAGCTAGAGCGAGGCTCTCCAACTCCCTCAGCCTCTGGGTGATGGATTTCCTCATTTCTCAATTTGATTAAAGCCCAGTAGATAACCAGAGCGCCTTGTTCCTTTCTCTTCTCTCTTCCTGATGAACATAATTAACTCTGTTAGCCTGGGGATACTTACTCTTAAATACTGCCTGCCCAGCCCCCACCCAGGCATGAATCAGTAATAAGAAGCCACAGCACTTGGAAGACTCATGTATTTCTTCAGGGGAATGGGAGTGAAAGAAGAAGCTTTCCTGGAGCTATTCAGGGGCTGTAAATGGAGACTGGAGTGTGGTGGATGGGTAAAGAAACCTTACAAGTCAGGAAAATAGAAGTTTAGTCCTGGTTTTACCACTCTCCTAGATATGATCTAGAGAAAGTCAAATGCCCTTTCTTTCTGAGCTTGTTTTTCCATTTGCAAGATGATGATGTTTGAGTAAGCAATCTCCAATCCTATATTCAGTGCTAAGATTCTATGAGGGAAAATCTTAAAACAGGAAGGGAAATGGACTTGCTCAAAGACACACAGCAAGTTCCTGGCAAAGCTGCTGGGCTTGAATTCATTGTTTCAGCTTCTACTTAATGCTATCTGCCCTACATAAAGCTTACCATGCTATCTACATTACAGGCTTTCTTGCCTCGGGATGGAAGCCTAGGAAATTGAAGACAGGTGGGATTCTATTAATTGGTGGCAACAAAAATAATATTTAAGTTATGTGGAAATTCTGATCTCTCTGAAGGGAACAGAGAGCACAGCATAAATAATTAAGATTCGGGGAAGAAGGCCATCTGACAGAAACAGAAGTTCAACCTCAAACTCAAGCCTCGTGGGATTTTCACAAGGCCATTCAGCAAAGTAACTATAGAATACTCTTAAAAATAAAGTGTTTATCCTAATCAAATATTGGGATGCCCCTGTCAGAAAAGGGGAACAAGAATATCAATCAGCAAGTATGTATTGGATTTCTATAGTGTACTCATATCTCTGATAGCCACCTTTGGTAGGGATACAAAGAAAAAGACATGAGTTCTCCCCTCTAGGCAAAATATTTTTGATATGCTGCTTCTTCTACTTGGAATTACTTCCAATGCACCTATGTATCCAAATACTGCTACTGCCCAGATCAAATCAAATGTCTCCTCTGCCAGGAAAGGATTCATAACCTCATTTATATGCCACCTTTTCCTCCTTGAATCTGCAAAACATTTTCTTTGTTCCTGTTTTATGGCATTAGCACTATTTGCTTTATCTGATATATACCGCTGTAGGGAGTCAAAGACAGAGACAGAGAATGTATAGTTACCTTTGAATTCCTCAGAATACTCAACACAAGGTTTGACATGCAATATGGCCTCAAAAGGATAAATGGATGATGGATGGATGGACAGATGGATGGATGAATACTGATATATATAATAGGGGACAGAGAAGATGAAGGGATAAATATGTAGATGGTAAATGTGTATATGGATGAATTGGTGGGTGAATGAATGGATGAACCAATAAAGAAGGGCATGATTAGACAGGAGGATAGAAAATGGATGAACTGTAGATGGATTAGTAGATGGACAGATAAGTGGACATGTGACTAACTGTTAGGTGACACTGTAGATAGATGAACAGAAGAATATCTAGGTATATAGTAAGGCTGGTAAGTAGATGAGTTGATATATAGTTGAATAATTGTCTGGGTGAATTATTAGTTAGATAATTACATTATTGTATGGGAAGATGAATATCAGGGGAGGTATAGAGAAGAATTACAAAAGAAAACATATAGAGATATCCCCAGTGTCATAAAGGTTTTTTTATGGAGACTTTCTATTGCTAGTGCCAGAAAAAAATGATTATGGGGTCTGCTGACTCCGTGCTTAAGCTGAGTCAAACGTGTTAAGTCTCTAAAAGATCTTAAGCAATTTCAGGCTGATTCAAAAGAAATCTAATAATGAGATTTTAAAAAAGACTGATGGTTCTTCCCTGGCCTGACCTGTTCATACTGCCTTGCAGTCTGATCTTCTCTGTGCATCCACAAGGATGACAGCATCTGTGGCTTATGCACATGGGAGATACCATAGGGAGAGATGTAGAGAGTCCTGAAGAAGAAAAAACTCAGAAGTGATGATCACTATGTCCTAGTACCTGGCTGGCTGGCCTGGGCTATTCTCTGTGGCCTCAGAGGGAAAGCTGGCTCCCACAGAAGCCACAGAGTGATATCTCAGCCCCAAATACACAAAGATGTTCTCCCAGGCAGTTATCACACGAGTGAAGGACTATCCCAGGGCAGTGAGCTCCCCAGTCCCGAGGGTACACAGTAGGGCCCAAACATCTTTTATCAAAAGCCACAACGTGGAGATTTGTTTGGTGTATCAAATTGACATATCTTTCTACTCTAAAATAAAATAATCTGGATCTCTTTATTCCTCAACAAATTAGGTTTATCAGCATCCTGTGTTCAGGCTGGAATGCAGGGAATTTCTGTCCTGAACTGAGGCTTTGAAGGAATCTCTGGTCTTACAGGACCCCCAACTTTCTCAACATGTAGGCTTGGGGCTTAAAGAATGAGAAGTTGCTGAAAATGTCCTTTCCTACTCCCAAATGCCTGGAGAAAGGAGGATCAGGCCTGCTCAGAGCCAATCCATGACCCAGATTCCCTGTAATTAATTCACCTACGTCACTGACATGTTGGCTCCTGATCAACGCCATCTCCTCAACCCCAGCCCAGCTCTCTGCTATGAGAAGATTAAATCAATTAGGAGGCAGAGGAGATCTGCCTGGCGCTGGTTAGGAACAGCAGATAATTCACTTACATAACAGGGGATTGAGGTTTGGACTTGGCCCTTGAGTAGTGGGGGTGGATCTCAGAGCCCACACCTTTGCAGGGGAACTCCCAGACTTGAGAGCAAATGCAGAAAGGAAAGAGAGGCCTGGGAAGAGGAAGCAGTTGCTCCAGGCCCATCTTTCATCTCATCCCCTATTTTCTGGGATGAAAGAGGGCCAAATTGAAAAATCACTCTCCTACTCCTAAATGAGGGTGTCTCCACCACCAGGATCGTTCAACAATGCCAATCTAGCCAAGCCTCCCTCCTTATCCTGTCTTTCAAAGCCCTGTAACCTCTCCAGCTGTGTCTTCTGCCTGCAAAGGGTGGGGCAGACCAACAGGAAAGCACTAGGTCCCGGTTCCCTCTGTTCTGGGTCCCAGCTAGGGACTGGAAATACAGAGAGAAACAGACCCAGTTCCTCCTCCAGGAGAGCTGTCTTGTGGGGGATACACGCCGACTATACTCTGTGTCATGTGGCCTAGAGTTGTGCATGGGCAGAGCATGAAGGGGGCACAAATCAGAGAGGCCTCCCCAGCCAGCTATAGAAGGCTTCCCAGAGGAGACAGTGCTGGCTCTCCCTGAGCTGTAAAGGAAAGACGATGGATTAGTGGCAGTTCATCAGGCTGACCTAGCTGCAGGAGGGCTTTGGATGGAGGGAACAGTGTGTACAAAGGCATGGCAATGAGACAGCTTGGCACACACTCAGAACTATGAACAGTTCTTGTAGATGGAGCCTAGAGTGTGAGGCAGGAAAGGGGGGAGATGAGGCAGGAGGGATCTGGGCCCAGGTCTCACTTTGATGGTATGCCAAGAAAGGACTGAGGCGAGGATCTCAGAGTCTCTGATCAGTCCACACTTCCTGGGCCCTGACAGTATGCCAGGCCCTGTGCTGGAACTGGGGGCTGCGCAGAGTTGGGGGACAGAGATCAACTTGACTCAGGCCCTTTCCGAGGAGTTCTAGAAACACACAGTCGTTCCCCTTTACCAAACTGGGTAGCCTCATCTTGGCTCCAGGTGGGATTCAGGCCTGGGTGGGAGCTTCTGGAGTGCCCCTCGTTGGCTGGACCTGCCATCTGCCCTTTTCCAAATGCCTGGGATACATAGACAAGTGATCTTGTTGGCCAAAGGGGAGCTGACTTCTGGGAGCCTCCCTGGCCTTGTAAAGGTAGAAGTCTTGTAAGCACAGCCTCATGAGCAAACACAGACAGGTGAGAGATAACAACGGGATGGATTGGCACCATGGAATGTGAGCAAGGCGTGGGTTAGGAGGTAATTAGGGGTGGGCCAGGGAAGGATGCCAGGGAAGAAAGAGCTAGGGAAGGGTCTTGGATTGTACTCAGGGTTTTTATCTTGGGCCACACTATCCTCTGGGAAACAGGAGAACACAGAAGCCAGAGGGGAAGGAAATGAATTGTGCTTCCAGCTGCTCAAATTCCAGGATTTGTTATCTGGAGGCCTAAGAGCCCCGAGTTCAATCACAACACACAAGCTGCCTGTGGAGTTTTCCTCATCAGGTGGAAACCCTCCTTTGACTCCCTGCTCTCCTTCATCAGCTCTGACTACCTCTTCTTTCCACACTGGCTCTGGCTGAGCAGGGAGGCACAGATCTGAGTGTCGCCCTGTTCTTTATCCAAAAGGACAGCACTGAGCACAGCGTATCCAGGACTTTTCTGCATGAAAACTTAGGCTGGGAATTGAAGCTAGTGCTTCAAATTTATTCTATTATTAAAAAGATTTAAGTCTTAACTTTTACAATTGCAAGCAACAGAAACTGACTCAGGCTAAGCAAACAGAAAAAAATTATTGGCTATTCCACCAGATAGCTCAAAATGGATGAGAAAGCTGGAGAACCAAATGAGTGAGCAGCTGGATTCACAGCCAGGTTCATGGCATAGGAACAACTGGCCCCAATGCCTTGGCCTCTGAACATCACTCAACTGCATGACCAAAAGCACACAAGAATTCTAATTAAGCTTTCTTTCTGCCCCATCAATCCTCAAATCAAATCCTGAGCCAGGCATCCAATCGGCCAAATCACGAAAGAGTAGAAGTGGGAGTGTATCTGGCCACATTTAAATTTGAAGTAGGGGGCAGGGGTTTAGTTTCCATAAAAATTTACGTAGTGGGAGACTCGCTCAAAATACAAAGCAATAAAATAGTCTTACACAGGTGAAAATGTGGCAAATGTCCACTACACCTTTACTGAAGATCCACTACGTACTGAATGTGTTGCCAAGGACTGTTGTGTTGTGTTTTTGTTTTGTTTCTGGTGCTGGTCATGGAACCCAGGGACTTCATGCTGAGCTACATCCCAGCCTTTTTCTTCTATTTGAAAGCAGAGGCTTGCTAAATTACTAAGTTGTCTGGGCTGGGCTTGAACTTTCAATCCTTCTGTCTCGGTCCCTCAAAATGCTGGGATTATGGGTATGTCCCACCACACTTGGCTAGGAGTTTTATATACACAAAGTTTCAAAGGAACTCTATAACCTATGCGAGATCTGATCCCATTTTACAGCTGAGGAACTTAAGGTTAATACAGGTGATGCAACTATCCCAAAGCCACTCAGCTAGTAATCGACAGAGTCAGGATCAGGGCACACAGAGGTGGGCTTTTTGTTGTTGTTAATGAATGCATTATACCCCTTCCCAAATTGTAAATACAAAGCACCTGTACATATGGTTTCTGCTGTGTTAAAAAGTGTAGGGCTTAGAAACATGATTGGAAGTGAATACTGTATTCCAATGTCTTCACACAATGGTTGATGGGATATGGGATATTTTGTCCTGCTTTTTTATATTTTCCTGTACTTTCCTTTAAAAAAAAAAAAAAAAGAGCACACTTGAACTTAATGACCAAAGGAAAATATAAAGTAAAAGAAGTTTTAAAGATATAGCCATATTAGCTTACTTATGGAGGAAAATTCATAGAAAAAAGATGAAGGAAATTCATCAAATAACCATGTTTGTATACCTTTCAACTTCTAGTTTTCAAATTTTCTATGGTGAACACACTATGGGGGAAAAAGTAAAATAAATTTTATTTTAAAACCATGTGTAATGATGACATTGATGAAGTACTGGTACTGACAGTGCCTTCGTCCCTCCAAGTTCTCCTAGTCAGAGCCTATAGCAGCTTGGAAGCAATTGAGTTTTCTGGGACAACCTGCAATTCCCACAGCATTTGCTGTTCCAGCTGGTGCAGCTGTGATGGATCCCAATAACCACAGTTATCTCAGCCTGAACACTGACCCAGTGTGGGAAGAGCCCGGCACTCCCACCTCCTGCAACAATTCGGGTTATCAGGTCCTGCTGCACTGTGAGAGTTCCAGCCCTGGTGGCTGGATTCCTCCTCGCTGTTGGTTTTAGCTCTCATTTCTCAGGCTTCAAGATTCACTGGGCCCGCTGCGAATGGGGCAGGGATACTCAGTTGCAAGTCTTAGCCCCCAGTGAGGCACCTTCTGGAACTCTCTTGTCTGAGTTGCAAGCTCTCTATGTTGAGCACCATGGATGAGGAGAAGATGGGGATTCAGGCCTCTCCTGCTCTCAGTCTTGTGTGAGGCCAGCCCTCCAGCCTCAAGGGATCCCAGGCTAGTGGAAGAGCACTTCCATGCCTAAAGGATGTCCCAGTCAGATGGAAGAGGCAATCCCTGCTTGCTAGGAGGCACTCCCAGTAGGATAAGAAAATAAGAAAGAGCAGGGCTGACTTGTACAGGGAGAAGGCAATCTCTGCCAATTTTCACTCCTGAAACTTATTTCCCAGCCCTCTAGGCCTCTCCTCTCCTTCTACAAGTGGGCAGAATCCCTGTTATAGCTTCCCCTGGCCTGCAGGGACCTCTGCCCCCTCTCCTTTCCTCACCTTCCCAAGTATAAGGAGGTTTCTTGGTGCCCTGGGCATTGTCTAGCAAGGTGTCCCCACCCCGTTCTTCAGTGTTTTTCCTGGGCAAAACTAGGGAACTAGATAGCCTCAAAGGCTTTCTAGCCCAGGAATGACATTCTACATTTCTTTTATACCTCCTGCCCCTTCCTCTCCCTTCTCCCTAGCAGCTTCTTCACCAATCTGCTCCAACTTCCTGCTCCCTCCAGGTGCACTCCCTCTTTGGGCCCCAAGAATCTCCCAGATCAGCCACTTTGGCTGCTGTAGTCCAGTACTGCAGTGAGAGAAGCAGCGGGTAGGTGAAAGTGGCTGGGGAGGAGGAGGGCCCAGGCCAAGGCTGAGGTCAAGGAGGTTGGGCAGGGCAGGCAGCCAGCCCACCAGCCCAAGCCAGTGCTACCTCAGCAGCTTCTGCTAAACTCTAGCAAGGCATCCATGCTTGGGTGGCAGCCCCAGTGGAGAGGCTCATGGGGAGGAGGACATTCTGCTGAGGTCAGCACAGCCCTCAGAATTCTCTCTGAAGGAGGAGGAGGGCACAGAGAATCTAAGCCCAATCTTGGACTCAGGGACAGTTGGAAATGATGCTTCCTCCTCTCTAGGCGAAGTGACTCATGTCCTGAAAAGCTAGAATCCAGGGCTGAGCAGGTCTTTGGAAGACACATCCTAGATACAGGAATCTCCTCTACTCCCCCATAGGCTGTGGATCCCAAGCTCAGGTGCCTTCTGGGATAGGAAGCTCATTCCCTTCTATGGCAGCCTACCCCTTTGATAGTTTATGCCTCAATTGTTGTGCTGTCCCCAAGGCCTCCTCTGTGCCATGGGCCAGGCTGGACTCTGAGGATGCAAAGACAAATGTGATCCTTAACCTCAACCAGCCCATCATGGGGGTGGAGGCAGCAGACACTGACCACATACTGCCATGGAGAAGGCTGGGAGCCAGAGGGGCCTATACCAGCCTTGGGGTGGAGCAGGGGCAGCAACTGCTTCCCAAAGTAGGCGATGAACTGAGGGGGCCCCAAACAAACATGAACAGTGATTCTGTAGCTTCGATTGCCATGTAAATGCTCCTGACTCCAAGCTTTGTCTTCCCAGCCCCAGCATGGCTCCTGAACTCTAGACTTAGACATCCAACTGTCCAACCAGCACAACTATTGAGATGTCCCAGCATCCTTACATCAATCAGAAGGTTCACCCTCTGTCTTGGTCACATACTGGTCACTGGGACTCAATACCCAACACCAACATATTAAAGGAGGAGAGGTTATTTTGGCTCACAGTTTTTAGAGGTTTTAGTCTGTAGTCAGCTGGCTTTAGAGAAGAAGTAGCAGGAGGAAAAGGCCTGCCACAGAGCAAAGCTGCCTGTGTCATGGCAGCCAGGAAGCAGAGAGAGAAAGGGGAAGAGGAGGGACACACATCCTTCCAGGTCATGTCCTCAGTGACCCACCTCTTCCTACCAGGCCCTACCTCCTAAAATCACATTTAGCTATAGTGCCCCCAAGATTAAACCACCTCTCAAAAGTCCCTCCTATAAGTGCATTAGGCTCATGGGGGACATCTAGATATAAACCATAATACCCCTCTGCCTTCCCCACACCTGGCCTTCCCTCTCAGCCAATGCCCTTTTATCCACAGGCAGAACCCTGGGATCCAGAGCCCAACACCCTGTACCCAGTCTGGCACCAGGCCCCATGTACTTCAATTCACCCACATACTTTGCTGCCTTCCTGCTTCCACCCTGACTGTGCTCTACTGTCTTTCACCTATACCCTCTCCAAAGTCTTCTCTTGTCTTTTCACACTCTATCCCTTCCATCACTCCATGAGAACAGTCTTTCTAAAAATGCAAGTAAAATTGTGTCATCTCTCTGCTTAAAAGCCATCAGCAGCTTCTCCTTGCCTCTGGGATAAAGGTCAAAATCTTCAACAAGGCCTGCGAGCTCTTTGCTGACCACGGAAGATGTATCTCAACAAGCCCCCACCCCATCTCTCCATGTCTTGTCCCCGGCCTGCCTGGCCTCAGGCCCACCTTAGAAACCTTTGTACACTTTATTCTCCTTGTCTTCCCCATGGGCACAGACCTGGGCTACCCTCTTTTCCTCTTTCAAATGACTCCCAGGACATCTGTTCCTCACATGTTCCCATCCCTGAACACCAGTCTCCCTGCAGCCCTTTCTACCTGAAGGAACAGCTGCAGGACACAGCAGGAAGTTGCAAAGTGAAGGTGTGTTCAGAAGCCAAGATCCCAGACTTGCCCAGGATCCCCAGAAGCTTGTCCCTGCCTGGCTCACAGGTACTGTCAGGACTCCCATTCACTCCTGCTCTTTTCTTGTTTCCCAGCTGGGAGCTGGAGGTGGGGGACCGGCAAATCTCCCTCCATCAGTCCTTCCCTTCCACCGAAGGGCAGAGATGAGGCACCTATGCTTGTTCATTCTGCCTGGACTTGCACTCCACACCCTCCTTGGGTCCCAGACAAGTCAGCCAGCCTCAGGCCAAACACTAAAGTCAGAGAGCCCCAGTTTCCTCTGAGCTCCCCCAGTATTTTGCACACCCAACACTGTCACATTTGCCTGTTGTAGTGTGAGTTTGTCTTCTGCAGATGAGGTGCTCAGCTTGCTCAGGAGGCATGGGTTTTCATTTCTGCACCACAAGCCTGGCTCAAGGATGGTCCCAGAATAAAGGTTCAGGAAAGGCCCCACATACAAATTCAGGACTACTTCCATTTAAATGTGTGTTTTAGTTTTAGTTTCACACAAACTGGTATTAAGCTCTGTTTTCTTTGCCTTGAACTTTCTGTGAAGAATGTTCCTGAGAATCTGATGAGCCTGGGTGTTGGTCTAAACTCCGTCTCTTACTTACTATGTGACCCAGAGCAAATGCTTAGCTTCTCTGGTGTTCAGTTTCTTCCCCTGTAAGATGAGAACAACCTCCTCTTAAGGTTTTCACAACTGAATAATCAATCTCATGCTAGGGTTTAGCATACAATATGTGCTCTGTTGTTCCTTCTCTTCTCCCCCACCCCACCCTTTAAGTCCTCGGGAACTTGGTATTTGCCTCCATGAACTTGAACATGTTGCCGACACCTGGGGGTAGAGCCAATTCAGATTATTTTGGAACCCAGTCTTGCTATCTGACATAATCACTATCCCACCCACAGATTTATACGCACATTTCATTTGACCTTGTCCAAGTCCTTCAAAATTACACTACATTGAGCAAGACAGCAGGGAGGACTGAGCTCCAGGCAGGATAATATCTTTGCCTCAAGTGCAGTTGATTCACCAATCTGTTCTCCTCCTCTGGCTGTCCAGATAGCTAGGGATTCCCCAGCAGATCACTGTGTGATCCCACCCTTCTCTTGCCATGAAAGTCCTGTGCCTTGGGAGGTATTCCAAGTGCCTCCTTGAAATCAAGATTGTCAAGATTCCAACAGACCCGAAGCCATTACTCAGGTTCTCCCAAAGAAAGAGAGGGGAGAAATTAGGCTGATTCTTCCAACTAAACCTATGGCCCTGGTGAGCACTACCTTTTCTTCCTCTTTATTTTTTTATTTTTGGTACTGGGGATCAAACTCAGGGCCTTGTGCTTTCTAGGCAGGCGGCAGCACCACTGAGCCAAACCCAGCCTCTCTTCCTCTTTTTTTTTTTTTGGTACCAGGGATCGAACTCGGGATCTTGCACTTTCGAGGCAGGCAGCGGAACCACTGAGCTAAATCCCTGACCCCCTCTTTTTTAAATGATATAAATAATTTGTTTTCTGATGTCTTTGTTAATGCTGTTACATTTGAAAATTTTTCAATGATTGGTAAAGAGTCTCACTTAAAAAAGATCGAGTTAACACAACAGTTGGCTGTTGGCTAAGAAACAGTTTAGAACTCTTAAGCAGAACCCCCCTATACCACAGGAAATTTGCTTTTTAAATGAATGAAGTCTTTCTATATGAAGAAAAGTGTCTTTCCTGCTCCCTGACTCACTGTAAATGTGGAATGGTGAAACTCAAATAAGTGCTGTCTAGTAATATTGAATCAAGCATTCGCTTTTTAAAAATATGGCATTGTGTCTTAATAAAAGCTTAGCCTAGAAAATAAGATTGGGCGATATGATTTTCAAAGTTTTGTAAGAATATTAAGAAAACAAAAAGCCAGTACAAGAGGAAGCATAATGAAATCCAACAGGAATAGTTTGTAATTAGAAAGCCCCACGCAATACTTTAGCAAATGATAATGGTGATCTATCTTAAAAACACATGTGTCCCATGCTGGGCACTGATGAGTCTAATCAGACACACTTCACTGATGTTTTTCACACTATCAAGGGGCCCCTAGTTGCTGTTAGGGTGCAGAGAGCCAAGCATCTCACTGCCCCCTCGGGAGGTCATGCCAATAAGAGCAAGCCTGGAGCTAACCACCCAGAAGTGATATCACGGCCCTCCCCTACTCACCTGAGATTTTAGCCAAAAGTTCCTTACCCTCTTTGAGCCTCAATTTCCTCATCTTTAAACTCAGGACTGAGAAACACCACCTTTCAGGGTGGTGGTTGGGAGCATAAAGTCAGTTCTATGTGAAGTCTACCTGACCCACAGAGTGTCGCTCCTTCTCCCACTTGCTACTGAGGTACTGACAGGAAGGGACAAAGAGGGCACATTTACTCATCCCCTCACCCCTTTGTTAGGGACATCTGGCCCTGCTAAGAGATCTAGCTGTGTGCAGAGTCACTGTGCCCACTAGAGCCCTGCCCTCAGCCCAGCATGCCCTCTCCTCACTGACACCCTGAACCTGTGCCTGGCTCTGACCAGCTGGCCTGCTGGTCATCTGCCGTGCTCCAGCGGAGGTGACTTGGCTCCAACAAGGGCTAAAGGCTCTTTATTTTGTTTTCTGCTTCAGCTCAATCATCTGGGGCAGTGGGAGTTGGTAAAGAAGGGAGAAGAAATGCACTATTCTTATACTTCTTCCTCTCCATTTTCCCCCACAGCCAGTCACAAGGCTGTGTTGTCAGGCATTGTCTTGGAAACCACGAAAGCTCTTCCTGGGCTCCCCTGTATATGGAGTCCCATGGGCTCAGAATGATCTCCCTCTCCCTTCCTCTATTGTACCTACACTACTCTTCATTTGTTTCCCTCTTTTTGTGTCCTTTCCAGGATCAGTCTCTCCTGCCTGAAAGCAGCTCTTGCCACCTACCTGACCCTCCTGGGCTGAGCAATGGGGATACAGGGACGATACAAGCCAGGTTCTGCCCTCCAAGTGCTCATTTTACAGGGCCTAAAACAACCTTCAGAGTGGACAGCCTGAGCCCAACTCTGCCTGGCCCCTTTTAAGTGGTATGTGGTCTTGGGTCAATTACTTTCCCTGAGTATCCACCTCTGCATCTCTAAGTTAGGGCCAAGAAACCTACATTTTAGGGCCATTGTAAGAAGCCAATACAACCACATGCATAAAGCTCTCCACTGAGTGCTCTAGTCTGTTCCCCTCCTCTTTCTTCTTCCCTCCCTCTTCCCTTCTGCAGCTGCTGCTTCTAAAGGGAAGGCCAGGGTTGGGTCTGTGAGTAGAACATGGACCCCTGCTCCCAGCTGGGCGCCTGCAGGCCCAGATCAGATGGGCATGCAGGGGCCAGCTTTGTGCCTGAGTGTAAAGGGGCAAGGAGCTGCCATGCTCTGCCTGCCAGGTGCTTTTTTCCCAAAGTAGATTCGGTCTTCTGACCTCCTTTTTCTCTCTCTCAGTGGATAATCAGTGCCGATTGTGGGCTCCTTTTTAGCCTTTCCTTTTCTGAACTTCCAATTGGCTTCTTTTTTCTTTCTCCCAGAGAGGGCTGGGGACACAGTGGCCAAGCAAAGCTAAAGCTTCTACCACAGCCAGGCCCTACACTAAGACCAGGTGAGAGCTTCTTATCCTGGCTGTGCCACAGGGCCACCAAGGCATGGAGTCTTGGGTTGCTGTGACAGGAAATTTCTTCTTGACTGCTCATTCTGATGTCCATCCATCATACTGAGATTCCTAAGTCCAGCAGCAAGAGTAAATGTTCTGATCAGCCTAGAAGACTGTGGCCTCCTGGAGTATGTTGACCTCATGAGATCTCCACAGACACTACACCCCTTGGAGGAGGGGAAAGCTATTTCAAACCCACCTGAGGCTGAAAAGTTTATCATTTGGGGCCATCACTGGAGAAATCCAGAGACTTAGAACCAGACTCACTCAAATGGCCAACATGAGGCTGTGAAGGATGAAAAGGCTCTGGGGTGGCCAGAAGCCCCCAGTTCTCTATACCTATGCTGCTGGCAGTAGATGGTCTATCTGCAAAGAGTAGGCTCTCTGGGGGCTCTGTCATGAGTTAGGGGCTCCAGCACGCTGGTGGTGGGAAAAGTGCAGTCATGATCCCCAGGATCAAAGATTACCAGTAAGATGGGCTGGGCCCCAAGGTAAGACTCAAAACCTCTAATCACTAGGACAGGACTCAGACTGCAGTGTGGACAAGCTACTCTAGCTGGGCAGAAAGGAGGGCCATGGCAACTGCAGCCAGGCGGTGATGCCACTTATTAAGAAGCATGGATCTATGGGAATGGTGGCAGGTCTGGATAGTGTCATATAGGAGCTCTGAGCAGAAACAGGAGAAAGAGACTACAGAGGCCAGAGGGAACACTAGGAAGTGTTCATTAAAGAGAGTATTACTATGAAAGTTAGGAAATCTTGTGTCAAAGAATCTGAAGGGGGTTTGCCAATGATCTTCAGTTTCAGGGCCTGCACCATGGTTGGCTCTGCATGCCTGGCCGGTGCTGGGAGAGTGATGCTGGAACTACTCAGTATCAAGTTGTCCTGCATGTGACAGCTCCAGCGAGTGGGAGGCCACCACATGTTCTCATCATGCCTTCTCACCTTGAGCCAGAGCTGCTGCCTGATTGCCCCTCTGCTAATGGAGTCCAGGTGTGTCCTTTGCCTCCTGGGAGAGACTTCCTAGAGGGCACACCTCCTCCTACCAAAGTCCCATACTTTGGTCGCCTTCAGCCACAGAGCCTGGTGCAGGCTACCGTACACTGATGCAATGTCACTCCAGATGAAAGGGCCATTGAAAGTCATACTGCCTCCTTCTCTGATTGGCTACTGATTCTTGACCTCCCCCTCCCATCACTGTCATTTCTGGCTCCACCTGGGTGTGAAACCAGTGTTCACATGAAAGTTATCCTTTGGAATAAGATAGTTGGTTGTCCAGTCTCTCTTTGGGGAGAAAGGTTGTATCAGCATCCTTCTGAGACAAGAGTATCTGCATCCACAGGTCTGTAACTGCGGTCTTTTTCAGTCCTTATATCTGTAACTTTCTGCTTATCTTTCTCTATTTCTGAAGATTTGTGCCCATGTATTTCTTTGTGCATTTCACAGCAAAGTTTTCCTTGAATAGAACAAATTTTATTGGTGTTTATTGTCTAATAAATGGAAGTCCAATATTGTCCTTCCTGCTTCACCTCCCAAAGGTCTAAAGTTTCTATTCCAGAGTTATTTCCACCAAATGGGAGAATCTGATTCATTCTCTGCTGGGATTTGCTTGAACTCAAGAAGACAGGAAAGTTGTAGCTGATGAACTGCAAACCATCAGAGGTGCCAGAAATTACACCTGAATGAATTGGAACAGATCCCAAGTCTTCAGACACTTTAGGGTCACTGGGTCCATCACCTACTATTCTCTTTGTCCAGACTGATGTTTAAGTCAGTGTGTGCTCCTGGACCTGAGCTTATATTGGCCACCAAATTTATTACCACCATGATCTCCATCTTTACCACCATCACTACTATTTTCAGTACCATAACCATTACCACCTACCATCCCTATCGCCTCCATGGTCATTATCATTACTGTTACTATGAAAAATACAATGATTATACCATAACAACTGTCACCACCAACACCACTGTTCCACTACTAATATCAGGGACTTCAGCTGCATTTCAGTAGCTATTCTTCTCTATTTCTCAATAATAAGTATCACAACATTCTGCTGGACACATTACCTCCTAGTTCTCAGATCCTTTGAAACTAGTTAGGTATGCCATAAGTGAAAATGTTGAAAGAAATTATGGTAAATGCCCATAAAGAGAAAGGGACCCTTTATATTTTTCCTTCATGTACCATTTGGACCAAGAGAATAAGGTCTACACCCAAGGGGAAGATACAGTAGAGGGCCACAAAGAGTGGGTTAATTGTGACTGTGCAGGAACCACTTAAACTCTAAAGTACTGCTTCTGGAATTTCTTCTGAAAGAAAATAAAATGAACTTCTATTTCTATTATTATTTAATATACCGTCATCTGCGGCATTCTGATACTTACAGTTGAACTTAATCCTGTTACACATCACCATCATTACATATCATCTTGCATTGAATTGTCCAAGCTAATGATCTAAAGAGGTGAGCACAGAACACCAGAATATGGTTAGGATCCTTACTGTGGGAAGTCACCATTCCAAAACAGACAATGATTGCTTCTCAGCCTTTTGGCTAAGATTAAGTGCAATGTGGACAGTGGCAAGTGGGATGAAGGCATTCGGCACCATGGACACATCAGAGATCACACAACCGAAAGAGACAGCAGACAAGAAGACACTGCAGGACAAGGTGAGAAGTTTGGTGGTGGACGTGGTAATTAAGTTCCAAGGCACCAGCATCTGTTTTAGGAACTGGGCTAAATATCAAGATAAATTTTCATCACGTCTGCCTTTAGCTTTTGGGACCTGAGCAAGAAGGGCATCATGAGAAATTGTCCTCAAGAAAGGATTAAAGGGTGGAACAAGACTACTTGACAAAATGGACTCCTGGGGGGAGGTTATTGAAGGGATGAGCAAGCCAACTGAGTTGCCTGTGAATGAAAGGAGAAGGCAGCTCTGGGTGTCAACTAAATAGGGCAAAGTTTGGGGACCTTCCATTTCTCAGATTCTACATCAGTGGTTTGTTTCTGCCCTAGGATTCTATGATGCTGTTAGTCTTGGGCCATATGGAATCCATGGCTAAGTTTCTAAAATTTCAATTCTAAGACTATGGAGCAATGATCTTCTGTTGTGTAACAAATTACCCCGACACTTAGCAGCTTAAAATAACGAACATTTTATTTGCTCACAATTCTGAGTCAGCAATTTGGGCTTGGGTCAGGTGGCTAGTGCTTCTGGTTTCACCTAGGATCCCACAGGCAGCTGAAGCCAGGTGGCAGACATCTGGGAGCTGGCTGACCTAGGAGGCACCAGCTTGGGTGGCTCATTTCTGGTTTTATTCTCTAAGACCTTGTATTTTTACACATGAAATTTCAGGGGAACAAAAAGAGGGGAGCCCCAATGTATAAGTACTTGTTAGTCCTCTGCTCACATCACACTTACTGATATCTCATTAGTCACCAAAGGAAATCCCAGGGCAAAGTTAAAGTCGGTACGGAGAGTCTCAGCATAAAAGTATGGATACAGAGAACACCAATAAAACAACGTACCACAGGCTCTATGTGGTTCATTCACCACCATTCATACAGCATTAGCAACACCATTAACAGTCTGTGTTCTGATTCAAAGTGACTATAGTTCTATGGCACTCTAAGTCTGTGGTTCTTAGAATTCAATGCTGTGATTCTAAGATTCTGTGATTCTAAAAGTGGAAGGCTTGGTACAGCTTTGGAAGAGCATGAGGGACTAGGAAGAGACTAAAAGAGTTGGGCATACACCTGGCCCTCCCATGTCCAACCCTCAACCCCCACCTTTCTGGCTGGACCACAGCAGTGGCAGGAACACCAAGGTGGGAAGCAAAAATCCTAGATTACAGGCTCTGTTCCATTATTGTGTGTGTGTGTGTGTGCCTGTGTGTGCACACATGTGTTTATTGCTAGAGATGGAATCCAGATATTTGCGCATGCTAGGCAAGTGCTCTACCACTGAGCCACATTCCCAGCTCTTCAAGCATAGCTCTTATCCAACCAGTATTCTCCTGCAGCCAGTGCAATGGAAATCTCTGTTTTCTGAATGATACAGAACACTGACAAAACCAGAAGAAATGAGCCCACTAATTTCCATTATCAGAAGCCTGGGTCCTAGAGCAGCTGAGGAAGGAGTTTGTTCCCATCACCTTGAACTGCATCTTGAGATGCTGCATTTTAAGGAAACTAGGATTCAAATAGGTATTGCCCTCCATCTGTCCTTACCTCTAAATGCCAAAGAAAGAAGGGAATGGAAGGGATCTAACAATGCTCTTTCCCATTTTTCCCTACCGACTCTTCTCTTGCCCTTGACTCAGAGTCTACATTACAGTCCTGAGATCAGACCCTACCCGGCCTTGAGCTTCAGGTGCTGGACTCTTTAGCTTCTCCCAGAAGAGCAGTGTAAAGCCCAGGGACCCTGAAGGACCTGCTCGTGGCTACACATCTGGCGAGCAGCAAACTAGGACCAAACGCTGGTGAGCTCCCTCCCCTTTGCTAAACTTCAGTTTCTGATTCTAAACATGAGATAACAAGCCCAGCCTGGGGCATCATGTGTAAACTGTTAAGCTCAGTACAAAGGCAGTAAGAGCATCATCTTTTATCAGTAGTCTGAGAATTGGGAGGTGGGGTGAGGTGGCAGCACTTCCGACTTTCAGATTCATCCCACTCATTTATGTCAGCCCTTCCCTAGAGGCCCAGGCCACAGAGTGGAGGAAGAGGGTATTAAATATCAGAGTTATTTAAAAGCCACTTGCCTGCCCCTCAGAAGCAGAGAACGGCCTCTGCTGACTCAACAGAGAAAATGAATCTTGGGCCTATGGATCTTCCTGTGTCTCAGGCAGTGGGGGAGGAGGGAGTAAGCGATGAAAAATGGGAACAGCCAGGCGCACGGTGAAGTCCTCCCCAACCCACTCCCACCACCAGGACAGTACAGGAGCTACAAAAGAGGAAAGAACCTGGGCCATCCTGCTGCCTAATGACTGATCTTCCTATCAGGCCTGCCCAGCTGTTCTCCACTTGCCTCAGAGGAATGGAGGGCCAAGGGAAAGGGAAGGGAGCATGAGGGCCCCCAGGATAAGGGGAACCTGCATGACAGGACACCATGGCAGCATGCCTGGATGGACTCCCACTTTACATCACCACTGCAAGCAAAGTCTGGCCTTAACTGGGGTGGAGCCAAATTCAAGGTTATACATGGGGAAGGTAGGGAGACCAACTTGGGCAAATCACAGTATTACCTCTCCCTCCCTGACCTCCATCCCTAAAAAGCCAAGGGGCACAAGATTAAAAGACCCTGTCTCGTGTACACACACACACACACACACACACTTTTTTGCAGATGGGGAAACTGAGCTCTGGAAAGGCAGAGACTTGCCCAAGAACTTTCATAATCTAAATGCATTTCTGATGACATTTTGGAGCTGAAGCCTGATGGGGAGGAGTCACCTGCTGGGTACCCCAGGACAGGGAAATCACCAAATCTCTCTATGCTCCCTGCCAAGCCTCAGGGGCATTTACAGAAAGTACGATCTTTGCAAAAAGAAAGGGAATCCAAATGAAGGAGCTTGAAGCTCAAGGAGAGGACAACCTGGAATGCTCAGAAAGGAGTTCTGAAACCTAGTGAGATAATAAATTCAAGAACTGAGGTCCAGGGCTGGGGATGTAGCTCAGTGGTAGGCGGCTTACCTAGCATGCATGTGGCCCTGGGGTTCCATCTCCAATACCGCAAGGGGAATTTAAAAAAAAAAAAAAAAAAAAAGAAAGAAAAAAAATTAAGACCTAGTGTGGCTGCCAAGGGGAATTCTCATGCGGGCACAGAGGAGATGGTCACTCTGCTCCACTGGGATGGGGATGCCTCACTGGCTCTCAGTCCTGAGGAAAACCAGAGAGCCTGCGCTCTTTGCCCATAGGTTCTCAGTCACTGGGACAGGGAGGGCTGCTGTAGCAAAGAAAATGAGCAGGAAACCTGAGCTCCTATCAGGTTCAGGTTATAAGCAACCATATAACCTTGAGGGAAGCACTTAACCTTTCTGGGCAAGCATCTCCTGGTGTAAAGTGTAGATGGGGGATCCTCATCAAGCTGACCTCACAGGAATGGGAGTGTCAAGCCAGAGATTTTTAAATCATTATTTCATTCAATAATGTTCCCTAGTGTCTTTTCTGTACTCAGCCTTGCCCAGTGTCCTGACACACAGGAAATCAGACCAATCTCCAGCCCTGGTTATAGACAGCCAAGGGGCTCAGGAGAGCCCTAGCACTCTGATCACTAAAGGGAAGTCTCAAAACATGGAGAGAGAAGCCATGAGTGCTTCCTGGAAATGACAAACTCATGCTGAGCCCAGAGGGACAGGAGAGGGAAGGCAAACCACCCAAGAAAAGATATGTCCCTTGAATGCACTGGAGAAGAAATACAGCCTCAGACTCAACTGGTCATACATTTATTGAACACCTACAGCATACTGAAAACTGGTAACTCCAAGATGAAGAGGGCTGTTCTGCCAGAAAACAGAGCAGTCACCCCACCTGTACAACACAGGTAACATGTGCTCTGTTCTCTGGGCTTCCCTTCCCTGACTGAAGTGTTTAGTATCCCTCAACCAAGGCTGTCTGCTGCCCTACAGTCCCTTTCCCAGGGGTGCCATCAGCCAACCAAGCAGAAGCCAGCCACTGTGGAACCTGGAGAGGGAGCTGTGGTCTTGGCAAGTGCTCTCCAACTCCTCGGGACTGGAGGTAACAGCATCTCTGCAGCCAGCAGGACAGGGAAGCAGGCCACTCTTCATTCATGATGAGCCCCTAAGCCTTTGCTGCACATTTCTCTCTTGCTGGTTCCCCTACTAGAAACACTGCAATGCAGAAGACCCAGGGCCCCACCACCACCACCACAGGGCAATGTCAGAGCTGGGGCTGATGTGGGCCAAGGGGGGGTGGGTGCAACAGGTGAGTACTAACCCTCAAGGGCAGCTACTCGAGCACTTGTGCCCCAAAGAGGAAAGACCACCAGCCTGCAACCTCCACAATGGGAACAATGCAGGTCAGAAGGAGCAGGCTCCCAACGCTAGTCAGTCTCTGGATGCACATGTTTACATCATACACGGTCTGTAAGCTTGCCCCTCTGAGAATGCATCAGGAACCTGAAAGGACCAGCAGTGTGCTTATTCAAGCATGTACGTGCTCCTGAGTCTATAGGCACACACCCGGATGCACTCCAACCTATGTTCCAACAAGTTTAAATATTGCATTGTTTCTCTTGTGTGAGAAACCCAAAGGGTAAATAAGAAGCATAACAGAGGACAGATACTGGGAAGTAGGAAGAATATGTTCAAATGGGAAGGAGAAAAAGGGAGGGGGGAGGGAAGGAAGGGAAAAGGGTTTAAAAAAAAAAGAATGGAAGGCAAAAATGGAAACAAAGCTTTTGTAAATGGGGAGGGAAGAAGGGTTGAGGGAGGGCAAGTGAATGGGGAAAAAAATTAAGATATATTACATACAGGTACAAATTCCCTATGATGAATGTGATCAGCATGTATGACAAATATGTACGAACCAAAAATAAAGTTAAAAGAGCACTACAAAAAAAAAGAAATTAAAAAAAAAAACACCATGTTCCTGGGTACACATCTGTGAACAAGCCTGCACGTATTTGCACGAGGCACATCTTAGCCTGCTGTGTAAGCCTTCTTATGCGTATTTATGCACATCCAAGCAAGCACAAGTCTGTGTGCCCATTCGTGGACACAGCTAGGACTATTTATGTGTAAACATGTAAACCTTGCCTTGACGTGTATAAGCACACAAGTACGCACAACCTCATGTGTGCATCTGTAGAGATATCCAAGTGTGTATGTACAAGTTACTGTTGTCATCTCCCAGTATCTGGAAGTGCTATGATGGGGATGGAGAGAAAGGACTGTGGGGAAAACCAGGCTGGAGGAGGCCCAACATCACCAGCCTTGGTCCTTAGGGCTGGTCCCTGCCTGAGACCCAGGCCACTGCCGGGTCTGCCTCTTCTCTTTAAGTGGTTTCAATCCAGTTGCTCGATCTGTTAAATATAACCTCAGGGAAGTCAACCCAACAAATGGCAACCCTGCCCAATTCTGGAGAAAGACTGACTGATTCTCGGGGGAGGGGAGCGGAGCCTCTGTCCTAACTTACTCTGCAGATACTGGAACGGCCTGAGGATCAAATGTCAGCGTCTCCAACCTGAATAATTCAAACCAAGGCCAGGAAAGCTCCCTTCTTGAGAGCCTGTCTCTTTAAATCAGGTCCGGCACTTCCCAGTTCTGCAAAAAATAAATAAATAAATAAATAAGTGAAAATCCAGAACAAAACAAACCTACGAACAGCTCAGCCTCCATCTCAGCCCTGGTCCCCTCGGAAACCCCATTCCACGGTGCAGAAGTAGTTCCTGTTTGCCCAGCCCCTGGAGCCCCCAACCCTTCATCCCATTCACCACTAACAGGAGGGGAAGCCTGAAGGGGAGGGTACGGGCTCAGTATGTGGGGTGCCGAGGGTGCTAGGGTGCAGAAGGAAAGCAGAGAGCTGAATCACTGTGCCCACCAGTCCGTGCCTAGGACAGTGCCGGGAGGAGTCCTGCCTGCGGGAAGGACCTGGATGCCCAGACCCTCTTGTAGAACCAGGGCAGCCAGAGTTGGGGGGTCTGGGTGTGGCAGAGGTGCAGCTGACTTCTCCAGGGCATGGGACAGGGTCCAGAAAATGCTAGTGGCACCGGACCTGCCGGGGTAGTAGTGACCCCGCTGTGCCTAATGGAATTGGGGTCCAAGAGCAGGTGGCCAGAGCCTGGGGATTTTCCAGTCTCTTTCCCACAGCATATCCCCTTTCCCTGATCACAGGAATGAGGAAGAGGCTGAAAAATGAGTAACTTTCTCAGTTCACCCGAATCCCTGCCTCCTCCTGTAGGGGCAACTCTAAAGTCTCCCCCTCCTCAAAAAGAAAAACATTCTCCTGGGTAAAGACCCACCTGCCCGCTCGCCCCAGCCGCCCCGCCCCACACGTGCCACCGAGGGAGAAGGAAACCAGCCTAAACTCGGGGAATGGGGAGAAGGGGAGAAACCAAGTGAGCCTCACAGAGCCAAACTTCTCAGCAGCCCGGGGGCTGGTCAGGGGAAGCGAGAGCTCCCAACTATTCTCGGGAGCCTCCCACCCCGCCTCCCTCGGCGAGGAGGGCTCGGAGACTCCGCTGAGGGCGGAGGAGGAGGCCGGGCGGCGGGGAGGGGGGAGGCAAACCCTGCCCACTCGGCTCGGAGCCTGGAACGGCCGCAGAAGTCGGAGGGCCGGTGCGCTGGGCGAGGAGGGCACCAGGGTCGGGGGGCTCTGCTCCCCGCCTGACCCCACTCGTCCCCAGCTAGCAAAGTGAAGGCTCCTCGGACTTTAGAGCCAGCAGACAGACTGAGACTGCCGGCCACTCCGGGTCAAGGACTTGCCCCACCCGCGCCTCCCACCAGGGGCTCCCAACTCACTGGTGAGCGCGGTTGCCCGGGAGCTGGATGCGGGGGCGGCCGCGATGGCCCCGCGCGCGGGACGGCCGGGGCTCCGGGGGCCGCTGCTGCCGGGGCTGCTGCTCGCGGCGGCAGCGCTGAGCCGGCCCGCCGCGCCCTGTCCCTTCCAGTGCTACTGCTTCGGCAGCCCCAAGCTGCTGTTGCGCTGCGCGTCGGGCGCCGAGCTCCGGCAGCCGCCACGGGACGTGCCGCCCGACGCGCGCAACCTCACCATCGTGGGCGCCAACCTGACGGTGCTGCACGCGGCCGCCTTCGCCGACGGGGACGCGGACGGAGAGCAGGCGGCGGCGCCTGGGGTGCGCCTGCCGTTCCTCACCGCGCTGCGCCTCACGCACAACAACATCGAGGTGGTGGAGGACGGCGCCTTCGATGGGCTGCCCAGCCTGGCGGCGCTCGACCTGAGCCACAACCCGCTGCACGCCCTGGGCGGCGGCGCCTTCCGCGGGCTGCCCGCGCTGCGCTCGCTGCAGCTCAACCACGCGCTGGCGCGGGTTGGCCCCGCGCTCCTGGACGCGCTGGACGCCGCGCTCACTCCGCTGGCCGAGCTGCGCCTCCTGGGCCTGGCGGGCAACGCGCTGAGCCGCCTGCCGCCCGCCGCGTTGCGCCTGCCGCGCCTGGAGCAGCTGGACGCGCACTTTAACGCACTGGCCGGCTTGGGCCCCGACGAGCTGCGCGCTCTGGAGCGCGATGGAGACCCGCCCGGGCCGCGCCTGCTGCTCGCCGACAACCCCCTGCGCTGCGGTTGCGCCGCGCGCCCCCTGCTGGCCTGGCTGCGCAACGCCACGGAGCGCGTACCCGATGCGCGCCGCCTGCGCTGCGCCGCCCCACGGGCACTACTGGACCGGCCTCTGCTGGACCTGGACGAGGAGCGGGTGCGCTGCGCAGACGGCGACCTCGACGGGCGTGGAGAAGAGGCGGATACCGCTGGCCCGGAGCTGGAAGCCTCCTACGTCTTCTTCGGGCTGGTGCTGGCGCTTATCGGCCTCATCTTCCTCATGGTGCTCTACCTAAACCGCCGCGGCATCCAGCGCTGGATGCGCAACTTGCGCGAGGCATGCAGGGACCAGATGGAGGGCTACCACTACCGCTACGAGCAGGATGCCGACCCGCGCCGAGCGCCCGCCCCGGCCGCCCCCGCCGGCTCCCGCGCCACGTCCCCAGGCTCGGGCCTTTGAGCTTCGCCCGCTGGAGATCGGGGGCTGCCCTGCCAGCTGATGACCTTACTGAGGCCCGGGCCTGAAGCCGTGGAATGAAACACTCGCGAGCGTGGAGCTCCAGGACCAGCCCCAGACCAGCCCCAGACCTTTGGACGGTAGTGTTCCTCCCACTCAGAGGCTCCAAGCTGTACCTCCTTCCTCAGAGTCACCCCATCTGATTCCAGAAACTGCCCCTGCCCATCTCTGAAAGCCCACTCGCCCTTCCCGGAGTCGCCCAGAGACCCTGTCTTTTCATTCGAAAACTCCGAGACAGCTGCCACCACTCTGCTTTAAGCCTGGCCGACCGCCTATGCTGCCTATCTGCAGCTGAAAGCCTTCAGTCCCTCTCCCCAGGGCTCAGAGGCTTCACGTCCCAGTCTGGTCTCAGAAGCAGAGCACCCCCATCAGAAGGTCTTTGTAGACTTTGAGCCCTTTGCCCTGCCCCAGAGCTCAGAGCCCTCCTTCCTGCATGGAGATCTACATCTTGGGGCCCTGAGGGTTGGCATCGTCCCCCACCCTGAAGGTGTATTTCACACCCCAGCAAAAAGCTCGGCCCCCTCTTTTCTGTGGCTTCAATCCCAGTCTGCCTCTCCCCTTCGAAGGAGGAGCACACCCTTTGCTAGCCTTAGTGTGGATTCCATCCTCAGTCTTCCCCACCAATGCTCCTACCCGCCCCCCCCCCATGCTATCTGCTTGCCCCTAACCTCAAACTCTCCACTCATCCATCTGGGTTTCATTCCCCTGCCTGAGTTTTAGGCTCTCATTCGCCCCACATCCATCACTTGTGCTTGTACCCACCTGTCATTCCCCTGCCTCAGTCCAGTGAGGGATCCATCTCTGGGATGTGTCACCCTCTTCCCTCCCAGGACGAGCTGTCCAGTCCCACGGGACACATACAGACGGCAGCACCTCAGTGTGCAAGGGGATGGTGTGGTGGGGCCTCGGCCAGGGTCACTGGCCCTTGGTGGCCTGAGTTGTAGGGCAGGGGCTGGGAGCTGCTGCCTACCCATGTCTCCACGCTCTCCCCTGGCCATTGTCCTGGGGACTCCTTGCCACTACATCCACACCCCAGCCCATATGCCTCTGGAAAAGGATGGGGGTCTCACCTCCTGTCTCAGGCACAAACCCTCCTATTCAGGGTCAGAGCCTCAGCGCCCTGCCTTCTGCATGATCCCAAAGCACAATTGGTGAGTGGGGATGGGGCTGCCCTCCCTGACTCCCACCCCTAGGTCAGGCAGAACAGCTGGCCTGTGCTGCCTCTGCACACAGGATGTCTCCCTCCTTTACTGTATCAGCTTGAGGCCTGCCTTCCCAGTCCTCACCCAAGAAATCTGGACCTCCCTTGGGCAGTTTTCTATAAAGTCTGCAATAATCTCGGATACACGTCTCTTGTAAGTGGTGCCATGTCGTTCCTGCTCACTTTGGAACATTGATGGGGGGGTGCCATAGAGAGGGCCTTTGGGGCCTCTCGAGGTGGGACAGTGAACCTCGATGTGGGCCCTGAGCGTGTTGGAGAAGTGAGCTCTGATTGTACAGAGCAGGATTGAAGCTAGATGTGTAGAAGGACTTCCCATTGGGATAACTTTGCTGTCCAAGCAAGTCGGCCATTAGCTCTGAGGTGGGGTTAGCCACAGCCAGGACGGGATCCGAAGCTTTGCTACATCCTCTTCCTCTTCCATTTCTCCTTCCTCGGGGTGGGATTGGAAGGTGGAAGGGAATGTAGGCCTCAGGTGCAGCTGTGGGGAGGAGATCCAGCTACAGAGTACGAGAGGCAGTTAATGCAGACAGAGAGGAAGAGGGGTCGTGTGCTGCTCTGGGTCATCCCGGTGGGTTTCTTGGCTATTAGGGCAGGGGCTGCACATTGGGCACTTGAGAGGCTGAAGGCAGCAGCAGCCTCGATCTGGGGGCAAAATGGCCCCTGGAGCAAGGGGACAGGTGGCTCCAGACCAGTATGGCCAGCCAGGGTGGGGGCTTATTTCCTGTCTCAAGGTCCCCAGACTGAGTTATTTTGCATTCAAGGTCACAGGGCACCTGAACCATGGGGTAGAAATCCAGGTTCTGGCATTTTAACCTCTCAGGGCCACACGACTTTAGAACGGATGCCTCCTGAACATTGCAGAGGACCTCAGTGATGTGAAAAGTCCCCAGAGCTATCTCAAGAAGCACGCTCTCACCGTGGGGAGCTCTCTCCTTCTCCTTCTGAGACCTTTCATCTCAGTGCTGGAGGAGTCTGCTGGGACTCCCTGACAGCTCCAGCTCAACCTGGGAGCCAGAAGCGTGCCGCATCCCAGGCCAGCCCTGCACAGTCAGAGCCAGTGCATGAGTCTCCTTGTCTTCTCTCAGAAACTCCACCCTTATTCCAGTCACTCCTCATGAGAAGGAATTAAATACTCTAGAGCATTCCCATCTGTCAGTGACCTTCAAAGGTGTCCTGACAGTTCCCTACGACAGTGGTGGCAAACCTATCGCACAGAGCCCTCTGTCGGCATGCGAGCCAAGCCCCAACATCACCCCAGCAACTGAGAATCAGATAACAGTGCACGGAGGGGCAGTGTTGATACTTTTCAATAAATAAGTGGGTTTGGAGTTGCAGTTTGGGCCCTCGGTCTCTAAAAGGCCCACCATCACTGCCGTGGACAAAATAGTGATGGTCTCTCTCACAGATTAGAGAACTGTGTCTCTAACAGATAACCTCCTCCATAGCACAGTGTGCCCTCTGGTAATGTAGCCTACGACTGCAATAAATCCTAACCAAAAAAAAAAAGCTATTAGCTGTGGATTTGTTGTCAGCAAAAAGAAATCTTAGAGGCTTTTATGTAAGAGTCATTACAGTATTCTACTAAGTACTAAGAGCTTAGTTTGGTTGAACTACTAAGGATCATTAGTTACCAAAAGTTAACTGAGTGTCTGATATATGCCAGTTGATGTCTAAACTTAATGCCGTTCACTGATCTCCGTTAAAAGTTGTCTCTGATCTGCCACCCTCTTTGCAATCTGTTAGTGGCCTTTGGCTTTATGGGATTATTAATAGGGTCCCAGGGCCTCCAGCTTTGCCTCCTCTGCAAGTCTTGCCATTCACTCAGCCTTTACTAATTGCAACTCTCCAGCCATAGGGAAGCCACTGATCGAGGGAAGGAATCACTTTTAATTAGGGTCTGGGGAAAAGAAATCCGAGGAAGCAACTCAGAGTAAGGGCCCAACCGAGCCTAAGGAAACTTCTCAGAGGCAGTCACATTTGAGTTGAATTTTGAAGAACAAATAGGAGTTTGCAGAACAGAGAAAGATCAAAAAAATCAACTTATACAAAGGCTCAGAGGCAGGAAGATCTTGTCAGTTTGAAGACTGGAGAAGATGAGCAATGGCTGAGAGTAAGTAGAAAGCTGTATGTGTACGTGTGCAGCCAGGACCTGCATTCTCCACTGGGATGCACCAGGAGGAGCCGGAAGTGGAGGTGTGTGATGTGGAGCAGAGGAACTGACTGTGCCTCTTGCTTATGGAGCCTAATTGGTCTTTTCTTCTGCCCGCCCTTCTGGGCCTTAGAGAGACAGAGGAATCAGATATACCATGCCCATGGGAGGCCAGAGAGACATTGCAAGAAGAGGTGAGGTAGGGGGTCCAGCAGAACCTGCCCGATTCCCTGGTACCACCCACTCCCTCTCTTGGAGGCTTCTGGAAAGAGTGTGAGCAGAGGCCTGAGGACTTCACTGACCAAGTAACAGAGGGGAAGAACTATCCCCAGAATGTGCCTTTAAAGATGCCTACAGTAGAGAGTGGGAGAGGGAGAGAGGAAGAGGGTGGCATGACTGTCCGTGCAGTAGACTTGAAACCAGCTGAGCACTTGGAGGAGCATGACAGACAGCCTGGGTTCTGTGACCCTGTGGCAGCATGAAATTGCCCTTCCAAAACATCTCCTGCAGAAGGCCTTTTGCTCCCACCACCCCTCACTTACCCATGCATGCTCTTCAACCTGAAGTGGCTCCCGGAGGGCACTGCTGGAGTGTGGGACTGGGTGTGAGTCTGAACTCAGCACCCAACTTGCCCTATCCCATGGTCCTTAGTCAGAAATACCAGGTGAGACCCTGCTGTGTGCTGGGTGTTGGGGAACATGGCCAAGCTGCCTCCTTCCTTTCTGGTGACCTTGGACACCCTGCCTCTCTCTGGCTCTAGGTTCTTCTGTCCAGGCTGAGGTACACTTGTGACATCTGGAGGCATGGCCTGCTCTTGCTGAAGCCCACCTCCTTCGTTAAGCCTCCGCCTGACAGACTCCTGGCCCTAATTTATGGGCATGGCCTTTCCCCGGCTGGGAGAAGTGACAGGGCAGTTAATATTCCCGTGGTGATGCACTCAGCTTCAGAATCCCCTCCTCCACCCACCCCTGCCCCTCTGCCCTCAGCAGTGCCTCCAGACCATTGTCCAGGAGGTAGCCAGCCCTATGCAGACTCACCCTTTCTTGGCTGGGTGGAGAAACTGAGGCTCAGAGGGCACAGGAGCCCATCCAGGCCATACAGATTGTCAGGAGCAGATCCAGGGCCAAGGATGCCCCCAGGATTGTCCCTGCACTGCCCTGGGTCTGAGTCCCTCATAGAGCCACCCCCTTTCTAACTTAGTATCTTCTCCCTGGGGTCACTGCATGCAGCAGCCCAACCAAAGCCACTGTAGCCTGGAAAGGAAAACAGTGAACAATGGAGAGCTGGGGAGGATTCCCACCATCCGAAGTAGTCCCCACTGGGTCTCAAAAGTCCCACTCCAGCCTCCTGTAGGCAGCAGCCTTGCTGGGAGTCAAGTGGCCCTTCCCTGAGAGGAGAAAGGGACTCTAAACTCTCAGGTATTTGGGATTCAGCCCGTTCCTCTGAAGTCTCTGCTGTCTCCCAAGCACTTGCTAAACACAGGGCTCATGTGGATGAACTAAATCTGCCTCTTGTCCTCAGTCAAGATAGTTTCCAATCAGGGTACCTGTGATCAGAAACACAGGGTCCAGATGGGTTTCTAAGGTGACCACCCAAACTGGCAAACTTTGGCATGAAAAGGGGCCATTATTAATAATTTTGTGGGACCCTGTCGTGGTGGTGCATGCCTGTAATCCCAGCACTCTGGAAGGCTGAGGCAGGAGGATTGCCATGAGTTTGAAGTCAGCCTGGGCTACATAATTCAAGGCCAGCCTGAACTACGTAGCAAGATCCTGTCTCAATAAATAAATAAATAAATAAATAAATAAATAAATAAATAAGGGCTGG